>NW_021703767.1:48691378-48908259 GCF_005190385.1 Monodon monoceros | reverse complement strand
GAAAGAAAGAAAGAAAGAAAGAAAGAAAGAAAGAAAGAAAGAAAGAAAGAAAAGAAAAGAAAAGAAAAGAAAAAGAGTAAGCAGTTTTAAAAAATGTTAAAAAGGACAGAAAAAAAATCCCTGCCCTCATGGAGCTTGCATTCTAGTCATCCTGTTAAAATATCAGGAACGTGTCACTTTTTTGCTCAAGACCATCTGATCTTCCCATCTTATTCAGAATAAAAACCAAGTCCTTACAATGAGAGGCTTACATGACAGACCCCTAGCTACTCCTCTGACCTCATCTTTATCTCTCTTTACCCACTCTGCTTCAGCTACATTAGCCTCCTTGTGTCTTGAACCCTCTCTCAGGGCCTTTGCACTCATTGTTCCCTTTACTGGAAATTCCCTTTCCTCGTATCTCCATAGCTCACTCTCACTTTCTTCAGGTCTTTGCTCAAACGTCATCTTATCAGTCTTTGTGCAAATTAGAAAAGGGATACCCTGTTATTGGTTGCAATCTTTTTTTTATATAAATTTATTTTATTTTATTTAGTTTTGGCTGTGTTGGGTCTTCGTTGCTGCACGTGGGCTTTCTCTAGTTGCGGCAAGCGGGGCTACTCTTCGTTGCAGTGCGTGGGCTTCTCATTGCGGTGGCTTCTCTTGTTGTGGAGCATGGGCTCTAGGCACGTGGGCGCGCGGGCTCTAGAGCGCAGGCTCAGCAGTTGTGGTGCACGGGCTTAGTCGCTCCGCGGCATGTGGGATCTTCCCAGACCAGGACTTGAACTCGTGTACCCTGCATTGGCAGGTGGATTCTTAACCACTGTGCCACGAGGGAAGTCCCTGGGTGCAATCTTTTAAGCACTTGGCTTAAAGGCAGATAGTACCTGTGTATGAAGAAAACAGTGCTTCTTCTAGCAAACATGGCCCTGCACCAGAGTGCATGGCTTGGAGAGGGTTGTATGGGTGTTCTTGCACAGTGAGCAACCTACTTAGAAGACAGTCCCCAACCACCTTGTATAAAATAGTAATGCCTCCCCACTCCAGTATTCTCCTTTCTCCCTTAACCTTCATATTACTTATTACCATCTGACATTTTCTATTATTTATGTCTTGTCTCCTTTCTGCCTGCCAGAATTTAATATCCATGAAGGTTGGGAATATTCTGTATTCCCACTGCTGTATCACCAACACCTGAAATGCTTCTGGGCACGTAGTAGGTACTCAATAAACATTTGATGAATGAATGAATGAGCCAATGAGGAAGATAACCTGCTAGACTGGGAAAAGTAAGACAATTGCTGTGATATGGAAATCAAGGAAGAAGTTTTTCAAGCAGGGAAGAGTTCAGTGAGATATTCATGGTCTTTTTTAATTAGTAGAAAGTGGCCACTGAATCTGGCTGGAAACAGTACAACTTATGTAAGCACAGATCAGTTTTATCAAGCAGTACTCAAGCTGCACAGTTCGACATGGCAGCCACTAGCTACATGTGACTATTAAGCACTTGAAGTGTGGTTCGTGCAACTGAAGAACTGAACTCAATGTTATTTAAGTTAAAAAACCGAAGCAGTTAGCTTTTTAAAAACACAATTCTGTCATTTTCGTAGGATTGCATTTTACTTTAACAATTGAAAATTTAGCATTCGTATATTTTTTCTTAAAATGAAAAGGTTTATTTAGAGAGATACACACTCCATAGCGTGAGCTGTCTCAAAAGGCGAGAGGTGGCCCCAGGGCATGGGGTCATCTGGGAAAATGAAAGCAGTGCTGGGAGAAACATACTCCACAGAGTATGGGCCATTTCAGAAGGCAAGAGTAGCCTGGTATTCATATTAAGATGTGCTATAACCATTAAAATACGACCAGATTTTGAATGCTTAGTTTGAAAAATTGAATATGAATGTAAAATCTCATTAGTTTTTAATAATGAATACAAATTGAAATAATAGTGTCGACATATGGGTTAAATATATTAAAATTAAGTTCACCTTTTATCTTTAACATGGCTACTGGGAATTTTAAAAGTACATGCGTGGATTGCATTATATGTCTATTAACAGCAGTGGTGTAGAGGAAATGGAAACTGTGTTCTGAATACTTACTTGAAGGATCTGGCTTAGAAGTTGAACTGCATAATATAGTAGGGATAATAGTAGCAAACAAAGACTTCTTTTTAAATTGTTTAATTATTAAAAGCTGGAAATTTGGTAGCATGTTTGAAAAGAGCAAAAGGAGAGAACTAGAAATGTTATTACATGAAAACATGTCACTAATAGGTAAGAAGGGGAAGATGATTAGACCATAGGAAGCAAAAGTTACCTTCAAAGAGAAAGAATACCATAGAATAAATTATTGGGTGTTTAAGATAAAGAGAGAAGCTGTTACTTCCTAATTCACGGCCAGGAAATCAGACCATCTAGTTTGGAGAAACTGAAGCAGTATCCGAGGTTCTGCTAAATTCCAAATTCAAAAAAATTTGTAAAATTAAAATCAGTATGAGCTCAAACTGTGGATGAGCTTGCCACTGTGATCCATCTACATAAGAGAGAAGCAGTCTTAGAAATCAGTTACTGCTTGGCTATTGCGAAGGAAAAAAATTAAGAAGAAAAATTCTAGTGTTGCATCACTGAAACACCTTAGCATATTGTTACACAGAAATACAAATGTATTCCTCAAAGGGACACAATAACTTGCATATACCGTATTAGAAATTCTATACATTTTGAATGTATAGTCTGAATTAATTAGTTTATATTTACTTAGCACTTATGTGCCAGACGGACACCATATTAAATGTTTTATATGAGTCAAGAACCATTTCTAATCTTTTTATAGATGAGGAAAACTGAAATTTCAAGAGATTAATCTAGGCAATGTCAGAACCCGTAGGGTGGAGCTGGAACCCAGAGAGCAGGGCTGGGACACAGGAGGCTCGTGAGGTGCACTAGGAGCCTTGTTTGCCTTCCTCTAGTGCCAATCCTGTCTGGCAATCCTAATCCCTTTTTCTTAACCACTACGCTATTTTACTTTCCATGTATCTCAAGCAGTTCAAGTATTAGCACCTTGCTACTCAGTAGGGTCTGAAGAGTTGAAATTCATTCATAATGCACTTCTCATCAATTCTAAGTTTACACATCACCTTTTCTTTTTTTTTTTTTTTTTTTTGCTGTACGTGGGCCTCTCACTGTTGTGGCCTCTCCCGTTGCGGAGCACAGGCTCCGACGCGCAGGCTCAGCGGCCATGGCTCACGGGCCTAGCCGCTCTGCAGCATGTGGGATCTTCCTGGACCGGGGCTTGAACCCGTGACCCCTGCATTGGCAGGTGGATTCTTAACCACTGCGCCACCAGGGAAGCCCTGAGTGAGGTGTCTTTTTTGAGATAATCAGTTGTGGCCAGGGGAGCAAGGTCTGTAAAAATATGGCAGCTTCCATTCAAATCACATGGCTGGAAAAAAGGAAGTATTTCCTTGAAAAGAAAAGCCATCTACACTACAACAGGGAAGTGCTGTAGGAACACTCTTCAAATAAACCCTTTTCTTCTAAGAGGATAAGAAATTAGCTTTATCCCCACGAACCCATTTCTCACTACCCCACGAACCCATTTTTCATTATACAGCTCAATCTCATGACATGCCAAAGGATGTCTTAACTTTTTGTTTAACCAAGACTCAGTTAAATGATATACCTTAGTGCCTATGACATGCCCAGCACTGTACCAAATGTTAAATAAATGAACCACCACCTGAAGTTTCATCAATTTTCGATGAAAGGGTAGTTGTTGACATGGCTAAAAGAACATTTAAGAAGTAAAATGCAGTCTGAGACTCAAAAGTAGTCATAAAAAGCCACACCAATGGTACAATTATTTTACTGGGCTCAAACAAACACGGACAACTCTTTTTACTTTCTAAGATTCTTTTTACAGTAAACAAAATATATTTCCAAAGTTTTACAGATATTTAATTGGAGAAAGATAATACTTCAGTTAGTTTGGAAAGACAACCTTTAAAAAAAAGAGCAAGTGAATTCCATTCAGGATGAAACAGACTAACAGAACTGTATTCCTAAGTGGTGGTGGTGGGATCAATTGGGAGATTGGGATTGACATTTATACGCTAATATGTATAAAATGGATAACTAATAATAACCTGATGTATAAAAAATAAAATAAAATTCAAAAAAAAAAAAAGAAACAGGAGTGTGAGTATTACCTGTGCTACTTCAGCAGAGGCTTCCTAAAAATTTCAGCTGATTTTGGAAAAAAAAAAAAGAACTGTAATCCTAATCCATTTACTTTTTAAGCTATCAAATATTCTCATTCAAGTTACCTTTTCTGTGTCTATCTACAGAGCCTCTTGGAAATGAATTAAAAGTCTTTGACTTCACTCTGTTGAAAAACTCTTGAGAATGCTGAGAAATATCCAGATAACCAGTATGTTTTCTCCTAGGAACAAACTTCAGAGCCTCTTCCCAACTACCAGTGTTTTTCAGACATAACAAAATACGTATCATTTGATCTAAGGTGAGATTTTTGGTGCCAGTGTCCCACTGCAAATATTTATCTAATGGAAGGCATTCTGTTGCCAGCTTCAGCCGTTTTGCTTTGGCTAGGGATGTGCCTGGTTGCATATTCTTATCAACAAAAGATCCCACTACATAAATTTTGTCATGCTGGAAAGTAGTCATAACGTTGGGAGAATCTGAAGTTAAATATATAATACTGTCCTTTGGAAATAAATCTACATGAGACTTTTCTGTTGCTGTTAAAAGCAATTTGTTCCACTTTTCTCCATAACGTTTAACTAACTCTCTATAGTAGGGACCACCTGTTTTAAGACTGCAGAAATGAATATGGAAAGGATCAACATTTCTTCTGTTCCATCCTTCACTTTCTAAAAGTTGGGAAACAGCATTCTGCAGTTCTTTTGGTTTCATATAGTCGTCGTAAGCCATGTCAAAAACCAAAGGTTGTCCAAACTGCATGGCCTGGGCACCCTTCCAGCCCACTGCAATGTCCATATTCCTATCCCAAAGTCGTAGAAACAGAAAGTTTTGCTGTTTATCTTCTTTAGTGGTTTCTGGTAGCTGATCTTTTTTTACTTGTTCTTTTGCTGCTATTTTCATTTCCTTTTTTATTTGCTTGGCTTTTTTCATTTTTTCCTTAATATATAAATATTTTAAATATTTTCTTTTTGACGATTTAGAAACACATTCCATAACGGTTTTGAGCTCTTCTTCACTGATGTGTTCTGGTACTTCTCTGCGAAGCAATCTCCACATCTCAATTAATTCCCTGGTGGCAGCCAGAGTATCTTCATCCTTGCTACTTGAGATTGTTGAAACACCCTCTTCTCGCACACTAGATTTCATTGTAATTTTCCACCTATCCAACTCCAGCTCTTCAGGAGGTGATGTACTCTCCTTATTAGGATAGGGCACAGCTGGTATTTTGGAAGATGTGTATCTCTGCAGAGTTGTTGAATATAAAACCCTTCTCTTCCTATGAAGGGTAAATGGCACCAAAACTCTGGCAAAAGGTCTTAAGAAGGTGACACTGACACTCATTTTGAGGAAAACAGGCTTGTAAGAAAAGCCCTATAAAAAAAGAAAAATGTAATGAAAAGTTAAAAACCTCTCAAATAACTGTGCAAGTATAAATTTGAGATACCAAAATGCAATTTATTTCTGAAACATAAAGTGGAATCTTAGTCCAAGTTATTTTTGCACCATTAATTTTTCTTAGACTCCTGTGGCCTAGAGCCTGTGATCATTCACTAGACAAAAAGTTCAAAACTTATTTCGGTTCTTATTTTAGATATGAACTTCACTATTGTTTTAGGCAAAAGGATACCTTGAAGATCCTTTTCAGCTTTGTATCTAGGGACCCAGAAGATCAATGTTACCGGATAACAAAGTTATGTACCACTATATGGCTGAGATTATGGTGCTGTATTCTTCTCCACTTTCTACTAAGCCCAGATACAGACCCAAACACAAGACCCTTAACAAGCAATACATGAAGACAAAGGGCAGAAAAGTCACAGAAAATGGCAACTAGTAAAAAGTACTTAGCAGCTGCTGTACCAATGCCCTTATATGTTTTCAAAATAGAAATATAGAGAGATCTACTGATTTAAAAAAAAAAAACCTCCCTTCTCCAATTTAGACTTCACAGCAAATAAAGTTATTGCCAAACAAAATATCCAAAATTAGGGCAAATATATATAAGCTCCACAATTTTATCCTAAAGGTCTGGATGTCCACAAAACAATGAAGATGCTTAAAGATGTGAAACTAGTGCTGGACTTGAAGCAAAAAAAGGAATTCGACTTTTCACCAAATGCAACTAAAATACTTGAAAAGTTCCTTCTTCCCTTGGCTTCATTTAATGACGCTGCATGCTCCTGGGTCTCTGACCTGTGCAATGATGCTCAGATCCATTCCCCCTACACCCCCAACACACACAAGGTGGATGTGCTTCTGAGTTCTGTCCTTAGCCCTTTTTTCAATCTAAACATTTTCCCTATGAACTCTGATCTACCTCCTTGACTTTGATCACCATGTATCAGATGACACCTCAAATGCAACAAACTGAAATCTGTCTCCCTTCCCTTCCCAATCTGCTTCTCCTTCTGCGTTATTTCAGGGAGGGACACTACTATCCATACACTTGCTGAAGGCAGAAACTGGGAGTCGTTTCATAACTGTCCCCCTCACACCCTCCATTCCTAATTTGAGTTATATTTATTTAGTTTCTAAATACTTCTCTAATCCAGTCACTTCTCTTCAATCTCATTTTCTTATCTTTTTTTTTTCTTTTGGAGGCGGGAGGCTGCGCTGCACAGCTTGCAGGATCTTAATTCCCCGACCAGTGATGGTACCCGGGCCCTCTGCAGTGAGAGCACGTAGTCCCAACCACTGGGCTGCCAGGGAATTCCCTCAACCTCATTTTCTTAATTGTATCTGCTAGCCTCTAGATTTGCTCTCCCTCATCTCTAAGCCATTTGGAGCTACTGCAGATCTGATCAATACACTCACATAATCCTCAATGTGTATTTTAAAACTTACTGCTGCCAGGTTAAAATCTAAACTTATATATATGGCTTATAAACTTTTTTCACAAAATCACCATTTGCTTACCTCTTCAGCTACAACTCTAGCTATCTGCCACCTCAAACTTTAGATCAAGTATTCCTATTAGATCTTTTAGCACCCTGTACTTCTGCACCATAGTGCTTGTAACACTGCATTGTAATTTCCTGGCTACTTATTAGCCCCACTATGTGGTAAACTCTATCAGGACAAGGACTGTATTTATAGTAACATCGAACCCAATATTTGGCAGTATATAGTTCACATTTATCTATTTTTCGATTAAATACTCCGGGTCAATGCGTCTCACATTTAAAACACGTTCAGACACCTTTTAAAGAAAATACAATTTCCTTCAGACTCCTCGAAATAGTTAACCGAGAGTTCTCAGCCCCAATACGAGAAACACTGATTTCGGAAAAAGTCTTTTGAGTTTTGTCTTTGTAAATGGTAAATATTTTTAGGATATCAAAGAAACAAAACCCCCAAATATTTAAAAGGGGAACAAGGATATCATTTTGGGAAACACTGCTCTCGTCCCAGGTACTGTACGTATGGTTTATTAAATCACTAGGCTTTCTCTTATCTGTGGGCCTTCTTAACGCACAAGCTCCGGTATGCGTATGTTAGGTCTCCCGCATCCTCCCACCTCACCACACACACTGGGAGACAAGAAACCCGCCCGTACCAGGAGTGCAAACACAGTGGCTCCGGCCAGTGCAAACCACAAGGAACCCCAGAGGACGCAGGATTCTAACGGGAAATGCTGCCCAGGGATCCGCGCTGCACCTGACCCACAGATTACCTATCACTCTGCTCAGTATCCGTCGTTGACACGAGACCCGCAGCCGGAAATCCCTTCCCCTCCTTCCGGCGCTGCCATATGACGTCATGCCAAAGGGGCAAGCCTTCCGGCCTGGAAAGCAGCACTGTCGTGCAACGCAGGCTGAAAAACATCCACTGACAGCAGCAATACAAAGACTATTGAGACCGCGTTGTGAGGTTTGGGGGCTGAAGCCAGGTGAGAGTGGGTAAGGGATGAGTGGAATATGAGAAAATTGAGTCATAAAGGTTAAACGTTTTTATGAATCTTGGCAGAGGCAATATTCGGTAGGCTTAGCCTCCGGTGTGGTGTCCAGGAAATTTTTGTTATTTTTACTGTGCCTGGGAGAGACTTGACCAGCTGATAGGATTGTTAGCAAGGGAATAAGGAAAGAAAGGTTGAGAAGGGTGAACTTCCTCAGAAGATTGAAAGAGATGGGATTCAGAGGACAGATGGAGGGAACTGGTCTTGGATAGGAGGAGGAAATACCACTTCCTTTGTAACAGGAAGAAGGGAAGAAACTTAAGTGGGGATGGAAACCAGTTTGTAGATATGGCACTTGTAATTTTAGAGTTCCCATTTCTGTGAAAGAGGTAGTCAGCTGAGAATCTCTGGAGAGCGAAGAATGGGAGAAGGTTTGAAATTGTTATGAAGAGTGAATGTGACACACTCAGTGATGGAGAAGTTTTTCACATATTGCAGTATAGGGAAGTCATTCTGGCTTATACGTAGTTCTGCCTGAACTTTGTGTGAACTGAAACACAGCCTGACTTACGGCCTGTCAAACACTTATACAGCACATCTACTTTAACCATTAAGATAAAGAATGTCCTCTTCGAAGATAAGGATAAATAGCTCTCTTCCTGTGGCATCCATTAACACTTTCTTGAAGGTAAGGTTCCCTTCCCAGACACCAGGATTATGCTGTCTCATTGAATACATACTATTCTGTCTCTTTTGAAACCTTGAAGGAGTGTACCCCTGTCATGTTTGATGTATGTTCTTTGTTTTATTTATTTATTTATTTATTTGCGGTACGCGGGCCTCTCACTGTTGTGGCCTCTCCCGTTGCGGAGCACAGGCTCCGGACGCGCAGGGTCAGCGGCCATGGCTTACAGGCCTAGACCGCTTCGCGGCACGTGGGATCTTCCCGGACCGGGGCACGAACCCGTGTCCCCTGCATCGGCAGGCGGACTCTCAACCACTGTGCCACCAGGGAAGCCCTGTTCTTTGTTTTAATAATAAGGTTTGAAACTGTGCTGAAAACCATGCTTCAATGGAGCAGATCCTTGGAGCTGCTGAGAGGCTGCCTCCCAGGCTATAGTCCTCAGTTTGGTTCTAATAAAACTCTTTTCTATTACTTATTATAGTTTGATTGTTGATTATTTGTGTCAACAATAGAAGCAGAAAGTAGAATTGTGTTTACCAGGGACTAGGAGGGTGGTGGTGAAAACAAGGGGTTGTTTAGTGGGTATAACAGTTTCAGTTTTGCAAGGTGAAAAAATTCTGGAAATCTGTTGCACAACAGCACGAATATACTTAACACTACTGAGCTTAAAAATTGTTAATATGGTAAACTTATGTGTTTCTTAAAATCACAATTAAAAAAAGAAAGAACGAAGTGTGAGCTGACTAGGGAATGACAGTCATGTTGTTAGGCAGTGTTTATGGTCTAATTCAGTTTGGGGGTCATGAATTTATAGTGATATCAGCTATCTTATATGATCCCTCCCCCCATTTTGCCAACACTGCTAAGTGCTAAGAGGTCCAAGTACAATTAAGTTTATAGAAGGGAAATGGGGTAAAGTTGTTAAAGTTATTGGCATCAGAGTTGCTGCACGAGTGGTCTACAGAGCCTCAGGTGCATAATGAGAGGCCAGTACAGTAATGATAGAACATGGGATGAGAGACTGATAGAAAGTAAATACACAACTGGCCAGAGGTTTCAAAGGAGATGAGAAACAGGTTAGTAGGTGTAATTGAGTAAGCAAACTGAGCTGATAGGACATTGCAGAAGAGTCACGTATCATCTGCTTTTGTGAATGTTGTGGTAATGCCAAGATTCAGGCCGTGACCACAAGAGTGTGTGGCAGGAGTACAGTGGGATGGGTCATGAGAGATCATCTAGGAATCACAGTCAGGGTATAATTATGGTATTGTTTTTGCTTCAAAACTCAATTTTGTACTCGGTATTTAGTAGCATTTGAAGTTTCTCTTTTCCTTTTGGTGTAGGCATATCTGTCTTATGGTTTGCTAAAATTAGGGAGGCCTCTTCTTTCTGGGCCAGACATTTTTTTTTTTTTTTTTTTTTGCAGTATGCGGGCCTCTCACTGTTGTGGCCTCTCCCGTTGCGGAGCACAGGCTCTGGATGCTCAGGCCCAGCGGCCATGGCTCACGGGCCCAGCCGCTCCACGGCATGTGGGATCTTCCCGGACCGGGGCACGAACCCATGTCCCCTGCATCGGCAGGCGGACTCTCAACCACTGCGCCACCAGGGAAGCCCCATCTCTTATTTTTAATTTGTATTTGCCCTTAAATTATATGGTAGAAACGGAAAGTATTGGTCTTGAAAGGTAAGTGAGACACACCACTTCCTTTCCTACAGGAGGGAAAGACAAATGTGTCAGTGCACTTGGATCTTTGGGACCATAAAACATGAGCTCAGTCAACAAATCCCTTTTGTTGCTTTCCTCAGGGGAGGAACTTCGGTCCAGATGATAATCCAGATGATAATCCATCATCACTTTTACCTCACATGAGATAGACTTAACGTTATTACCTCCCTGGCCACCCCTAATCTTCCTAACAGTGGTTCACAAAGTGTGATCCCCAGACCAGCATCAGTATCACCTAGGAACTAGTTAAAAGGCAAATTTTGGGGCCCCACCTACCAATTCTCCTGAATCAGAAACTTTGGCAGTGATATCTAGCAGTCTTTAAGACCTCCAGTTTATCCTGATGTACTTTAAAGTTAGAGAACTGCTGCTTTTGAAGAAGCATTGAAAAGGAAGTAAGAGAATTTCTTGCTGTCTTCTTTAACAGAGACTTCCCACAGTGTATTCACAATATGTTCTTTTTTTCTTTGTTAAAATTTTAATATGTTTAGTCTGGTATCGGGAAGTGACACACAAATCTTGGTGTACTTCGTTTACAATGATCATAGCCTATTACCTCTATTTTCCACAAGAAGGGGAAAAGTTATCACATACTGATGTCAGAAAGTCTTAGGATTTTCCTGCAGTCCTCCCTTATCAGTCTTTTCTCTATCAGGACACATCTCTGGTCTGCAGCTTATAGCCAAAAATCTGGAGATATCCTTTTTTGACTTCAAGCTGCTAAAATAGAGCAACATCGGAAGTCAGAGTAAGGGAATAGTTTAGGGTGACCCTAGGAGAGAAAATTAAAATAAACTTTAATTTCAACACAAGTATTTGTGGCAAAAATTCTGATGTCTTGCAGAGAAAGAGGAAACCAGTTTCTAAATACACAGCTGTTTATCAAAACAAGAAAAACTTTAAAACAGGATAAAAATGCTCCCAGACCAAGATAATCTTATAAGCAACAATTGAGTTGAGCTGCTATACCATTAATTTCAGTTGGCATCATTTCTGATGTGGTAGTCTAAAATATGTCTCCAAATTCTTTGACACTGTCTCACGAGGTGGAGTCTAATTCCTCTTCCCTTGAACTTAGTGACTCATGTCCCACAAATAGGAAAAAAGTAGACCAGTATGCAACTTCAGAGAGTAGGTCATAAAAGGTGGTGTAGTTTCTGGCTTGCTTATTCACCTGGATGATTCATCCTGTGGGAAGCTAGCTGCCATGTTGTGAAGACATTCAAGTGACAAAGACTCTCCTTGACCAGACTTTAGTTAGGCTCTTCTGAGCCCTCTCCTGGGATTAGTCCTTGACCTTGACCTTCTGTAAGATTGCATAGGTCAATTTTAGCGAGAATCCTTCTAAGTCATCCCCCAACCTTGATATCAAGTTTCTCACTCCTCACTCTTCATATCAAAGCCCTTGTCCTGCCTTTAGCAAGAATCTCTCTAACCCTTGAGGTCTCTTAGTTTTCCATCCACTGATATCCCCACTCTGCTCCTAGCTATCTTTATTGTTTTGGAGTTGAGCCTGATCTCTGTTCCCTATTGCAATGTCCCTAACTGCAATAGTCTTGAGTAAAGTCTTCCTTACCATTTGAACAAGTGTCAGGTTAAGTTTTTAGTAGAAGCAGCCTATGGAAGCAGTCCATATAGCGAGTTACTGAGGCCTCCTGCCAACAGCCAGCCCAGCTTTAGATCACTGCAGCTTCAGACAGTCTTTTTTTTTTTAAAAATAAATTTATTTATTTATTTATTTATGGCCACGTTGGGTCTTCGTAGCTGCGCGTGGGCTTTCTCTAGTTGCGGCGAGCCGGCACCACTCTTCGTTGCGGTGCGTGGGCTTCTCATTGCTGTGGGCTTCAGTAGTTGTGGCACGCGGGCTCAGTAGTTGTGGCACATGGGCTTACTTGCTCTGTGGCACGTGGGATCTTCCTGGACCAGGGCTCAAACCCGTGTCCCCTGCATTGGCAGATGGATTCTTAACCACTGTGCCACCAGGAAAGCCCTTCAGACAGTCTTGAGTGTGCTCTTCTGAGGGATCCTGAACCAGAATCACCCAATTAAGCTGCTCCTGAATTCCTGACCAACAGAAGCTGTGAGATAATAAATGTTTGTTGTTTTAAGTCACCAAGTTTTGGGGGTAATCTAATATGTAGCAATAGATAACTAATACACCTGACTACCACATTAAATAGTAAATTGGGGGTTATGAGAAACATCAACGTTCAGTTAGTTAAATATAAGACAAAATAGTTTTTATGGCAACACTTTATTTTTACTTTTTTGGTGCTTTTACAGTAAGTGCATTAAATACATCCTAGATAGACTATCTATGTTGGTAGAGACATCTAAAGCTCAACTTATTTACACAATGGGAAATGCAGGCTGGGAGAGAGTAACTGGTTTATCCAATGCTAGGAGTCATTTATTTATTTTTTTATTTTTGGCTGTACCTCATGGCTTTTGGGATCTTAGTTCCTCCACCAGGGATTGATCCCAGTCCTGAGGCAGTGAAAGCACCAAGTCCTAACCACTAGACTGCCAGGGGATTCCCCCTGGGAGTCATTTAAAATCTGCATATCCTGATTTACAATTCAGTGCTTTTTGTTTTTTTTTTATTATGCCACTCAAGACATGGTGCAGAAAGAGAAATTTGAGATATTATGTCTATACTGTTAAGGAATTGTCATAGTCTGTTCGGGCTGCTATAACAGAGTATCATAGACTGGGAGGCTTAGACAACAAATATTTATTTCTCACAGTTCTAGACACTGGGAAGTCCATGATTGAGGCACCAGAAGATTCAGTGTCTGGTGAAGGCCTGCTTCCTGCTTCATAGATGGCTGTGTTCTCACTGTGTCTCACATTGTAGAAGGGAGCTTTCTGGGGTTTCTTTCATAAAAGTACTAATCTCATTCGTGAGGGCTCTACCCTCATGACCTAATCACCTCCCAAACACCTCACCTCCTAATACCATCACGTTGGGGATTAAGATTTCACCATGAATTTTGGCGGGGACACAAACATTCAGTCCATAACAGGAATTATAGTGTATACTAGGTTAAAAAAACACTAGAAGGGACTTCCCTGGCGGTCCAGTGGTTGAGAATCCACACTTCCACTGCAGGGGGCATGGGTTGATCCCTGGCTGGGGAACTAAGATCTCGCATGCTGCCCGGAGCAGACAAAAAACAAAAAACAGAACCCCCAAAACTAGGAATAAGAACACTAGGAAGACACTAGAAAGAGCTATGTACAGAAAAATTTGTATGTCCTATTAGATATGGCAGAGTCAGTTTTTCAAATGTAACATCTATAAGATGTTATAGAAAAGCCCAAACAAACTTCTTGGCCAACTCAATATTATACATAAATAGAGATGCAACAAGGATTTATTGTATAGCACAGGGAATTATATTCAATATCTTGTAATAACCTATAATGGAATATAATCCTCAAAAAAACTGAATCATTTTACTGTATACCTAATACTAACACAATGCTGTAAATCAACTACACTTCAATTGAAAAAAAGTATTAAGCATTTCTCAAACTACTGCCAAAATTATTTTGGTCTCCTGGCTTCCAAGCTTGTTCTCCTTCTAATCTATTCTCTAAACTGCAATCGGGATATTCTTTATAAAATGTAAATCTGATAATATTCTCCTGTCTAAAACCATCCAATGGCTTCCATTGTCATTAGAATAAAGTAAAAAAAAATTCTTTTTAAAATTTATTTATTTTTGGCTGTGTTGGGTCTTCGTTGCTGCACGGGCTTTCTGTAGTTGCGGTGAGCAGGGGCCACTCTTCGTTGCGGTGCGTGGGCTTCTTATTGCTGTGGCTTCTGTTGTGGAGCATGGGCTCTAGGCACACGGGCTTCAGTAGTTGTGGCATGCGGGCTCAGGAGTTGTGGCTCGTGGGCTCTAGAGTGCAGGCTCAGTAGTTGTGACACACGGGCTTAGTTGCTCCACGGCATGTGGGATCTTCCCAGACCAGGGCTTGAAGCCGTGTGCCCTGCATTGGCAGGCGGATTCTTAACCACTGTGCCACCAGGGACGTCCTAAAGTAAAAATTCTTAACATGGACATTGCAGCCTTGAATAAGCTGCCTGTTTATTTCTCTAACTTAACTTTGCAGCTACTGACAAAACCTCTCTCCTTTACCACATCAGAGTCTGGCTCCTCTGAGCCCTCCTCTTGACTAGGCTCTGACATTGGGCTCTGCCCTTGGTCTGCTTAGTCCAGTTTTAGTAGGAATTATGCTGAGTCAGTTAGTGAAAATCTCACCTTTGGTATCTGAACGTCCTCTATTATATCTGATAAAATTCCTCATCCTCCACTGTCAGTATCTTACCACCCCTGGCCCGCCTTCAGTAAGAATCCTGTTGAGTCAGTCTAGCAAGAATATCTATTATCCCTAATGTTTTACTTAGTAGTTTTCCATTCACTGACCCTCACCCTGCTACTCGGCTGTAACCGCCCCGCCCCACCCTTGTCCTTGTGTTTGGAGTTGAGCCCAATCTCTCTCCCCTACTACAAAACCCCCATTGCAGCAATCCCTTTTGAATAAATCTTCCTTACTGTCTTTAATGCATGTCATGAATAACTTTTTCTTTAACACTACTCCCCATAATCTTTTAGTTCCAGCTGAACTGGACTTCTTCCTCCTGCCTTAGGACTTTGCACATGTGATTCATTTGCCTATGACTTAGTTTTTCCAGATAACTACTATTGTTCTTCAAACTAGGCATCATTTTCTCAGGGAGTATTCCCTGAACCCCAAGGCTGTTAGCTCTCATGCTAGATGTTCTATGACACCCTTTATTTCTTAACACTCTTCACACTTGCAATTTGTTGTTCATTGTGAACTCCAAATAAGGTTAAAGGCAACGTTGGCCTTGTTTGCCAGTGTGCCCAACACTAGTATTGACTAGTACATAGTAGACACTCAAATATTAGCTGAAGGTATGAGTAAACACACACACGAGATCAACAAACATAAACAAAAAAACTCACAAACATACAAAGAATGGAGTTGCTTATGATGTTTAATTTTTATGTTCACTTATATTTTTAATACAGCATTAATAATGCAGAAGTCAAACACTGACTTAGTCTTTAATTTCTATCAACTACAGTTTTGGTGTCATTCTATGAAACTGAGAAATCTTTTCAAAAGAAGATCCTCTAACTAGACTACTCTTAATTTGACTAATACTGTAAAATATTAATGATAGTACTGACTGACTTCTTGGTCTATCAGTAGGCTACTGAAGAGAACATACTCACTTTTTAAAAGAGTTAACAAATCAAATTTCAAGCCAGAACATACTGCCTATGAGTTGGAAGTATTCTTTTTCTTCTAGCATCTACATTAGCAAAGTTTCAGTGGGACAAAACAATCTTAGATGGCAAAAAAGTAACTTAAGCACTTTGCTTTCTTTTTGTGGAGCTTCTAGTTACTATGGGCACTCGAGAGACATTAATAGCTGCTTTGGCTTTCAAAGATTTTCTAAAGTATTTAAAAATTGACTGAAGGCTAGAGGAAGGGGCTAAGTTGTGTTCTTCTGTACCAGCAGAAACCGTGGGAAACTCCTTTTTCAAAACAGTAGCTGCAGGTTTATCCAAAGGCTTTGGACTTGTCACCCATTCACGGCAGTGGTGCTTTATCCATGCTAATAACTGGATGTCACTCCCCAGCTGGTGTCCTACGTGATGTTCAGAGTCAATAAGTGCAACAGCATATACTTTGCTCATTACTTCCCACTTTCTACGAACAAGCAAGTCCATAAAAACCAAGCCTCCATAACCATGTACAAGGAAGGCAACATCCTTGCCTTCAGCCTTTGAAATGAAGTAATCCCAAATATAAGCCATGTGTTCTTCAGGAGTGTTGCTGCATCTTTTTGGAATACATTGGAGAGACTGCTGGAGAGATAAAAAGCTCTCAGTCTGAACCATTTTTCTGGAAGGGGACTCAACATTTTGTGTTAAAAGGCCTTTCCACTCTTTTTCTGTCTGTAGGTCCACAAAATTGTCGTTGGGGTTTAGCACAATTACATCATAATGTGCCTGCAATGCCATTTGAATACATGGTATCTGACTTCCATGTTGGAGACCATGATGTATTACTGCCTGCTGACTCCACTGACCAGCTCTAAAGACCCCACGGTCCTGAAGAAGGACGAGAAGAGCAGAATGATGACTTGTTAATGCTCTCTCACTCATGAAGAAGAAGCTTCTTGGTTCCTTATCAGCCTCTGGTGGGATATATACTTTTTGTAATTTGCACACTTTTTCCAAAAGTTCATAAATGTATTGTTCAAGCAAATGGCCAAGGGCCTGGTAGCGCTTGCTATTCCTCTCCAGGACATTTTTATAATAGTTAAAGACAAAAGGCTTATGTGTCTCAGTGTGTCTCAATTCAGCTTTTTCATTGAAGTCATATTTAAGTTCCTCTAGTAAATCAGATTGTTCTATAAATTTTCGGAAGCTCAGTTCCTGAGTCACTGGTAACCACTGAAAGTGAAAAGCAATATTATGTCAGTACCAGAAAAAATAAAATAAAAATTTCATCTTGCTAAAGTCTTCCTGCGGGAAATCATACTGAATTAAGCACTTTAAGAAGACATTAACATTATGGTAAAGATTTTAACTCAATTATGAACGATGCAAACTAGTGAGAAACTGAATACACTAAGGGACAATGGCCAGACCGTATATAAAAACAGGACTCTGACCCACAACCTGCAGGAACTTGCCCAGGAAGCCAATCCCTTATCTGTTGATCCAATAAACAGCCCAGGAAGCCAGTCTTGTAAGTCAGAATCTCAGGAAGTCAGACTGCTACCTCTAGTGACAAGCTGAGAAGCCAAACAATAACTTCTGTTACAGTGGGTCCAAAATGGCCAGGACTTGATTAATAACTTAGAGCTTCCCTAATTTTTATCCCTGCTTCCAACTTAGGACCCACCAGAGAAAGCCAAATATGCACCCCTAAACAGTCACATAGGATGCCTCCCTTCTAGTTATCTTGCATTCAGCTTCCTCATGCCAACAGTGTCCAGTCAGGACATACCAGCAGCCTTCCCTTTTTTTTCCACTACAAAGCTTTCCCACTCCTCTGCCTGCCTTTGAGTCACTGCCAAAATGCAAGTGATGGTGGCTAACTCCCTTGCTATAGTGAGCTCAGAATGAATAGGTTTTGCTTTTCTCATTTGGTTGGTCTTTATCTCCACAGTAAGCATTCAAACATTTTTGCTATTAAATAAATGGCAGGGGATGGCAGTAGAAGTGAAATGTGAACCATGCAGTGTAGATGATGATCAGTTTATCTACTAATAGAAGATACGGTTATTCTGATATTTGAAAATAAAAAAAGTGACTGAGAAGTGAACTTAGTTATTGTCAACATAGCCCAAAGGGAAAAGAAAAGACTTTGAAAGGTTAAGTCCTGGAAAAAAACAATCTCAAATAGACTCTATTCTGAGGCAAACAAACAAACAAACAAACAAAAAACAACAAAAAAAGTTAAGTGGCTTGTGCCAAACAACTGTTAAATAAATGTTGGGTACCGAGGCTATCTGACTCCAATTCATGTTCTTAACAAATTCATGAATACTCTCACTCCTTAATTTCTTAACACTCACACTGGCAACCACAACCTACTTCCAATAAATAGCACTCCATAAAATGATTTTCAGTGCCACTCAAGCTGCTATCAAGGCTTAAGGCAAAATCAACATGGTGCTTGCTTGCTTTGATTTCTTAACTCTTTTCTCACTTTCTGAATCTTATTCCCTGATTCCCAATTAATACTTCATGAAGGTGTTTGGTTGTTCAAAGCGTGCAACCTATCTACACTGCTCTCTATTCTTTAAAAACTTTTTTCCTTACAGTATTGCTGATCTCAGGTGCTATTATGTAATTAATATATTTTCCTAGCGTGTAAATGACAGATAGGAGCCTCTGGAATTAGATTGATTTAGGTTTAAATCCTAGCTCCAAATTTTATGTTGAGTGACTTTCAGCAGGTTTCTTTACCTCTATGAGTTTTGGTTTCTTCTACTTGTGAGTCTTAGTTTATGTTATCTAAAATAGCAATCCTTATTACCCTCTATCCTGCTACTCTGCTTATTTTTCTTCATAGCCTACATTACCACCTGATATATAATTGTTTGTATATTTGAAAATTATCTGTCTCCCCTCACTAGAATAAAAGCTCTATGAGAACAGGAACTTTGTTTAATTAACTGCTGTATCTGCAGTACTTGGAACAGTGTCTGACAAATATTATATAAATATTTTTTGAATGCATAAATGCAAAATAGGATAACATCATTTATTTCACAAAGCTGCTCTGAGAATTAAATTAACTAATATAGGTAAAAACCATTTTATGTACTGTCTCACACGTGGAAGTTTCTGTAAAGATAGGATGATCTTCCTTTTTGAGAAGTGTGAAATAAAAAAACATATATCTCTTGTCCAGCCTTCCTTATTCACTCAACACTGTGATTTTTATCCACATTAATAAACATAGTCCTAGGTCATTCATTTTATCAGTTTATAGTGTTCCATTGCTTGAATATGCCATGGTTTGTTTAACCATTTTCCTGTTGAAGAATATTTAGGTTGCTCCAATTTTCCACTATTATAAACAAAGCTATAACAAACATAGCTATATTTTTGTGCACATATCAAGAGTTTCTTAAGGCAATATACCTAGAAGTGGAACTTCTAGGTCATATCAGCATCTTCCATTTTACCAGATATTGTCAAATTGCTCTCCAAAAAGGAGGGTCTATTTTATACTTTGGCATGGATGAGGAGGTTTGCCCAGAAAAGCAGTAATCTCTTAGATCTAAAAATACTTTGTTTATTCAGGTGCTGTGCTGGAAACTGCCTTTTTCTCTACTGAAATAAAGAGAAAGGTACTGAATATTTAAACCTCAATGAACTAAACCTAAACCAACTAAACTAAACTAAACCAACGAACTAAAGAACCTTGTTAGCTAACTTTTCTTTCAATCAGAGAGTAGAATAAAATGAGTATTTTCTAATAGCACATAGTATATGGCATTCAGTTACTCTTTTTCACCTTTAAGTGCTTGTGTACCTAGTTGTTTGAGAAACAATTCTCGGGGGAAAAGAATGGGAGTTTGCAAACTGGAAAACCCAAATGGCACACAGATATATAAAGGACAGGTATAGGTGGGGTGAACAGGAGCAAGGTGCAGAGTATCCTGTAGAATGAAAAGGTAGACCATTCTTTAGAATTTATTGTAGCTTATTTTGCTTGGTTAATATACTCAAACTTGTAACTCTCATATCTAGCTGTCTACCTGATATATTTACTTGGATGTCAAATAGCCATTTCAAACTTAACACGTCCAAAGCACTCCCTTCAGTCTACTCTCCCTCTAGTCTTTCTCATCTTATAAATAATTCCATTCTTTCAGTTGCTTGTGCTGCAACCTTCCTTTCTTTCACACTCCACATCTGATCAATCAGCAAATCTGTAGGCTCCCTTATTTGAAATATATCTCTAATCTAACCACTTGTTACCTCTCCACCTCTACTGCCCTAGCCCTAGTACAAGTCACTATCAACACTAACCTTCGTTATTAAGCCTCCTATCTAATCTCTTTGCACTCTTATCTCCTGGTAGTCTGTTTAACACATAGCAGCTAGAACGATCTTTTCAAAACATCTAAATTGGATATCACACCCCTGTTCAAAATGCTCCATTGTCTCCCCTCTTACTCAGAATAAAAGCCTAAGTTCTTACCATGGCCTACAAGGTCCCCCATGACCCATAGCTCTCCAAGGTCATTTCCCTCCATTTCTCTCACTTGCTTACTCATCTAGTTACATCATCTGGCTCTTAGCTCTTTCTCAGGTGTCATTTCCCACCACTCTCTTGCTTACTTCACTCTAGCCCCACCTGGCCTCTTTGCCGCCAACTTGTAAAGCAAACTCCTATTTAGGGGCATCCCCCTTGCTATGCCCACAGATTGGGATACTCTTCCCCTAGATATCTATAGGGCTTCATTTCCTTCAAGTTTCTGCCCATCTGTTATCTGATCAGAGAAACTTTCTCTGAGCATTCTATCTGAAAGGGCAATCCCCTCTAATACTTCCTTACTCCCTGTCTGTCTATGATGCTTCATTTTTCCCTCCCTTCCTCCTTCTTCCTTTTCTTTTTTTTGGGGGGGGGGATTTTTTTTTTGTATTCAAACAGAAAGTCACAAAAATTATAATCATCCTCATCAGTTCACTCAGTTTTCTTTTTGTTTTTGCACTTATTACCAACTGACATATACTTGCTTACTGTCTGTTCCCTCCCATTAGAATATAAGTTTGGGACTTCCCTGGTAAACCAGTGGTTAAGACTCTGTGCTTCCACTTCAGGGGGCATGGGTTCAATCCCTGGTCTGGGAACTAAGATCCCACAAGTTGTGCGGCACGGCTAAAAAAAAAAAAAAAAGTTCCATGACAGCAGAGACAAGGACTTTGTTTTGTTTTGTTGAGTAGTTCTTGGAATAGTGCCTGGTGAATAGTAGGCACTTAAACATTGTTGTTAGAATTTTACGATTTTTGCTAAGGGCATAAGAAAGTAAAGAAAAAAATCCTCTAGCTGTATACACAGGAGAAAGATGCACACAAAGCTTTTGAAAAATTATAGAGGCTCCTTCTGTAATTCTAAAGTTAATAAATGTTGATTTATGAATTATTCTTAGAGACTATCCTATACATCTATATATATTTATTTTCTCTTTTGAAAATCAAGATGGTCCATTAAAATAAAGGAGAGAAACTGTTTTATATACTTAGTTTTCTAAAGAGTGGTTTGGAATAAGATAACTTAGCTTTAAGAATAAGATTGTCGGAGTTCCCTGGTGGCGCAGTGGTTAAGAATCCACCTGCCAATGCAGGGGACACAGGTTCGAGCCCTGGTCTGGGAAGATCCCACGTGCCGCGGAGCAACTAAGCCCGTGCACCACAACTACTCAGCCTGTGCTCAAGGGCCTGCAAACCACAATTCCTGAAGCTTCGGCGCCTAGAGCCCGTGCTCTGCAACAAGAGAAGCTACAGCAATGAGAAGCCCATGCACCTACAACGAAGAGTAGCCCCCGCTCACTGCAACTAGAGAAAGCCCGCGTGCAGCAACAAAGACCCAACTCAGCCATAAATAAATAAATAAATAGAATAAGATTGTCAGAGCTGCAAGGGATTTTATTGATATTCTTAGCTAATATGTTTATTTTATAGAGAAGTGAGGCTTTCAAAGGTAAAGTGACATGCCCAAAATAACTCAGGCAGCTCTACAAACCTGAGAGAAGATTCATTTTTTACCAGTGATTTTAAAAATACACAGTATTGGGCTTCCCTGGTGGCGCAGTGGTTGAGAGTCCGCCTGCCGATGCAGGGGACACGGGTTTGTGACCCGGTCCGGGAAGATCCCACATGCCGCGGAGCGGCTAGGCCCCGTGAGCCATGGCCACTGAGCCTGCGCGTCCGGAGCCTGTGCTCCGCAACGGGAGAGGCCACAACAGTGAGAGGCCTGCGTACCAAAAAAAAAAAAAAAAAAAAAAAAATACACAGTATTTTTTCATTCATTCACCAAAAATTTGGTGAGGGGATTTGTTAGTCACTTAGTTTTCTATATCGAATACTCTAGTCATTTTAAGAAGGGAAAAGAGTATATAATCATTAATGAGAATTTCAAGTTAGGTCCTTTTAGTAACCTGGATTAGGTGGTGACACTGCTGGTTATAGCCATGCCTAGAGCAAAACATAATTATTTTAAATTATTTAACTAACTGTGGTAAAATACATTAAAAATTTACAGTTTTAACCATTTTTACATGGGCAGTTCAGTGGCACTGAGTACACCCACATTGCGTGCAACCATTAATACCATCCATCCATCGAACATTTTTCATCTTGAAAAACTGTAACTCTGTACCCAGTAAGCTGTAATTTTTCATTTCCCCTTAGCAGCAGCCCCTGGCAAATCTTTCTACTTTCTGTCTCTATGAATTTGACAAGAAGAGGGTGGGTGGGGCAACAGAATCACAGATGCAAGTAATTTTAATTAGCTTACTTTGGTTTTAACAAACAACTTCTCTAGGATCATAAAGTGGTTATATTTAACAATATTTTACATTCTTTACAAGTGATCAGTAAACTTTTATGAAAATATAATTTTACAACCTGGGAAGTTAGGGTCTAACCCCAGGTTACACAGTAATATACCCTATTACAGTAATTACAGTCCTTTGGTGTATTTAAGAAAGAGGTCCTGTTGTATATCCTATGACATTAAGAAGCACAAATGAGTGATACTTCACTAAGAAAATGAAAAAATATCTAAAGATACTTTTTTTCAATGAACATGTTTTTATTTACTTATATATTTAGAAAACCAAACTAAACCAAAACAAAAAAACCCCTGGAAAACATCATTTAAGAATTACTGTTTTGGTAAAAAGCAGCACTATTTTTATTTTCCCAACACATAAATGCAATTATGAGGGCTTTTTTCAGAAAAATAATTATGCCTGTATACAATTCCATTTAGTAAATTATAGAAAATAATAGAGCTTATGAAATTTTATATGTAAAAGATTCAAAGAAGAGCAAAGTAAATCTCTTCCCCCTGCCTACCTCTCCCCGGGAAAGACTAAAGAAGATTAATTTAAGCCACCTGAGGCAAAGACAGAAAATAGGATATTAGTGATGGAAAGAAAAAAATCAGATGTTAGAAATCTTGGGTTGCCCAAATTTGAGTATGTAACAGAATCTCCTAGGAAAGTTTCTTAAAAAACTAATTTAGTGAACTATTATAAAGATACCCTTGTAACTACCCCAGGTTAGCTTTGCGAGCCCCCCCTAAAGTGCCTTCAAGTGCCCTCTTCCTCCCCTCCAAGAGTAAGCACTCCAGACTTTTATAGAAATCAATGCTTTCTATTTCTTTATGGTTTTATCTCCTATGTACACAGCCCTAAGACCTATAGTTTAGTAGTTGAGTTTTGTTCTTTTTTTTTTTTTTAAACTTGATATGCCTTCCTGGTAAACAAATTCTGACAGCTAGATTTTGGATTTACTGACTTTGCCCAATCCTAGATCCTATGCTTCTTGATTGGGATTATTTAGAGGTAAGGGGGTACCAAAAGATAAAGAAGACAGGACTACCTAAAGCTTCAGTTTTACTAAATAGTAACATAAAGTGAAATTTTTCTGTTAAAATCAACCAAATGTATTAAGGCATAGAAATGCTAAATAAATATCACATTTTAAGACAGAACACTCTAAAGTTAGTGTTGGTGGGGAGGGATAAATTAGGAGTTTGGGATTAACATATATACTACTATATATAAAACATAACCAACAAGGACCTACTGTATAGCCCAGGGAATTATACTCAATATGTTGTAATAAACTATAAGGGAAAAGAATCTGAAAAAAAAATAGGTGTATACTGTGTTTTGAATCTTCAGCTGGGTCTGGGACACTAGACCCTGTCCCAGATGCTGGGGACACACATAGTACCTGCCTTCCAGGAGCTCCCTCACTCCTGTGAGGTCCAGAGAGTCAACCCCACTAATTTCAGTCCTTAGCTCAACACTGTTGCCCCCGTACCTTACTCATTAAGAGCAAAATAAGTTTGAATGCATGAGTTAAAAAAAAAAAAGTATATGTATGTATAACTGAATCACTCTGCTGTACACCTGAAACTAACACAACATTGTAAATCAACTATACCACAATTAAAAAAAAATGAAGAGCAAATCAAAGACTATGCAGCCAAAAAAATCAGAAAATACGTATTAGAGAGGTATGCCATGAAGTTAATTAATACAAATATATTTTTTTCTGTAAAAAATATATTAATCTAACATAAAAACCGAAAAAGAAGATAGTGGTGTATGTACAGGATACCTGGGGCTGAGCCCCAGAGCCAAATGACAGTTTAAAAAACTTAGGTTATTAAAGGTTTGTCCTATAGCCTCCTGGACAAGAGATTACCCATCTCTTGCTTAAATACCTCAAGTTACTGCAGGTTTTCATAACTTCTAGGAATAGGCTATTACACTGTAGGGCAGTTAAAATTGCTCATTGTCTTAAAAAGGAAGATATCCTTGAAACAAAAAAACCTATAGTCATTTTTCATGAGTCATGTGTTAATTCCTTTATATCTAGAAGAAAAATCCTTCACATAAGAATTCTCAATATTTTAAGGATAAGATTCAACTAGTAACAAAAATGAGGCTAATAGCAACATGACACAGTGCTCCAAATATCTTTGCAAAATCTAGGCTTTCCAGGAGCCCATGGTAAGGAATTCCAGATTTTAATTTCTAAAACAGTTTAGGAAGTCAGGATGTACCCAGTGCCCAACCAAACCTGTTTATACTCAGATTATACTTAAAGTTAATTCACCTGTGAAGAGAAGGGTCTTTTTTTTTTAGATTTCGTTAAGCTCTCCTCAAAGAAATTGTTAATTAAGGGGTAAAATAAAGGGTTGATCAATTTCACACTGCCACTATGTCTTGAAACTATTAAAAAAACACACCCACCGCTTTTAATAGTATAGTTAGTCAAAACAAAAATATAATGAATACCTAACTTAAACACTTTATATGCACTTTTAACACTCAATAAAGAACCATACTCATTAAGATCAAACCAGTCCATCCTCTCCTCCTATAAAATACTGGGCTGATGAATTTCTAATCTCAAATAATCTTAATTTAAAAGGCTCTATACAGTGTGAGCTAAGCATACATAAAAGAAATGACCTTATTTACAAACATACTAAGAGAAGAGAATCATTCACCTTTTTTGGTCTTTCTTCCTTATTTTAAAATAAGGAAGCTTTCTCCTGAACATCATAAAACACTATAAAAGACTGTGTAATTAGTCTTTCATAAAAGGAAAAGTAAGGTTGTTAAATGACTCCCTCAAAAGTAAAAAACTGAACTTTTTAGTCCTATAGTTGTTTGCAATACAGTCAACTATGTAGTAGAGACTGTTAAAACAATAAAAATACTGGTTTAAAAAGCAAATTTGAAAATAAAAAGCAAATTTAAAATTCTTGAGCTTAAAGGCTATTTATCTTCACATATGTTATTCAAAACCAGCTCCAATTCAAAGAAACAAACTGACCCACTAAGTCTTTATTAGCAGAAATGCTGTATTTGGTTCAATGACAAGTTTAAATGACATATTTGCAAGCTGAATGATATTATTTCTTATAATTTCATTTCTCACAGGTTCACTTCTTACTGCTAAACTTTAAAACTTCTTTTAAGGAAGCTGTAAGTTTGGACTGAAATGGATTAGGCCTACTTACAATTTCCTTTTTTATGTTTCCACCTCTTAGCTCTATTTCCATCTTTTGCAGTTAGTTTCCTATATTGGCTGATGAATTGAGCCAGTATGATTGAGTTAAATCATTCAATTAAAAGAGTTGATTTATGAGGAAACTTAAAATTCAGATATTTTTCAGTAGGCAGTGTTTTTATTTGTTAAACATAAACTAGGGCCTCTAAATGAAATCCTTGTAGTGAATTTCATTCTCATCAAGCCCTGAAGTATTTCTGCTTTTCAGCCATTCCTGCCATGTAAGACACTCCCCCCGGCCCAATAGGATCATCACCTGGAGGCTTACTTTTAGCTCCGCACAGGCCACACTGTAAGTAAGAAGCAAGGCTCAAGAAGCACAAACCTGGGCTCTGGTAATGAGCTGGACGAGTCCCTTTACTGGCCTTGGTAAAATGGGGGAGGGGGAGCGGATGTTAAACTGTTGGAACATTCCAGTATCATTTTGCCTCTGGAGAGCTCTGCTGAATTTTGTGAAACTTATTGTGATTAAAGCTTACACAGTAAAAAAAAAGTTATTCAAATATGTACATTATGGCTAATAAAGTAGGACAGTTTTCTAAACTGATGGGTCCTATGAAAGGACAAAAAAAATCAGTCTGCAAGTACTAGTCGTTGAGTTCGAGGTCAGGGTTATTCCTTTAAGTACTGTAATAAAAATTAGCGGCACAAATTCGTTTACACCCACCCACTTTCTAGCATCTCAGCATTTTATGTTTTAAAAAATTGAGGTGCAGCTTATCTTTTTTCCTGGCCTTTAAAAATGGTGAGTTTGAAGAGGTCCTTTCTATTACTCTGACATTTTCTCCACAGCTGACCTTATTGATTTCCACTCCAACTGCTAAACCAGCAGCTAGGCTATTGATTTTTGTCGTCTTAAAATCTTTTTTTCTTTAGTCTGAGGAAGCGCCTTGAGGACAAATATATGGGAGAGTCCATGAGGAAAGTAGTAGCACAAAAGGACTAATGTTTTGTTCTCATATTTCCGGGGTCCCCTCGCGGGATTCAGTGAAGTGGAGGAATTCCTAAAGTTTCCCCGGTTTAGTTTTTAGTCAACTTAATCTTCAAAGTCAACAAAGCCTTGACGATCTCGGCCTAAAACCTAGCACCCAGTCTCACTGTCTTAACAGGGGCAGAGACAATGAAAACAGCGTCACTTAATAAGCACTTGCGACGGTAACCCGCAGAGAAAACTACTCCCAGGAAGTGATTTCCGGGTGGAGGTGGGAGGGGTGGCTAATTTCCGGTCTGAGGGCCGGCGACGGCTCTTGCGCAAGCGCAGTTCACATTTTCCTGGCTTTTTTTTTTTTTTTCCCCTCCCCTCCCCCTCCCTTCCCCAGCCTGAGGGGTCTTGAGGTGACAGCGACTGCGATTCCAGCAGGAGGAGGAGGAGATGGACAAGGGGAAGGCCGGGCGACGGCGATCTTCATCCGGTGAGAAAGGGTCGGAGGAGGGCTGAGCATATTGTTTCCTACCTCGGGCAAAGCGGGGGAACAGGCGACGACGGGTGCTGCGGCCCGGAGCTGCGAGGGCTCGGGCTCCGGCTCGGGCTCGGGCGCGAGGGGGAGGGGAGGAGGTGAGGGGAGTGGGGAGTGGAATAGAGTGGGGTGGAGGGGCGCGCACAATGGAGGGTTCCCGGGTCTCGCGGGCCCCTGCGAGTCGAAGACCCACTCCGAGCTGTCATCAAAGCCTCGGCCGCTCTTCACCCCGTCACCCCTTTTCATTTTTGTCCTTCTCCCGCGAGCACCCTCCTTGGGTCTCATCGGCCTGCGGCTCTTCCCGGTTGGCTTGCCGCTCTCCTGCCACGCCTTCCTCGTAATTCCACCAGTGTTCCAGTTTCATTTCCAGCTTCTCAGCGCCTTGGTCCTACTTTCCTCTCTTCCTTTGATTCTCGACTTTGGCTCTTTCTCACCCCTGTACCTCCTGGCAGGTAAAAGCAGCAAAGAAGGAAAGGTTGGGCATGTTAATTGACACTTCATTCCTCGTCTAAGTGCTGCAAGCAACGTGTCTTGCTTGGTCTTCTGAGCCGGCCCGCTTAATAACGTTTTTATTTTCTAGACACCCCCTTCTTCCAAAAGCGATTCAAAAGTCGAACAAAGGATTTGAAGCCATGTTTCGTTCTGTTTTTATTCTCACCGTGTTTTTGTTTTTGAAATTGTTTTGCGGCTTAAATGACTGTCTTCAGTTTTGGGTACTACATCTTAGAAACACAAAAGTGAAGGTGTTAAGATGCGAGTTCGAGCCCCTCCCAGTCAGCAAGTTTTTGTCAAAGATCTCATCCATTAAGGGTACCGCAGTTTCTGTGTTAAGTCCTGTGGACTTACCAGAGGAGGAGGGGACAAGGGCTCTTTAATAAGCTTACACTCTAGTACACTAACATTCAGTGAATCAATTATTTCATTAAATTTTCTTATTTATTATTGTGCCATCTGTTGTTGCATAGACAGTCTATGCAGTCTATTTAGACAATTCTACATTTATTTAGGAGTGCCCTTGTGGCAATGTGCCTCAAACTTTTTTGGCCGCAAAGGAGAGTGAACATGGATCTCTGGGACATTGCTTGAAGTAGCTGAAAACCTGAAATTCCTCTTCATAAGCAACCAGTATTACCATTTGTGTGTGTGTGTATTCTAGAGATATTCTTTGCCGTTGAAAGTATATGTATGTATTATATATATACATATATACACACATATGTATGTATGTATATGCCTTCAATAGATTGGTGTTTGTTTTAATATACTTTTTTCTCCCCTAAAACCTTCAAGTGAAATTGACACATAAGGACTATGCACAGTGTTTATCTGGTGTCCTTTGTGTGCTTCCTCACACAGAACTTTAGGGGTAATCATACCTCAGTTTAACATGCACAGCCTTTTTTCAATAAAAGCATTTCTCCTTGGCTTAGTACATTGTTTTGGGGGTAAGGGCAAGATATTAGCCTTGTTCTTCAGCAAATCCCATCCTCTTTACCTGGTTACACTTAGATTTATTTATCTATTTATTACAGTTAATTTGGTGCAAGTAGTTGTGGGAAGTAAAATTTGAGAGTAAAATTGTTAATTCTTAAAAGACTTTGATATTTATGTGAGCTATCCCTCTGGAGAGGATTTCTTTTTCTGCTGACTTCCCTTTTGGAGCTGTCCTTTCTGAAAAGTAATTGTTAATGTATAGTAAAAACCATTCTCAGATCTAATATTAACTAGCTGTTCTCCAGTATTCATCTGGTTTTAAGAGATGAATATTAATTTTTAAGAATGATTCTTTTCTGAATAGTGTATATTTAATATTCTCACATAGATTCTCAGAAACAGAACAATCAGTTGGCTTAAAGGGATTCTGAATTCTGTGTGACATTTATGTGCATGCAGTTGCCATTTCATTAGGAGGGTTGCTAACTGGAACTTGAATGACTGGAAGTGACATTTATCATCGTGAGAATTTCATAAGTACCCAAAGGTAAAATTTTGATTAATAACAGGAAGAATTCTAAGTTAGAGGTATAAGGAAGGCGGATAGCAGTCGAGAGAGAAAACAAGACATGAAGTTTCAAGTTTCCTCTGTGAGACTGCACTAGGTTTTCCTAAACTTTCTCCTGAACAAGGAAGAACTATGAAGGGTTACATAGTGTATTGCTCAAAACTCTTTTAGTTGCAAGTAGCAGAAACCCAATTCCAGGTGGTTTAAGCAAAACAAGAAAACAAGCATTTGTGGACTCACATAACTGACAACTGTAGGAGTTGGATGGCTTCTGGCATGGCTGTATCTGTTTTAGGCACTGGTTCTCAAGGTATGGTCTGGGAACCTCTGGGTTCCCTGAGTCCCTTTTGGGTCTGTGAGCTTACACAGTTTTTCATAATTTTAAGACATTGTTTGCCTTTCCCTCTTAATCTTCTACTTGTGTACAGGACAGTTTTCCAGAGGCTACATGACATGTATCACAACAAATTGAATGCAGAAGCATATAGAGGAAATCATCTGTCTTTTATTAAGTCAGATGTTAAAGAGAGTTGCAAAAAGTAAAATAATGCCATTCTTCTCAATGTTTTGAAACTAAAGTTATTTAAAAAATAGTTATGTTAACATGCATTGTGTTATTGTTTTTAAATGAGTTAATAAAGAAAAATTCTGTAAGTAGAAGAACCACAAAACTCTGATTGCCCTACTTTTCTGGAATGTGGCCATGAATCAAGAATCAAGCATAAAACACCTCTAAGCATGAGAGGAGAAATCACATGGTTTGTATGCTAAAGTTCACTCATGAGAAGCTTCTGAAGGCTTTTTTCCTCTTATATTGAATCTATGTGTTTAAGTTATTTATTACCCCAATAAAGATGAATATCTTATTTCCAGGTTTCCAGCATATCAAAGCAGTGAATTAGATGGGGACACAGATAAAAAATTATTGGTACCAGAGACAGGTCTAGTGACAGTTGAATGAAATAATAAAGTGCTAATGGTCATTCAAGGGAGCATGACCATTAGAAATGTTTAACAACAACAAAAGTATAACAGATATATTAGAGTCATAGATCACAACTTCCAAATGAATTTTTGAATTAAAACAGGAAAGTTGAAGTAAATTTCAAGTTATCAACTGTTCAGGCAACAGCCTTGGAGATCTGTGTTCATTCTCATTTGCAGTTAAGGATAGATAAGTTTTTTTTAGTACTTAGGTACTAAACAGCGTGCTAAGAATTTTACAGATGTTATAATTCTTTCCAAAACCTTCTGAGGTGGTTATTATTATTTCTGATATACGGATGAGGAACCTGGAATTTAGGGAGGGTAAGCAACTGTTAGCAATACAAGAAGCAGAGCCAGGATTCAAAATCTGGTCTTTCTGATTACAAAACATATAATTTAAATCTTTTTTTACTGTCATAGGATGTTAGTGAACCTTACTTGGAAAAAAGGTTTGATGGACAAATAAATGGGACAACTGTAGTTATAAGAAAATTTTATTTACTGCAGGATTTTTCAGAGCTTTTGCTGTGCTACTATACATTCTGCCTCTCCAAGAGATTGTCTGAACATGCAGTGTTTTTCAAACTTGCTTGATTTTGAAACTCTTCCCTCCTCCCCCAGTTTCAGCTTGAGGATCTAGTGTCCCATGATGATACACCTTTCTTTTTTCAGTAGGTCCAGGTGATGGCTGCATATTATGCAGTGTCTGATGAACCATAATTGAAGTTCAAAACCAGAATCTACAATTAATCATGGTAAAACTACTTTATTTGCAGTGATGTTAGCTGAAGCCATTGGAATGGATAGGATTACCCACAGAAAGAGTATGGAGTGAGAAAAATCTTGAATCACATATATTTAATTTCAAAGTAAGGAGGAAGAGACACTGGTGAGCAGTTAGGCAGATTAGAAGGAGTATGATAGGTTTGGGAAGCAAGGGAGAGTGAATGCCATGTAAATCAGAGAGTTAAAGCAGTATGAGGATGCTGGATTTGGCAATTGGTAGGTCACTTTTTTTTTTACCACTGATTTTAGTAGAGCAGTAGGGACAAAAGCCAGATTTCAAGAGGCTAAATGAATGAGTGATGGTGAGGAAATAGAAGATGAGATGTGCATTAAAGATTTTGGAACAAGCTTGAGTATGAAATTAAGTAGAAAGGATTATTTAAAAAAGGCTATAAAAATCAGTTTGTATGGCATGGGAAAGGGTTCACTGGAGAGAGAACGATATCAGGTAGGAGATAATTGATAGGGTGAAGTCTTAGAAGAAATGGGGGAGGATAGACTCAGGACAGTTTGTTAAATAAGACTTGTGTAAAGGTGGGAGGATGGATAAAGATATAGATAAATTTTGAGAAGTTAAGGATATTGCAATGATGGCTTCTAAGTGAAATAGGCAAGATCATCTTTTGAGAAAGAGGGACTTTCAGGTGGTATTGGGAGCTCAAAATAGAGTAGGAGGTCAATTAGGGATGAATAAAAGAGCTATTGGGCTTCCCTGGTGGCGGAGTGGTTGAGAGTCCACCTGCCGATGCAGGGGACACGGGTGCGTGCCCCAGTCCGGGAAGATCCCACATGCCGCGGAGCGGCTGGGCCCATGAGCCATGGCCACTGAGCCTGCGCGTCCGGAGCCTGTGCTCCGCAACGGGAGAGGCCACAACGGTAAGAGGCCCGCGTACCGCAAAAAAAAAAAAAAAAAAGAACTATTAACTAATTTTGAAAAAGTATTTGTTAAAACACGTGTGTGTCTGTAGATAGTACCAGTTGTGGTTACTACAATTATATGACTTTCTTTAGCAGTGCTAATCAGTCTAGGAGCAAGAATTTGGGGGGAATAAAAGAATTTAGTTTTACTTAGGGTTAAAGGGTATTATACGATGTGGGGGTAAAAAATGGGATCAGTGCGAGTGAGGAAATGGAAGGGTTAAAGGACAGTATGTTGTAGAATGAGAGGTACACATTTGTGAGCTTGAGAAGTGTAACCCTATTAAATCTATTTGTGAATGCATGTTGTTGAAATGGGAATGTGATATGAAGAAGTTTGTTGGACTAGAGTAAATTAAAATGAGTCCATTGTATTGAGTGATTTGATTTATGAAAATTTTAGAGCTTCGGTATGATGGTAGGTTTTAACGATGAGAGGAAAACTATGAATCAAGTATCAGAATATTCTAGGAATGTTGGAAAGGGTCTTGGGTCCGTACATGGCAATTACAATATGGGTGAGGTAATAATACATACAAGTTATGGGAATTTTAAAGGAGGAATTATTGCAATAAGGATGAATATTAATTGGAAGTGGTGGCAGGGGGAGGAGGTTGTTAATCCCTTTCCCTGTTTTTATAAGTGGGAGAAGAATCTTCTTGAGAGAGTCTTAAAAAAATAGTGTAGTAAATAAAAAGATGTATAATGTATAATTATGTAATAAAAAGGATTCAGTTAAACTAAGGTGGAGGAAATGTTCAAGGAGAAGATTCAGAATTTAAGGAAATTGTATTGACTTTGGAAAGGAATTTGGTGGGCTGGGGAAGAGCTAGAGAAGAGTGTAGATGAAAACTATACCTCAATAAAAAGAAAAACAGAATATTAAAAAGACATGTACTCAAGGGTCAAGTTAAAAAAAAAAGAATGTAGTGGAAAGGGTAGAGTGGCATTACCTAAGAGATGAGACAATAACAAGGTAATAAGCTGTAGGGATTGAAATCTAGGGTGGTGAATGTGATTCCCAAGCCTGGTGATAGAAGGCAGAGGATTGGAAAGTAGATTAGAGGGGGGATATGGTAACACAGGGAGTGGGTTATGTACAGGACTGAGTAGCTCTAAAGATTCAGACTGGAACTTTGCTGTAATGGTGCTGTCTCAAACCTGCCTCTCAGATGTATAACTCTAATGTGAGTCTTCAGTAATTTAGGAGACTGGCTAATGTGAGCTGCTTCATCACATATACCTATATTGATAACTCACTTCTTGGCTTCACTTAGCATTGCACTGTCCTACCACCCATTTCTCCCTGTCTAAAACTTACTATCTAAAACTTACTTCAAAGCCCAGTTCAATTGTGCCTTTTCAAGAACTATCTCCTAATTAACTCAAACTTAAAAAATATTCCTATTTTTGAATTTCCATGGGTGTTTGCGCCTCTTATGTGATGTTTACCAGATTCCATCATATATTCTAGCTTGCTGAATTGTTTAATCTCTGCTTTTATACTGTTAACTCTGTGACAGGGACTGTCTTATTCATTTCCTATCCCCATAGCATCCAGCATGCCTAGAGTGTTCTGGTTAAGAATTCCACCTCTGGAATCAGACCAGTGATGGATTAACATGGTGACCTTGGGCAAGTTATTTGTATTTTTCAAACCTAAATTCTTCATCTATAAAATGGAGATAATGCCATTACTGAACTCACAACACTTTTGTAAGATTAAATAAAATAATTTGTGTAAAGTACTTAGCATAGTGCCTGGCAATGGTAATTACTGTTGTTTAAAATAAATGTTTATGTAATATATGAATGAATGGTTCCACAAGCTCCTTGAGAAAAAGTCATGCTTTCTGATTATTTGACATATATATATAATGGGAATAATTAGAGCGATTTTTCTGTATGCTAATGTAAATACATTAAGGTTTCTTAAAGAGGGGTATTCTAGTATAGAATATTGTAATAATAATCATTTATTTTGCAGTATTTGCCAGATATACTCTAAATACTTTAATATAGACGATCTCCCTTTATTTTGAAATATAGTTAATTTATTGTGTTTGTTTCAGGTGTACAGCAAAGTGATTCAGCTGTATATATGTTTTTCAGATTATTTTCCATTATAGGTATTACAAGATATTGAATATTGTTCCCTGTTTTATACAGTAAATCCTTGTTGCTTATCTATTTTATGTATAGTAGTTTGTATCTGTTAATCCCATACTTGTAATTTATTGTTCCGCCCACTCTCTTTCCCCTTTGGTAACCATAAGTTTTTTTTCTATGTCTGTGAGTCTGTTTCTGTTTTGTATTTAGATTCATTTGTATTAATTTTTACATTCTGCATACAAGTGATATCGTATATTTATCTTTTTATGACATTTCACTTAATATGATATTCTCTGGGTCCATTCATGTTGCTGCAAATGGCAATATTTCATTCTTTTTTATGGCTCAGTAATACTGCATTATATATATATATATGTGTGTGTGTGTCTACACACACCGCATCTTCTTTATCCAGTCATCTGTTGATACACACTTAGGTTGCTTCCATGTCTTGGCTATTATAAATAGTGCTGCTATGAACATTGGGGTGCATGTATCTTTTTGAATTAGAGTTTTCTTCTTTTCTGGATATATGCCCAGGAGTGGGATTGCTGAATCACGGTAGCTCTATTTTTTGTTTGTTTGTTTTTTAATTTAATTTATTTATTTTATTATTTTTGGCTGCATTGGGTCTTTGTTGCTGCGCACGGGCTTTCTCTAGTTGCCGCGAGTGGGGGTTACTCTTCGTTGCAGTGCGTGGCTTCTCATTGCAGTGTCTTCTCTTGTTACAGAGCACGGGCTCTAGGTGCATGGGCTTCAGTAGTTGTGGCACGCGGGCTTCAGTAGTTGTGGCTCGCGGGCTCTAGAGCGCAGGCTCAGTAGCTGTGGAGCGTGGGCTTAGTTGCTCCATAGCATGTGGGATCTTCCTGGACCAGGGCTTGAACCCGTGTCCCCTGCATTGGCAGGTGGATTCTTAACCACTGCGCCACCAGGGAAGCCCCTCCAGTTTTTGTTTTTATTTTTTAATTATTTAAAAATATTTATTTTATTTTATTTATTTATTTTGGCTGTGTTGGGTCTTAGTTGCAGCATGTGGGGTCTTTGTTGTGGTGCTCAGGCTTCTCTTCTCTCTAGTTGTGGTGTGCGGGTTCCAGGACATATGGGCTCTGTAATTGTGGCGTGTGGGGTCCAGAGCGCATGGACTCTGTAGTTTGTGACATGTGGGCTCTCTCTTTGAGGCATGCGAGCTCAGTAGATGTGGCCCCGTGGCATGTGGGATCTTAGTGCCCCAACTGGGGATCGAACCCATGTCCCCTGCATTGGAAGGAGGATTCTTTACCACTGGACCACCAGGGAAGTCCCCATTTTTTGTTTTTAAAGGAACCCACATACTGTTTTCCATAGTGGCGGTACCAACTTACATTCCCACCAACAGTGCAGGAGGATTCCCTTTTCTCCACACCCTCTCCAGCATTTATTATTTGTAGACTTTTCCATGATAGTTATTCTGACTGGTGTGAGGTGATACCTCATTGTGGTTTTGATCTCCATTTCTCTAATAATTAGCGACATTGAGCATCTTTTCATGTGCCTTTTGGCCATCTGCATGTCTTCTATGGAGAAATGTGTACTTAGGTCTTCTGCCCATTTTTTGATTGGGTTGTTTTGTTTTATTTTGTTTTGCTTTTTTGATATTGAGTTGTATGAGCTGTTTGTATATTTTAGAAATTAAGCTCTTGTCAGTCACATTGTTTGCAAATATTTTCTCCCATTCTGTAGGTTGTCTTTTCATCTTGTTGATGGTTTCCTTTGCTGTGCAAAAGCTTTTAAGTTTGATTAGGTCTCATTTGTTTAGTTTTGCTTTTATTTCTTTTGGGAGACTAGACTATGTCACTTTAATCTTGGCAATTGAAAAGCTGGATATTGTCCCCTTTTTAGAGATGAGACACTGAGTCTCAGAGAAGTCACAGCTAGTAAGCCAAGATATAAATTTAGGTTGTTGGACTTTAATATTTTTACTCTAGAGCACTGTGCTATACCAGACAGTCACAAGCAGCGATGCATCATTTATTAAAATGCTCTAATACCAACCTAGTATCAGATGGAGCAACTCAGTTATAGAACCCCTAAAATTTTGGGAAGTCACAATAGTAGTCACTAAAAGAAATGTACAAACATTCTGCAAAATAGGATAGAAGCATTTTTAACTCAATGAGTCTGTCTGTGATTTAAGCAACTGATATTCCTTTTTTAAAAATACATATATTTTATTAAATTGAAAGTTGACTAGAAAGTGAATTTATATAAGAAAGGTTTTCTTACCATTTATCTAAATGTTATATATTTTTGGTAGTCTGAGAAATGCTACTTTATTGAAAATTATTTAAATCTATCGAAAGCTTAAGTATAGAAGTTAAAATAATTTTTACATCAGTGATTGCTCGAGGAAATGCATATGGTGAAATTCATGCTATTTTCATGAAATGAGAGAAATTATTTCAGCTATATAGATTTCTGGATAAGCTATAGCCCATTCGTTATAACTGTTATTTTAAAGGTTTTTTAATTTTTAAGTTGAGATATTACATACGACACAGTACAATATCTTTAGTTTGATGATTTTTTATACTTGTATACATACACTTGTATAACTATCACCTAGATCAAGATACGGAACATTTCCAGCATCTCAGAAGGATAACTTGTATCCCATCCCAGTCAGTCAGTAGTTTTTCCCTGCTCAGGTACTCACACTATCCTAACTAGTATCAACATAGATTTGTTTTACCTGTTCCTGAATTCCACATAAATAGAATCATACATTCTTCTGCATCTGTTTTCTTCTGAACGTAATGTCTGTGAGATGTATCCGTGTTGTGCACAGCAGTAATTCATTCTTTTTTATTACTATGTAGTTTTCAATTAGCAATAATTGCGCCTCGGATAAACCTCATTGGCTACGATACTGCCACTGTGCAAAGTTTGTAGTTTTCTATTGTACGAAAAGGTTTATCCATGCTCCTGTGATGGACATTTGGATTGTTTTTAGTTTTTGACTATTAAGAACAAAGATAACTTAACATTCTTATACATGCCTTTTGGTGGACACAGGCACTCATTTCTCTTGATTAAATATCTAGAAATGTAATTGTTGGACATTGAGTAGGCAGGTGTCTAACTTTAGTAGATACTGACTGGCAAAGTAGATGTATTCGTTTACACTCCCACCAGCAATATATGAGACTTCTAGTCTCTTACCAATACTTGGTATTGTCATTCTTTTTAAGTTTACCCTTTCCAAGGGCTGTGTAATGGTATTCTCTTACCATTTTAGTTTACACTTCCCTAGTAATAATGAAATTGAGCATATTTTCATATATTTATTGGCCATTTGGACGTTCTTTTTTTATGGAGTACCTATTCAAGGCTTTTTCCCATTTTGAAGATTGGGTTGTCTTGCCTTTGCTTTATAGGAGTTCTTTATGTGTTCTGGTTATGAATCCTTTGACAGATATATGTATTATACAGTATTATTAACTATAGTCACCATGCTGTACATAGATACATGAATTATAAATAATCTTCCAGTCTGTGGTTTGCCTTCTCACTCAATGATGAGGTTTGGTGAACAGAAGTTTTTAATTTTAATGAAGTTGAGTTTATTAATTCTTTCCTTTATGGATTAGTACTACTTGAGTCTTGTTTGAGAGATCCTTGCTAACCCCAAGGTCATGAAGATATTCCCCTCATTTTTATTCTAGAAGCTTTGTCTTTGACATTTAAATCTATGATCAATTTAAAAATAATTTTTGATATAGTGTGATGTTTATTACTTATTTGTTTACCTTGTTTGGTTATCAAATTGTGTCAGCATTACTCATGGAAAAGATCATCCCTTTTCCACTGAATTGCAGTGGTGTGTTTGTCATAAATAGGTGATCACATTTGTGTGGGTCTCTACCATTCATTTTTATTATGAAATTTGTGAGAAATTTCAGTGAATTGTAAGTTCCAGGAAGACTTAGGCTGTGTTTAATTTGCTCACTACACTATACCCACTGGCTAGCACAGTGCCAGACACATGATAGACATTCAGTAATTATTTGCTGACTGAATGAAAGAATCATAAAAGAAAATCCCGTAGAAGCCTGAAAAATGTTGGTGAAGAAAGACTTAAGCTGTTCTCTGTTGCATAAATACTTAGATATGTAGCCCTCACCTTGTGTTCTCCTCCCCTGTGGCCCCCCCACCCCCCATTATAAGAATTTATCTGGTCTTATGGTTCAGCCAACATAAATCGAAGACCTACTGGATACTAGGATTTTTGCCAAGGAATTTCTTATTGAGTTCTTAGAACCAACTTTCTTTTTTCAGTTGTCATCATATGTATATTGTTTAATTGAGAAATTTTGTGAGAATCTGCTACTCTTTGATTATTTTTGACCTTTAGTCCTTCAGGTTCTGTAAAATGTATCAGTGTAAATTGTAAATGTAACAAGAAGCTAATTTGAAACAAAAGATAACTGAAAAGATTTATTCTGTTATGTTATCTCATTTAATGTTAAATGATAATTTTTACTATGTCTTTGTAGAAATTGTCACAGAAGGGAAAAGGAAAAAGCCTTCATCTTTGGAGTTACATAAGGTATGTATTAGTTTTGCTCTTAACCTTTGCATTATCTTTAGAGTTAATAATATTGAAAGTATTTTGGTATTTGTCTTTTTAATAAAATTTTAGTAATTAAATTTAATTTAGTAATTAAATTTAATTAAAATTTAATAAAATAAAATTAATTAAATCCATAATTAATCAGTGTTTTTTGGGGAATGGTATATCCTAATTAACCAAGGGTTAGCTAGGAAACCCTTTCTGGGACCAGCCTTGTTTAAATCATTGTAAAATTTTCCAGTATACTTTCCGAGTCTTATTTTAGATTTATATAGAACAGAACTCATTTCTTTGATGACTGAATATATTAGAGCACCTGAGATTCATTCACTTATGATACTGTAGATGTTGAAGGGTTGTATTCAAGTCATGTGCTGAAATTTACTGTTTGGAATATGTATGTGTGTCCTTTTAAACATACTTTTTTTCATTTATTTATTTCTTTTATATAAGCCAAGAGTAGCAAAACAAGTAAAATGAAGTTTCTACCTACATAGAGGTGTTTAAAAAAATTTAATCTGTGTTTTTAGAAAGATAATCTTTTTTTCCTATAGAATTTTGTGATTTAAATGCCATAGTACCTTGATTTGCATTATAATAATTTATTAGAGACTTTTCTCTGAAACATTCTAATTATACACAGAGGACTTTAATTTGGTGTATTTTTTGGAACAAAGAGGGACAAGAAGAAATCATAAAGGAGGGCTGTGAGAGGAATCAAGAGTACCTTACAAGACCACACAGAGAGCATGGCTTTGGATACTCTTTTTCTACCTTGGCTTACTTCAGATTTGTGGGGTGTGGTTTCTTCATTTAAAATTCTGGGACTTCCCTGGTGGCACAGTGGTTAAGAATCCAACTGCCAGTGCAGGGGACATGGGTTCTATCCCTGGTCCGGAAGATCCCACATGCCGCAGAGCAACTAAGCCCGTGCGCCACAGCTACTGAGCCTACACTCTAGAGCCTGGGCGCCACAACTACTGAAGCCCGTGCTCCTAGAGCCTGTGTTCCGCAACAAGAGAAGCCACCGCCATGAGAAGCCCACACACCACAGTAAAGAATAGCCCCCACTCGCCGCAACTAGAGAAAGCCCATGCGCAGCAATGAAGACCCAACACAGCCAAAAAAAGAAAAAAAAAGAAAAAAATCCGGATTTAGGGAATCCAGGCGGTTCAGTGGTTAGGACTCCATGCTTTCACTGCTGTGGGCCCGGGTTCGATCCCTTATTGGGGAGCTAAGATCCCACAAGCCGTGCCATTCAGCCAAAATAATTCTGGATTTAGCTTAAGTGAGGTAGATGAGGGAGTTAAAAAAGAAATTTACATTGCTATTATACCCAGTTTTATTATTTATTTATGTATTTGATTTTTAAGAATTTTTATTGGAGTATAGTTGATTTACAAGGTTGTGTTAGTTTTAGGTGTACAGCAAATGAATCAGTTATACATATATCCACTCTTTTTTAGATTCTTTTCCCATATAGGTCATTACAGAGTATGGAGTAGAGTTCCCTGTGCTATACAGGGTACTTATTAGTTATCTATTTTATGTGTAGTAGTGTGTATATGACAATCCCAGTCTCCCAGTTTATCCCTCCCCCACCCCTTTCTCTTCTAGTAACCATAAGTTTGTTTTCTACATCTGTGACTCTATTTCTGTTTTGTAAATAAGTTCATTTGTACCAGTTTTTAGGTGCCACATATAAGCAATATCATATGATATTTGTCTTTCTCTGTCTGACTTACTTTACTCAGTGTGACAATCTCTAGGTCCATCCTTGTTGCTGCAAATGGCATTATTTTGTTCTTCTTTATGGCTGAGTAATATTCCACTGTATATATATGTACCACATCTTCTTTATCCATTCCTCTGTCGATGGACACTTAGGTTGCTTCCATGTCCTGGCTATTGTAAATAGAGCTGCAATGAACATTGTGGTACATGACTCTTTCTGAATTATGGTTTTCTCAGGGTATATGCCCAGTAGCGGGATTGCTGGGTCATATGGTAGTTCTATTTTTAGTTTTTTAAGGAACCTCCATACTGTTCTCCTTAGTGGCTGTATCAGTTTACATTCCCACCAACAGTGCAAGAGGGTTCCCTTTTTTTCTCCACACCCTCTCTAGCATTTATTGTTTGTAGATTTTTTGATGATGGCCATTCTGACTGGTGTGAGGTAATACCTCATTGTAGTTTTGATTTTTGTTTCTCTAATAATTAGTGATGTTGAGCATCTTTTCTTGTGCTTTTTGGCCATCTGTATGTCTTTGGAAAATGAGAAAAATGTACATTTAGATCTTCCTCCCATTAAAAAAAAATATTATTATTATTATTATTTTGGCCACACCACATGGCATGTGGGATCTTAGTTCCCTGTCCAGAGATTGAACCCCCGCCCCCTACATTGGAAGCGTGGTGTCTTAACCGCTGGACCGCCAGGGAAGTCCCTGTTTGTTTTTTTTGATTGGGTTGTTTGTTTTTTTGATATTGAGCTGCCTGAGCTGTTTGTATATTTTGGAGATTAATCCCTTGTTGGTCTCTTCATTTGCGAATATTTTCTTCCATTTTGAGGGTTGTCTTTTTGTTTATGATTTCCTTTGCTGTGCAAAAGGTTTTAAGTTTAATTAGGTCCCATTTGTTTGTTTTTGTTTTTATTTTCATTACTCTAAGAGGTGGATCCAAAAGATATCGCTACTATTTATGTCAAGAGTGTCCTGCCTATGTTTTCCTCTAAGAGTTTTATAGTATCCGGCCTTACATTTAGGTCTTTTTTCAAAAAAACCTATTTATTTATTTATTTATTTATTTATTTTTGGCTGCATTGGGTCTTCATTGCTGTGCGCAGGCTTTCTCTAGTTGTGGCAGGCGGGGGCCACTCCCATTGCGGTGCATGGGCTTCTCATTGCAGTGGCCTCTCTTGTTGCGGAGCACAGGCTCTAGGCACATGGGCTTCAGTAGTTGTGGCATGCGGGCTCAGTAATTGTGGCTCGCAGGCTCTAGAGCGCAGGCTCAGGAGCTGTGGCACACGGGCTTAGTTGTCCCGTGGCATGTGGGAACCTCACGGACCAGGGGTCGAACCCATGTCCCCTGCATTGGCAGGCAGATTCTCAACCACTGGGCCACCAGGGAAGTCCCCATTTAGATCTTTAATCCAACTTGAGTTTATTTGTGTGTATGTATACCTGGTTTTAAATACCTCTGTATTGACTGCTACTTCTTTTCTGCTTAATACCTTCAGTGAAGTGAAATGCTTTGCTTTAGGACATTGGTTTATGCATCTTGCTCTGAAGCTCCACCATTAGAAATTCATAATTTGTATTATGAATTTGTAGTATGAGTGTACTGACTAAATACATTTCTCTTATTTTTAGTTGTACAGCAATGTTTTTTAAAACTGTTAATTTTCAAGTAACTTTAAATTTACAGAAATAGTACAGTTTCCATCTACCCTTCACTCAGCTTCCCCCAGTGTTAATGTATTACATAACTATAGTACAGTTATCAACATAAAGAAGTTAACATGGGTATATTTTAAACTATAGACATTATTTGAATTTCTTCAATTTTTTCACTAATGTCATTTTTCTGTTTTAGGATCCAATTCAGGATCTCACATTGCATTGATTTCCTTAAGTCTATGACAGTTCTTGTCTTTTTTCTTTCATGACCATGACACTTTTAAAGAATACTAGGCAATATTTTCTTGAATCCTTAAGTTTGAGTTTGTGTTATGTTTCTAATCATGTGTGATTAGATTAAGGTTGTGGCTTTTTGAGAACAATACCACAGAAGTGTTGTGCCCTTCTCAGTTGTCCTATCAGGGGTACATAATGATGGTATGTCTTATTACTGGTGATGTCAATCTTGGATCACCTGGTTAAGATGGTGTCTGCGTGGTTACTCCATTGTAAAGTTATTTTTTATCTTTAATAAATAGATATCTTGGGAGAGATATCTTATGTTTTTTCTCCCAGTTTTATTGAGGTATAATTGACATATAGCACTCCATAAGTTTAAGGTGTACAATATAATGATTTTTCTTACATACATCATGAAATGATTACCACAGTAGGTTTAGTGAACATCCATCATCTCATATAGATAAAACATTAAAGAAATAGAAAGAAATTTTTTCCCTTGTGATGAGAACTCTTTGGTTTTATTCTTTTAACAACTTCTATTTATAACGTACATCAGTGATCATTTCTTTATCGTGTTGTATGTTACATCCCTAGTACTTATTTATCTTACAATTGGAAGTTTGTATTGGGAGAGATATTTTGAATCTATGCAAATATACTGTTTCTTCTTAGACTTTCACCCACTGTTTTAGCATTTAACAGTGGATCTTGCTTGCAACAGTTAAAATACGATATTCTATTGGTGACTTTCTATTTTCTTCATTCCCTCTATATTTATTAAAATTCTTCTGGAAGGGACAGTTGTCCCACTTGTCTCATTTATTCAGTTATTTACATATATCAACATGGACTTATAGGTATTTATTTTATTCTATGTGTTATAATCTGCTACTGTCATTACTGGTTTTGTTGATCAAAGTATTCCAGCTTTGGCATTGGAAGTTCTTTCAGGATGGCTCTTGTGCCCTTTTGACATGCTCCTATGTTTGTTTGTTTGTTTTTTTGAGCTCTTCCTTACTTTCTGGTACTATAAGATACTTTCCAAGGAGCTCTGTTTTTTTAAATTCAAGAATAGTATTCAGAAACCCAGCTCAGGGTGCTAGATGTGCTCATTGCTGCTGGGGTGTCATCATTTCTAGGCTCTCAATAAACAGGACTAGAAGAATATATGTATACTAACTCATACATATACATACATATCTGTATTTATTTCTCTATCTGCCTATCTATACATCTAAAGAAACCCTCATGAGTTCAGTACTGTTACTTCTGATTCCAATCCAATACCACAGGGCTTATTTTAGCCTGCCCTCTTTCCTTATTTATTTATTTTTTAATATTTATTTATTTGGCTGTGCTGGGTCTTAGTTGTGGCACGTGAGATATTTGTTACGCCACGCGGGATCTTTAGTTGCAGCATGTGAACTCTTAGTTGCGGCACGCAGGATCTAGTTCTCTGACCAGGGATCAAACCCCCGGCCCCCTGCGGAGTCTTAGCCACTGGACCATCAGGGAAGTCTCCTTCTTCGCTTATTTTTAACTTTTCTGTCTCTCAGTATCTACATTATATTTTCTTATTTGTTCAACCATAATACTCACATAAAGTTGTGGTACTGCTGTTTAAAAATGTAGAATTTTTTTAGAATACTGGCATATTAAATTCTTGTTAGCAGTTAATAGTATTGCTTTTTCTCTCAAGGCAGCTAGGGAAATAAATCACTGAAAGGACTAAAGTTTTGATTGGTATAGGGACAAGACTCTGATATATTTTAAGTACTTAAAAAAATATTTCTATATCAATACTAGATTGTTGTGAAGAAAGTAGAAAATTCAGTTGAACAAAAAGAATACCACCTGGACACAGTTAAAATTAACACTGAAGTGTATATCCTACTAATTTGTCTGCGTATCTGTATATCTATCTATAATAAACAAATATTTAAATATTAATGGTTGAAAACCACAAAATACTATTTTATTATTTACTTTTTCTACTTAATTATATATTATAAACATTTTCTGAAATCAAGTTTAAAGCATTGCTCAGTAGATACTTATTGGGTACTTAACATGTATTGGACACTATACTAGGCATAAGTACTAGGGAAGCAGTGGTAAACATTTTCAATGACTACATTATATTCAACTGTAGGGATGTATCACAGTTAATTTAACCACTATCCTGTCATTATATTTTTGAATTGTTTTCAGTTAAAAATTATAAATTGTACTGCAGTTATTATCCTTGTAGCTAAATCTTTGGAACATCATTATCTACTAATTATTCCTGGCCTTTTGATAGGTGCTGGAACTAGATTAACTCAAGGCTTTTATCTCTGGATAGATGTAGAGTAAGAGTGTGAACACTTTGAGTTCTGCTAATGGGGAGATCCATAGCCTTTGGCTTTTTAAATGAGGAGGTTGATACTGGAAACTAAAAACCAAGACTTTCATTCTTCCTTGGTAAGTCATAGCCATATCTTTGAGCAGACCCCAAAGTTTCCCTAAATAATAATTCTACATCTATGTAGTATCTGAAGAAATAAGTGATTAAGGTTCTGAAGTTCTGTATTAAGAATACGGCAGAGATCATTTCAGCTTGTAAGGAGCATATGTTAGCAATGCATAACTTGTCGATAGAATCCAGCATATTCACCCCCCCTACCCATTATCTTCTTTTGATAGCATTCTCTTTTTGAGGGCATACTGTAATGAATTAGGTATAAAATGAACCTCAAAGTGACTGTGTGAATTGATTTGCTGACAGGCTTGTTTAGTATTACATTTGAACATTAGTAAGTAAAATAAAATAAATGTTCTTGAGCTTTGTTTTTGGGAAGTTGTTAGAGTTCTATCAATGTATTTAAGTATAACTTGAAGGGAAGGGAGTTTAGAACACTTTTTTGCCTTAAAAGATTAAATTTTGATCTTTAAAGTATTAGGAGAGTATTGAAAATATTTGAAAGTATTAGGAGTCTGTTCTGATTCTTATAATGGAATTATAATATAGGCTTTGCAGAATCATTAGTGGCTTAGAATCTCTGTTGATTGTACACAGTTGAGATCATGATTAAAATTTGTCTATGAATAGATCAGATTGTTGTAAAGAGACAGACATTATTTTTATGATTTAATCATTAAGAAAAAGTGAGTGTAGAAAAATTTGACGGAGTAGTTAGTTGTACCTAAAATCTGCTTGCCACGCATATACAATATTAGACCGAGAGATTTAGATATGTAATTTATTGACCAGGAAGCTGCAGCAGAGGTTTTTCTGGAGCTTTAAATGTTTATTTATTTTTTCTTGCTTTTAATAGTTGCGTGATATTCCTATTAAAAAATAAAACATGTGGAAACTGTAGGAAAACACAAAAATGAAAATAAAAATCACTCCTTATATTAGCATTCAGAGCTAGTCACTGGTAAACGTTTTTGTGCATATCCTTTCACATTTGTTTTCCATATATGGATTTTTTTTTTTTGCCTTATAAAAGATCATTCTGTAGATATGATTTTCTTTATTATATTGGAAATAATTTCTTATTTGTTCTGGAACATGTTTTTTAATAACTACTGTACAGTATCTCATTATTTGTCTTTACAGTAATTTTATTTGTGTTCTTTTATTATCATTGTTTCTATTTTTTCTATACTATAAATAATATATAGTCTATGTCCCTGTTCATAAATGTTTGTATGTATATACAGTTGGTCCTCGAACACAATGTATTTGAACTGCTTCAGTCCACTTATACACAGAAGTTTTAAAAATAAATACTATAGTACTACACGATCTGTGGTTGGTTGAACCTGAGGATGTGGAACTGTGGATACATAAGGCTGATTATAAAGTTACTCAAATTTTCAGTTGTGCAGGGGTCGGTGCCCCAACTCCTGAATTGTTCAAGGGTCTACTGTACTTTGATTTTCAAACCTTTTGATGCTTGTTTAGAGTTTTAATAAATTTCCACATTTCATATATTTATGCTTTTAGGGGAAGTAGAGAGCTCCTTTTTTTGAAGATAGGGTAAATTATATTTTGTGTCCATCCTAACGGAAGTATACATGAATATTTATTAGGGTAAATAATTTAATAACATTGAGTCTAATCCACTCATAGGTAAAATAATAAAAACTAATTACTGTGAAAAAAGAATATAAAATCTTCCACAGAAGACATCAGAAGTCTTTTATTTTTACAAAATACTCAACACCTATACCCAACTCTTTAAAAAATATCAGCTGCTCTCCTTCAAGTTTGAACTTGTTACCTTTTTAGGTTATTACTAGGGCTGTGTAACAGATTATCCCCAAACTTAGTGGTTTAAACTTATTTGGCTCATGAATCTGCTGTCTGGCCAGGGTTCAGAGATAGCTTTTCTTGGTTTCATTTGGAGTTATCTAGGTTTGCTTGGGGGCTGAGGCCTGGAATCATCTTAAAGGATCACTCACTCACTTACCTTGATACCTGTGTTTGGAAGCCTCATATATCTTGTTATATATCTGTTCTTTTTAGCCTTCTCATGAAATCTTTGCAGCACAGCAGCTTCAGGGTATCCAAGATTTTTTTTAACCTGTGGCTTACAGCTCCCAAGGCATGTATACTGAGAGACAGAGAGAGACGGAAAAAAAGAGGGAGGAAGGAAGGGAAAACACACAAATATTGCTACATGAAAGGTAGGCTGAAGCAGTGTAGCTATACATAATGCTTTTTATGATCTAGCCTTGGAAGTCACAGGCCTGCCCAGATTCAAGGGGAAGGAACATAGACTGCACCTGATGTTGGAGAACTGGTCAGTATCACATTGTAAGAAGAGCATGTGGGTTGTAGAATATTGATATGGCCATGATTGGAAAACACAATATGCCACAGTATCTAATGTAGGCTAAATACCTACTCACAAAGGATCCATGGGTGTGAACAGTCTGAAGCCCTTGTCTTACTCCCTGAAAAAACAACTGTTATTCCCTGATTAAGAATACAAAGGAAATGACTGATTTAGAGATAATGTTTTGGCAGATGAAGAATTATAAAGAGGTACCTTTAATATAAATTAAATGTAAATAATTAAGATGTTACTGATGCCCAAGAGGATTAACTCCAGGGCACTAATGAAATAAAAGTGTTCAGATACCCTTTCTTCACACTTATTTTATCCTCCTAACTTATGTTTACTCTCATTGAAATCATTTTATTGTTGTCACTGGTTGTAGTTGATACAGTGCTTATTATATGTTATGTAATAAGCTGAACTTGATGCTTAACAATCATTTATAATGTGAAAGTTAAATTATTTTAAGTTCTAAACAAATGATTTCAAACTTGTGGCTACACTATATCCATCCATTCATTTGTTTATTCAGTATCATGAGCCATACACTTTGGAGATGTAAAGGTGACTAAGGGTGCTGTCTTTAAGGACCTCCACAGTCTGGAGAAGAAGACAGACATGTAGACAACTAATTATAAAATAGTATGATATGTGTTAATACAAATTACCAAGTACTAACACCCAGAGAAAGGAACGCCTTGGTGTGGGAGTGTTGACTGTGTGGATAAGAGAATAATTTTGTGCAGAATCTGAGGTATTTAATAGGGGAGAAATAGAGGGAAGAGCATTCTAGGTTGGAGGAGCAGTACGTACAGAGGTGTAGAGATGTATGCTTGAAGAAGGTTGAGCAAACTCAGTGGGGTTGGGGTGTAGAGTTTGTGATATTTGGCTGATGTCAAAGAGCCCAGATTGTTAAGAGTTTTATATATAAGTAATGGGTGCTATTGTTGTATTTTAAGATTGTAGCCATAATTAGATTTGTGTGTTAGAGACCTCTGGCGATAGCGTTTGAAAGATTAAAAGGGAAAAAAAACTGCAAGTAAGAATAGTTAAGAAGTTATTATGGGGGGAACCTTCAAGATGGCAGAGGAGTAAGACGTGGAGATCACCTTCTTCCCCACAGATACATCAAAAATACATCTACATGTGGAACAACTGTTACAGAACACCTACTGAACGCTGGCAGAAGACCTCAGACTTCCCAAAAGGCAAGAAACTCCCCACATACCTGGGTAGGGCAAAAGAAAAAAGGAAAAACAGAGACAAAAGGATAGGGGTCCTCTGGGCAGGAGCAGCAGATTAAATCTCCACAATCAACTTGATGTACCCTGCATCTCTGGAATACCTGAATAGACAACGAATCATCCCAAAACTGAGGCGATGGACTTTGGGAGCAACTATAGACTTGGGGTTTGCTTTCTGCATCTAATTTGTTTCTGGATTTTTGTTTATCTTAGTTTAGAATTTAGAGCTTATTATCATGGGTAGATTTGTTCATTGATTTGGTTGCTCTCTTCCTTTTATATGTATATATATATTTTTCTCCTTTTTCTCTTTTTGTGAGTGTGTATGCATATGCTTTCTGTGATTTTGTCTGTATAGTTTTGCTTTTACAATTTATCCTAGGGTTATATCGTTTTTTTGTTTTTTTTTGGGTGTAGTTTTTCATGCTTGTTATCATTGCTGGATTTGTTTTTGGTTTGGTTACTCTCTTCTTCCTTTCCTTTTTTTTTTCTTTTTAATATTAAAAAAAATTTTTATTTTAATTATTTTATATTTTTCTCCTCCTTCCTCCCTCCCTCCCTCCCTCCTTCCCTCCCTCCCTCCCTTCCTTCCTTCCTTCCCTTTATCCCTGTCTCCCTCCCTTCCTCCCTCCCTCCCTCTCTCCCTTCCTATCTCTCCCTTTTCTTCTGAGCTGCGTGGCTGACAGGGTCTTGGTGCTCCAGCCGGGTGTCAGGCCTGAGCCTCTGAGGTGGGAGAGCCGAGTTCAGGATATTGGTCCACCAGAGACCTCCCGGCCCCTCGTAATATCAAACGGTGAAAGCTCTCGCAGAGATCTCCATCTCAGTGCTACGAGCCAGCTCCACTCAATGACCAGCAAGCTACAGTGCTGGACACCCTGTGCCAAACAACTAGCAAGACAGGAACACAACCCCATCCATTAGCAGGGAGGCTGCCTAAAATCATAGTAAGTTCACAGACACCCCAAAACACACCACCGGATGCAGTACTGCCCACCAGAAAGATGAGTTGCAGCGTAATCCACCAGAACACAGGCACCAGTCCGCTCCACCAGGAAACCTACAAAAACCACTGAACCAACCTTAACTACTGGGGCAGACACCAAAAACAATGGGAACTACGAACTTGCCACCTGTGAAAAGGAGACCCCAAACACAGTAAGTTAAGCAAAATGAGAAGACCTAAATACACAGCAGATGAAGGAGCAAGGTAAAAACGCACCAGACCAAATCAATGAAGAGGAAATAGGCAGTCTACCTGAAAAAGAATTCAGAGTAATGATAGTAGAGATGATTAAAAATCTTGGAAATAGAATGGAGGAAATACGAGAAACGTTTAAGAAGGACCCAGAAAACCTAAAGAGCAAACAGACAATGATGAACAGCATAATAAATGAAATTAAAAATTCTCTAGAAGGAATCGATAGCAGAATAACTGAGGCAGAAGAACGGATAAGTGACTTGGAAGATAAAATAGTGGAAATAACTACTGCAGAGCAGAATAAAGAAAAAAGAAGGAAAAGAACTGAGGACAGTCTCAGAGACTTCTGGGACAACATTAAACGCACCAACATTCAAATTATAGGGGTTCCAGAAGAAGAAGTGAAAAAGAAAGGGACTGAGAAGATATTTGAAGAGATTATAATTGAAAACTTCCCTAATATGGGAAAGGAAATAGTTAATCAAGTCCAGGAAGCACAGAGAGTCCCATACAGGATAAATCCAAGGAGAAATACGCCAAGACACATATTAATCAAACTGTCAAAAATTAAATACAAAGAAAACATATTAAAAGCAGCAAGGGAAAAACAACAAATAATATACAAGGGAATCCCCATAAGGTTAACAGCTGATCTTTCAGCAGAAACTCTGCAAGCCAGAAGGGTGTGGCAGGACATATTTAAAGTAATGAAAGGGAAAAACCTACAACCAAGATTACTCTACCCAGCAAGGATCTCATTCAGATTTGATGGAGAAATTAAAACCTTTCCAGACAAGCAAAAGCTAAGAGAATTCAGCAACACCAAGCCAGCTTTACAACAAATGCTAAAGGAACTTCTCTAGGCAGAAACACAAGAGAAGGAAAAGACCTACAAAAACAAACCCAAAACAATTAAAGTGGTAAAAGGAACATAAATATTGATAACTACCTTAAGTGTAAATGGACTAAATGCTCCAACCAAAAGACATAGATGGCTGAATGGATACAAAAACAAGAACTGCATGTATGTTTTCTACAAGAGACCCACTTCAGACCTAGGGACACATACAGACTGAAAGTGAGGGGATGGAAAAAGATATTCCATGCAAATGGAAATCAAAAGAAAGCTGGAGTAGCAAGTCTCATATCAGACAAAATAGACTTTAAAATAAAGACTATTACATGAGACAAAGAAGGACACTACTTAATGATCAAGGTATCAATCCAAGAAGAAGATATAATAACTGTAAATATTTATGCACCCAACATAGGTGCACCTCAATACATAAGGCAAATGCTAACAGCCATAAAAGGGGAAATCGACAGTAACACAATCATAGTAGGGGACTTTAACACCCCACTTTCACTAATGGCCAGATCACCCAAAATGAAAATAAATAAGGAAACACAAGGTTTAAATGATACATTAAACAAGATGGACTTAATTGATACTTATAGGACATTCCATCCCAAAACAACAGAGTACACTTTCTTCTCAAGTGCTCATGGAACATTCTCCAGGATAGATCACATCTTGGGTCACAAATCAAGCCTTGTTAAGTTTAAGAAAATTGAAATCATGTTAAGTATCTTTTTCAACCACAATGCTATGAGACTAGATATCAATTACAGGAAAAAATCTGTAAAAAATACAAACTCATCGAAGCTAAACAATACACTACTAAGTAACCAAGAGATCACTGAAGAAATCGAAGAGGAAATCAGAAAATACCTAGAAACAAATGACGACGAAAACACGACAACCCAAAACCTATGGGATGCAGAAAAAGCAGTTCTAAGAGCGAAGTTTATAGCAATACAATCCTACCTCAAGAAACAAGAAACATCTCAAATAAACAAGCTAACCTTACACCTAAAGCAATTGGAGAAAGAAGAACAAAAAAACCCCAAAGTTAGCAGAAGGAAAGAAATCGTAAAGATAAGATCCAAAATGAATGAAAAAGAAATGAAGGAAACGATAGCAAAGAATAATAAAACTAAAAGCTGATTCTTTGATAAGATGAACAAAATTGATAAACCATTAGCCAGACTCATCAAGCAAAACTGGGAGAAGACTCAAATCAACAGGATTAGAAATGAAAAAGGAGAACTAACAACTGACACTGTAGAAATACAAAGGATCTTGAGAGATTACTACAAGCAACCATATGCCAGTAAAATGCACAACCTGGAAGAAATGGACAAATTCTTAGAAAATCACAACCTTCTGAGACTGAACCAGAAAGAAATAGAAAATATAAACAGACCAGTCACAAGCACTGCAATTGAAACTGTGATTAAAAATCTTCCAACAAACAAAAGCCCAGCACCAGGTGGCTTCACAGGTGAATTCTATCAAACATTTAGAGGAGAGCTAACACCTATCCTTCTCAAACTCTTCCAAAATATAGCAGAGGGAGAAACACCCCCAAACTCATTCTATGAGGCCACCATCACCTTGATACCACAACCAGACAAGGTTTCACAAAAAAAATCAAACTACAGGCCAATATCACTGATGAACATAGATGCAAAAATCCTCAACAAAATACTAACAAACAGAATCCAACAGCTCATTAAAAGGATCATACACCATGATCCAGTGGGGTTTGTCCCAGGAATGCAAGGATTCTTCAATATATGCAAATCCATCAGGGTGATACACCATATTAACCAACTGAAGGATAAAAACCTTATGATAAGCTCAATAGATGCAGAAAAAGCTTTCCACAAAACTCAACACTGATTGATGATAAAAACCCTCCAGAAAGTAGACATAGAGGGAACCTGCCTCAACATAATAAAGGCTATATATGACAAACCAACAGCCAACGTCATTTTCAATGGTGAAAAACTGAAACTCTTTCCACCAAGATCAGGAAGGAGACAAGGTTGCCCACTCTCACCACTGTTATTCAACATAGTTTTGGAAGTTTCAGCCACAGCAGTCAGAAAAGAAAAAGAAATAAAAGGAATCCAAATCAGAAAAGAAGTAAAACTGTCACTGTTTGCAAATGAAATGATACTGTACATAGAGAGTCCTAAATATGCTACCAGAAAACTACTAGAGCTGATCAGTGAGTTTGGTAATGTAGCAGGATACAAAATTAATGCACAGAAATCTCTTGCATTCCTTTACACTAATGATGAAAAATCTGAAAGAGAAATTAAGGAAACACTCCCATTTACCACTGCAACAAAAAGAATAAAATACCTAAGAATATACCTACCTAAGGAGAAAAAAGATCTGTATGCAGAATACTATAAGACACTGATGAAAGAAATTAAAGACGATGTGAACAGATGGAGAGATGTCATGTTCTTGGATTGGACTAATCAACATTGTGAAAATGACTATACTACCCAAAGCAATTTACAGATTCAGTGCAATCCCTATCAAACTACCACTGGCATTTTTCACAGAACTAGAGCAAAAAATTTCACAATTTCTATTAAAACACAAAAGACTCCTAATAGCCAAAGGAATCTTGAGAAAGAAAAATGGAGCTGGAGGAATCAGGCTCCCTGCCTTCAGAGTATACTACAGAGCTACAGTAATTAAGACAGTATGGTACTGGCAGAAAAACAGAAATATAAATCAGTGGAACAGGATAGAAAGCCCAGAGATAAATCCACACACATATGGTCACCTTATCTTTGATAAAGGAGTCAAGAATATACAGTGGAGAAAAGACAACCTCTTCAATAAGTGGTGCTGGGAAAACTGGACAGCTACATATAAAAGAATGAAATTAGAACACTCCCTAACACCATACACAAAAATAAACCAAAAATTGATTAAAGACCTAAATGTAAGGCCAGACACTTTAAAACTCTTAGAGGAAAACAGAACACTCTATGACATAAATCACAGCAAGATCCTTTTTGACCCACTGCCTAGTGTAATGGGAATAAAAACAAAAATAAACAAATGGGATCTAATGAAACTTAAAAGCTTTTGCACAGCAAAGGAAACCATAAGACGAAAAGACAACCCTCATAATGGAAGAAAATATTTGCAAACGTAGCAACTGACAAAGGATTAATCTTCAAAATATACAAGCAGCCCATGCAGCTCAATATCAAAAAAACAAACAATGCAATCCAAAAATGGGCAGAAGAGCTAAATACACATTTCTCCTTAGAATGTGTACAGATGGTCAACAAACACATGAAAGGGTGCTTAACATCACTAATTATTAGAGAAATGCAAATCTAAACTACTATGAGGTATCACCTCACACCAGTCAGAATGGCTATCATCAAAAAATCTACAAACAATAAAAGCTGGAGAGGGTGTGGAGAAAAGGGAATCCTCCTGCAATGTTGGTGGGAATGTAAATTGATACAGCCACTATGGAGAACAGTATGGAGGTTCCTTAAAAAACTAAAAATAGAACTACCATATGACCCAGCAATTCCACTACTGGGCATATACCCTGAGAAAACCATAATTCAAAAAGAGTCATGTACCACAATGTTCATTATAGCTCTATTTACAATAGCCAGGACATGGAAGCAACCTAAGTGTCCATCGACAGATGAATGGATAAAGAAGATGTGGCACATATATACAATAGAATAACACTTGGCCATAAAAAGAAACAAAACTGAGTTATTTGTAGTGAGGTGGATGGACCTAGAGTCTGTCATAGAGAGTGAAGTATGTCAGAAAGAGAAAAACAAATACCGTATGCTAACACACATATATAGAAAGTTTAAAAGAAGAAGGTTCTGAAGAACCTAGGGCCAGGAAAGGAAAAAAGACACAGACGTAGAGAATGGATTTGGGGACACAGGGAGGGGGAAGTGTAAGCTGGGACGAAGTGAGAGAGTGGCATTGACGTATATACACTACCAAATGTAAAATAGACAGCTAGTCAGAAGCAACCGCATAGCACAGGGAGACCAGCTCGGTGCTTTGTGACCACCTAGAGGGGTGGGATAGGGAGCGTGGGAGGGAGACACAAGAGGGAGGGGATATGGGGATATATGTATACGTATAGCTGATTTTCTTTGTTTTATAGCAGAAACTAACACAAGAATATAAAGCAACTATCCTGCAATAAGGATGTTAAAAAAAAAACCGTTATTGTGATACTTCATTTATCTACTTTTTTACTGAATGAGAGAGGCTTTTTATAAAATTATATTCGACTACCTATAAAGTAAGCACTGAATTTAATTAAAACTCTTTAAAACTAATACCAAAATATTAATGCAAGTAATATAATGGTTCTGTTAGCTCATTCAGCTCTTATTTATATTTCAGTTAAACTGGTTATTTTCTCATTCTGGTTTCAGATAAAAAAGATGTTAAATGCAAAACCAGAGGATGTTTGTGTTAAGTCACCACTGTCCAAACTCAGAAGCTCAGAACGCTGGGATCTTTCTTTGCAGGGGGTAAATAAAAACTATTTCCTTTTAAGTATGTGGTGTTACTTGGTATGTTTAAAATAATTTAATAAAGCTGAATTTTAATTTTCTTATATGTCCTTTTTTTTTGTTTTCTAATTGCAGGTTTTAAATTTATTTCTGGCAAATGTTGAAGTGATGCTTTGAGGTTAGGGTCTTTTTCAATTTAAATCTAAGAACATCTTATTATGCATGGTTGTTTCCTTCATGAATTTAAATCTCATTGTTGTAATATATATTATATTTAAAATTTATGAGAATATTAAGCCTATTAGAATCCTTTGCTCTTTTTCTGTGTTTTGTAAGTTTGAGAGGGTACATCTTAAAGGGTGACACAACTATATGTGTGTGTGTATATATATATATATTTTTAAAATATTTATTTTTTATTGGGATGCGGTTGCTTTACAATATTGTGCTAGCTCCTGCTGCACAGCAGAGTGAACCAGCCATATGTATACACATATCCCCTCCCTTTTGGATTTCCTTCCATCCAGGTCACCACAGAGCACCGAGTAGAGTTCCCTGTGCTATACAGCATGTCCTCACTAGTTATCTATTTCATACGCAGTGGCGTATGAAATAGATTGACCCAGATGTCAATCTCAATCTCTCAATTCATCCCAGCCCGACACAACTATATCTTAAAACGTATCCTGATTATAAATCTGGAGTAATTTTATCACTATTAAGTATTACTATAGAGTTCTCATGAATAAAGCTTAAGATATCACTTTGTAAGTTTTTTTGTTTTTTCTTGACTGGCACAACTCATGGTCAAGGTTTTAAAAATAGAATTTTTCTAAGATTTTCTAATTCTCCATTTGAGGATATACATATTAGTCTACTAGGGCTAACATAACGAAAGACCACAGGTCAGATGGCTTAAACAACAAAGTTATTTTCTCACAGGTCTGGAGGCTGGAAGTCCAAAATCAAGGTGCTGGCAGGGTTCATTTCACTAAGGCCTCTCTCCTTGGCTTACAGATGGCTATCTTCTTGCTTTGTCCTCATATGGCCTCTTTTCTGTGCACCCACATCCGTGGAGTTTCTTCCTCTTCTTATAAGGACACTAGTCTTATAGGATTAGGGTCCCACCCTTATGACCTCATTTAAACTTTATTACCTATGTAAAGGCCCTATCTCCACATACAGTCATGTTAAAGGTTAGGATGTCAACATATGAATTTTGGCAGAGACAGTTCAGATCACAACAGGAGAATTTTAGGATAACAGACTTTAAGTCACCTTGAATGTATGTGTTTATGTTACAGACAAGAAAAATTAACCATTTACTATAACTTGTTCTCAGAGGAAAGATTTGTTGTTAGTATTAGTTGCTTTAACATTTATATATTTATTTATTTTGGCCGTACTGCATGGCTTGCAGGATCTTAGTTCCCTGACTAGGGATTGATCCCATGCCCTCAGCAGTGAAAGCACGGAGTCCTAACCACTAGACCACCAAGGAATTCCCTAACATTATTTAAAAATTTAATAATTAAATAATGCATTTGCTTTTTATACAAGGTACAAAAAATGGAAACAACAAATGGGACTATTTCCTAAATGCAGTCACTGCTGACAGTTTTTTTTCATTCCTTTCAAGGAAAAGAAAGCATATTGCCCCCATATGACTCTATTATTTTTTGATCATTGCTTAAGAGGGATCATGAAATACATAGTAATATTAGTAATATTGTTAATTTTTTCTTCTATTTTAACATATTTAGATATATCTCTTTTATTTGTTTTTTCTTGGCTTTGCAATACTCCAAAAATATACTATATACAATAATTTATTCACTTAGTGCACTGATATTAGACAATTTGGTGGTTTCTAGAGTTTTGCTGAAAGAAACAATATTGCAAGACCTTCATTTTTTGTAAACAGGGAACCATTTTTGAGTGGGATTACTGGGTCTAAGGAAGTTTGTACATTACATTTTATTGAATATTGCAGAATTGTCTCACAGAAGATTTGCACCAATTTATATTGCCACCAGTGAGAGCTCCCGTATTTCTACAGGTTTACTATTACTGGATATTATCAGGCAGTAAAATTGTTGCCAGTAGAAGAAAAAAATACATTATTTTTTTAAGCTTTTTTTAAAAAATTTATTTATTTTTGGTTGCATTGGATCTCAGTTTTGGGGATCTTTTGTTGTGGTCTGTGGGCTCTCTGGTTGTGGCACGTGGCTCAGTGGTTGCAGCGCATAGGCTTACTTGCCCCATGGCATGTGGGATCTTAGTTCCTGGACCAGGGATTGAACCTGCTTTCCCTGCATTGGAAGGCAGATTCTTAACCACTGGACCACCAGGGAAGTCCCCAACATACATTATTTTAAGAAAATTTTATCTCTGCATTTATATATTTTACTTTATGTTTTAGAATACTGAATGGAGTAAAAATAAGATATATATATCATTTTAAATACCCACACACACACAGCCTCTTGGAAGTAGATGGATGCTTTTTGTTGGGTTTGTTTTCTTAAGGGGTGTCTTACTAAATGTGTTTTTTCCTTTACCCTTGGGTCATATAATCTTTCTTTAGTATTTGGCCTTCAAGAGGCAGATGTGGATCACCAGAGAGCTCTTTTTTAAGAAATAAATTTATTTATTTTATTTATTTATTTTTGGCTGCGTTGGGTCTTCGTTGCTACGCGCGGGCTTTCTCCAGTTGCGGTGAGTGGGGGCTACTCTTCGTTGCGGTGCGTGTGCTTCTCACTGCAGTGGCTTTTCTTGTTGCGGAGCACAGGCTCTAGGCATGTGGACTTCAATAGTTGTGGCATGAGGGCTCAGTAGTTGTGGTTTGTGGGCTCTAGAGCGCAGGCTCAGTAGTTGTTGCACACGGACTTAGTAGTTGCTCTGTGGCATGTGGGACCTTCCCGGACCAGGCTTGAACCCATGTCCCCTGCATTGGCAGTCGGATTGTTAACCACTGTGCCACCAGGGAAGTCCCCAGAGAGCTCTTCAGGTATTAAGTCTCTATGTTATATAATCTGCCTTAACTATGTTATGTTATATAATGTAGTTATATAACATAACTCTATGTTATATAATCTTTCCTTAACTCCTTTTCATTTCAGCAGTCTCCTTTTCCTGAGAAGTAATGGCTTATTTTCTACTATTTCTCTCTACCCACTGAGTGAAACAAGGCCTCCTCAGAGACATATTTTCTTTTCCTATGACGAGTTTCCCACTCTAGTTGCACGTGTTCCTTAGGATAGTGATACTTAACTTTTGGGAAATCTACATCCTGTTTGAGATTTGAAGTGGCAAATGTGTCAGCTTTACCTTGCTCCCATGTTGCTTTAGACTTAACGGTATTTGTTAAGTGTGCTTCATAGTTTGTAGGGTTTGAGGCAGTACCAAAATCTTGCTTTGTTGTTTCTCCCACACGCTGTAGGTTTCAATGAAATAAAAAGGGATAAATACCACTCTCCATAATCTTCAGATTATGCTATCTTCAGCAGAATTTTAACTTACTTGTTTATTTTTGATATCAACTGAGATACAATTATATAAAGCAGGCTGCACAGATCTTAGGTATATAATTGGATGAGCTTTGACTAATGTAACATAGGCAACCAATATCTCAGTGAAATAGAGCATTGTCGTGAGCCTTGAAAGTTTCCTTATGCCCCTTACCATTGTATCTTCTCTTTGCCCGCTGTCCCTATTCCCACCCTGTTCCTGACAACCAATTTTCTGATTTCTATATCTGTAAGATAGTTTTGCCTACTCGTATAGTGTATACTCTTTTGTGTTTGCCTTCTTTTGCTTAGTAAAACGTTGTTGAAACTCATTCCTGTTTTCTGTCTATCAGCAGTTGCTGTGAGCGGGGGGTACTCTTTGTTGTGGTGCGTGGGCTTCTCATCATGGTGGCTTCTCTTGTTGCAGACTCTAGGCACGCGGGCTTCAGTAGTTGTGGCATGTGGGCTCAGTAGTTGTGGCTTGTGGGCTCTAGAGTGCAGGCTCAGTAGTAGTGGTGCCCGGACCAGGCTCGAACTCATGACCCCTGCATTGGCAGGAAGATTCTTAACCACTGTGCCGCCAGGAAAGCCCAGTTTGTTTCTTTTTACTGCTAAGTAATATTCTGTTATATGAGTATAACACAATTTATTAATCTAATTCTTCTGTTGATGGACTTTTGGGATTGTTTTTAATTGGTTTTAATTTGCTTTGCCCTGGTGACTAATGGTGTTAAAATATTTTCATATGTTGATTAGCTGTTGTATGTTTTCTTTTTTTGTGAAGTGTCTGTTCAAATTTTTTGCCCTTTTAAAAATATATTTTATTGGCAATTAATTTACATATAATTAAATTAATCCATTTTAAGTGTTCTCTGAATTTTGACAAAGGTATACATTTTTGCAGCCACCACCGTTATAGAGGGGTGTGTGTGTGTGTGTGTGTGTGTGTGTGTGTGTACTTGTATTTATTTATCGTTTTTTTTCTTGGTGTACAGTCCTATGAGTTACAAGATCTGTATAGACTCATATGACTATCATCACAGTGAAGATACCGTACAGTTCTATCACTCCAAAAAATTCCCTGGTGCTGTCCCCTTTGTAGTTACTCCCTATCCCCATCCCTAACCCATGGTAACATTGTTGTTTTCTCTACCTGTAGTTCTGTATTTTCCAGAATGTCACATGAATGCAATCATGGAGTATGTAATTTTTTAATGTTTTGAGAGTGGCTTTTTCATGTAGTATAATGACATTGAGATTCATCGATGTTGTATATATCAATAGTTTGTTTAACCATTCCCACATTAACCACTGAAGGACATATGGGTTGTTTCCAGTGTTTGGCAGTTAGGAATAAAGATGCTATACATATTTGTATACAGGTCTTTTTTGTGAGCAGAAGTTTTTAAATTTCTCTAGGGAAAATATCTAGGCGTGGGATTCCTGAATCATATGTAAGTGTATGTTTAACTGCCAAACTGATTTCCAGAATACCATTTTACATTCCCACAAGCAATGTATGGGACTTCTGGATGCTCTGTAACTTTACCAATACTTGGTGCTGTCAGTTTGCTTATTTTTTAAAATAATAGACTATTTTTTAGAGTTGTTTCAGGTTTACCAAAAAATTGAAGGGATAGTACAAACAGTACCCATATATTCATTCTGCCCTTCCCTATGCTCACACACAGTTCCCTTATTATTAACATCTTTCATTAATGTGGTACATTTGTTACAGTTGGTGAGCCAAATACTGATACATATTTTTAATATTGAGATGTAATTGACATGTAACACTGTATTAGTTTTAGGTGTACAACATGATGATATTTATTTATTTATTTATTTTGGGGATCGAGCCATTTTATCTAGGGGCTTTGGAGGAGGGTTGAAAGACTGGGAGGACAGTGAGATCTGATGTCCTTCTCCCAGCTGGGAGCTCCCCAGCTTCACCATCTCTGAAAGCCATAATGATTGATACATATTTAACTTGAGAAATTATTGCCACAGTAAGTTTAGTTAACATACATTACCATACATAGTTACAGTTTTTTTTTCTTATGATGAGACTTTTAAGATCTACTCTCTTAGCAGGTTTCAAATGTATAGTATAGCTTTGTTAACTAATTCGCCATGCTGTACATTATGTCCCCAGGACTTATAACTGGAAATTTGTACCTTTTGGCCACCTTCACTCATTTCCTCCAGCTCTCAACCCCTGCCTCTGGCAACCACAAATCTATTCTCTGTATCAATGAATTAAGATTCAAAAAAAATTCCACATGTAAGTGAGATCGTACAGTATTTGTTTTTCTCTGTTTGACTTATTTCACGTAGTATGATGCCCTGACAGTCTACCCATGTTATTGCTAATGGCAAGAGTTCCTTCTTTTTTTATGGTTGAATAACATTCCATTAAAGTGTGTGTGTGTGTGTGTGTATATATGTGTGTGTATATATATATGTACACATACCACATTTTGTTTATCCATTCATCCATTGATGGACACTTAGATTGTTTACACATCCTGGCTATTGTAAATAATATTGCAGTGAACATGGAGTTGTCGATAATTTTTTTTTCAGGTAGTGATTTTGTTTTCTAAGGAAAAATACCCAGAAGTGGAAATGGAATTGCTGAATCATATGGTGGTTTTTAAAAATTTTTTTGAGGAACCTCCATAGTATTTTCCATAATGTCTCTACCAGTTTACATTCCTGCAAGCAGTGCACGAGGGTTCCATTTTCTCCTCATCCTTTTTTTTCTTTTTAAATATTTATTTATTTGGCTGTGTCAGGTCTTAGTTGTGGCACGCGGGATCTTCTGTTGCAGCACATGGGCTTCTCTAGTTGTGGTGCATGGGCTCTAGAGCACGCGGGCTCAGTAGTTGTAGCACATGGGCTCTCTTGTGGCACGCGGGTTCCAGAGCATGCGTGCTCATTAGTTGCGGTGCACAGGCTTAGCTGTCCTGCAGCATGTAGGATCTTAGCTCCCTGACCAGGGATTGAACCTGCGTTCCCTGCATTGGAAGGTGGATTCTTTTTTTAAAATAAATTTATAAATTTATATATTTATTTATTTATGGCTGCATTGGGTCTTCATTGCTGCGTGCGGGCTTTTTTCTCTAGTTGTGGCTAGCAGGGGCTACTCATTGTTGCAGTGGGCAGGTTTCTCATTGTGGTGGCTTCTATTGTTGCGGAGCATGGGCTCTAGGCACCCGGGCTGCAGTAGTTGTGGCTCGTGGGCTCTAGAGTGCAGAGTCAGTAGTTGTGGCGCACGGGCTTAGTTGCTCCGCGGCATGTGGGATCTTCCTGGACCAGTGATTGAATTCATGTCCCCTGCATTAGCAGGCGGATTCTTAACCACTGCGCCACCAGGGAAGTCCCAGAAGGTGGATTCTTAACCACTGGACCACCAGGGAAGTCCCTCTCCTCATCCTTACATCCTCTTTTTATGTCTTGTCTTTTTGATAATGGCCATTCTACCAGGTGTGAGGAGGTAGTTCATTGTGGTTTTGATTTGCATTTCCATGGTGTTTAGTGATGTTGAGCCCCTTTTCATGTACCTGTTGGCCATATGTATGTCTTCTTTGGAAAAATTTCTATTCAGATCTGTCGATTTTTAAATTAGATCTTTTGTTTTTGCTATTGAGTTGTATGAGTTCTTTATATATTTTGGATGTTAGCCTCCTGTCAGTTATATGTTTCAGAAATAATTTCTCCAATTCTGTAGATTGGTTTTTCATATTGTTGATGGTTTCCTTTGCTGTGCAGACATTTCTAGGTTGATGTAGTCTCACTTGTTTATTTTGTTTTTATTGCCTTTGCCTAGGTCTCAAATCCAAAAAATCATTGTTAAGACACTGATATCAAGGCACTTACCCTTTATGTTATCTTTTAGGAGTTCTATAGTTTCAGGTTTTATGTTCAAGTCAGTCAGTCCATTTTGAATTGATTTTTGTGTATGGTGTAAGATAGTCATCCTGTTTCATTCTTTTGCATATGGCTGTTCAGTGTTCCCAGCATAATTTATTGAAGAGACTCTCTTTTCCCAACTGTATATTCTAGTGTTATTTATCATAAATTAATTGACCATATATGTGTAGATTTATTTCTGGGCTCTCTAGTCTGTTCAGTTGATCTATTTTTGTGTTTTTATGGCAGTACCATACTGTTTTGATTACTATAGCTTTGTAATGTAGTTTGAAATCAGGGCGTGTGGTGTCTTCAACTTTGTTCTTCTTAAAATTGCTTTGGCTATTCAGGGTCTTTTGTGGTTCCAAACAAATTTTAAGATTGTTTTTTTCCATTTCTGTGAAAAATACTGTTGGAATGTTGATAGGGATTGCATGAATCTGTAAGTTGCTTTGGGTAGTATGGCCATTTTATCATTATTAATTCTTCCTGTCCATGAGTATGGCATATGTTGCCATTTATTTGTATCTCTTCAATTTCTTTCATCAGTGTCTTACAGTTTTCAGTGTATGGGTTGTTTATTCCTAGATATTTTATTCTTTTTACTGCAGTTGTAAATGGGACTGCTTTCTTAATTTCTCTTTCAGGTAGTTTATTGTAAGTGTGTAGAAATGCAATTGTTTTTTTGTATGTTGATTTTGTATCTTGCAACTGTACTGAATTCGTTGATTAGTTGTAACAGTTTTTTTGGTGTGATCTTTAGGGTTTTCTATGTATGATATCTTGTCATCTGCAAATAGAGACAGTTTTACTTTTTTTCGAATTTGGATACTTTTTATTTCTTTTTCTTGCCTAATTGCTCTGGCTAGGACTTCTAGTACTCTGTTGAATAAAAGTGGTGAGCATGGCCATCTTTGTTTTGTTCCTGATCTCAGAGGAAAAGCTTTCAGCTTTTTACTGTTGAGTATGACATGAGATGTGGGCCTGTTATACGTGTCCTGTCATACATAATTGAGGTACATTCCCTCTATACCTGCCTTGTTGAGAGTTTTTATGGTGAATGGATGTTGAATTTTGCCAAATGCTTTTTCTGTGTCTATTGATATGATATGATTTCATCATTCATTTGATGAATGTGATGTATCACATAGATTGATTTGTGGATGTTGAAGCATTTTTGAATCCCTGGAATAAATCTGACTTGTTCATGATGTGTGAACCTTTTAATGTATTGTTGAATTTAGTTTGCTAGTATTTTGTTGAGGATTTTTGCATCTGTGTTCATCAAGGATATTGGCCTGTAATTCTCTTGTAGTGTCCTTGTCTGGTTTTGGTATTAGGGTAATGATGGCCTCATAAAATGAGTTCGGGAGTGTTTCCTCCTCCTCTGTTTTTTGGAAGAGTTTGAGAAGGATTAGTAATAATTCTTCTCTAAATGTTTGATAGGCTTCACCACGGACTCCATCTGGTCCTGGACTTCTGTTTGTTGGGAGGTTTTTGATTACTGATTCAGTCTTGTTACTAGTAATTGTTCTGTTCATATTTTCTCTTTCTTCATGATTCAGTCTTAGTAGGTTATGTTTCTAGAAATTTATTCATTTCTTATAGGTTGTCCAATTTGTTGGCATATAATTCATAGTAGTCTCTTATGATCTTTTATAGTTCTGTGATCAGTAGTAATATCTCCTCTAATTTTTGATGTTTTTGTTTTGTGAGTTCTCTCTCCTTTTTGCTTGTTGTGCCTAGCTAAAGGCCATTTTTGGGTTATCTTTTCAAAAAACAGCTTAGTTTCATTGATCTTTCCTGTTATCACTTCACTCTCTAGTCACTTATTTCCACTCTGATTTATACTTTCATATGTTTTCTTGTAACTAATTAGTTCCTTTTTTGGCTTAAGGAAAACCCTTCAACATTTCATGTGTGGCAGGTCTAGTGGTGCTTCTCTGGAACTTTACCTTTTGCTTGTCTGGAGCTCTTTATCTCTCCTTCAGTCCTGGAGGACAACTTTGCTGGGTAGAGTGTCCTTGGTTGGCAGTTTTTTTTTCTTTCAGCACTTTGAATATATTGAGACACTCCCTTCTGGCCTGTACAGTTTCTGCTGAAAAATCTGCTGATAGTCTTATGGGGGTTCCCTTGTATATAAGAAGTTGTTTTTTCTCTTGTTGCTTTTTATTTATTTTTTATTTATTTATTTATTTATTTATTTTTTTACGGTATGCGGGCCTCTCACTGTTGTGGCCTCTCTCGTTGCGGAGCACAGGCTCGGGACGCGCAGGCTCAGCGGCCATGGCTCACGGGCCCAGCCGCTCCGCGGCATGCGGGATCTTCCCGGACCGGGGCACGAACCCGCGTCCCCTGCATCGGCAGGCGGGCTCTCAACCACTGCACCACCAGGGAAGCCCTCTTGTTGCTTTTTAGATTGTCTCCTCGTCTTTAACGTTTTACAATTTAATTATAATGTGCCTTGGTGTGGCTCTCTATAGATGCATCTAATTTGGAACTTTCTGGGCTTCCTGACTGTGGATGTTGGTTTCCTTCCGCAGGTTAGGGAAATTTTCAACCAGTATTTCTTTTCCTTTTTTTTTTTTTTAAAGAGTTTTATTAGCAACTAATCAAGATGCTTTTTTTTTTTTTTTTTGCGGTACGCGGGCCTCTCCCGTTGTGGAGCACAGGCTCCGGACGCGCAGGCTCAGCGACCATGGCTCACGGGCCTAGCCGCTCCGTGGCATGTGAGATCTTCCCAGACCGGGGCACGAACCCATGTCCCCTGCATCGGCAGGCGGACTCTCAACCACTGTGTCACCAGGGAAGCCCTCAACCAGTATTTCTTTAAATAAGTTTTCTACCCCCCCTTCTCTTTTTGGTACTCCTATTATGTGAATATTGTTCTCCTTTATGTTGTCTTACAAGTCCCTTAGTATATGCTCACTCTTTTTATTCTTTTTTTGATCCTTTGATTGGATGAATTCTACTGCCCTGTCTTCGAGTTCACTGATCCTTTCTTTCACGTCATCTAGTTTACTGTTGATCTCTCTCTTGAATTTTTCAGTTCAATCATTAATATTCTTCAGTTTTGTGATTTGTTTGGTACTTACTTATATTTTCTTTCTTTTTGTTGAAATTTTCATTTTGTTTACGCATTGGTCTTTTGACTTTGGTGAGCATCTTTATGACTAATTTTTTAAACTATTTATCAGGTAGATCACTTATTTCCAGTCAGTAAGGTGTTTTTTTCTGAGGTTTTATCTTGTTCTTTCATTTGTAATGTATTTTTCTGCTTTATTTTCCTTCATTCTCTGGTTAGTTTCCATGTATTAGATAAAACAGCCACCTCTCTCAGTCTTGAAAGACTGATCTTATATAGGACCTGAACCTTATCCTTTAATCCTGTCCTAACTCTTGGTTGTTTCTTAGACCTCTGTGATTGTCCAAGCAGTCTTCTTTGTTTATAGTGGCTTCCAGTAGTTGAGTGTGACAAGACCTGTCCGTATCCCAAGGGAGAGGATCTTAGCACCTAGATGCAGGCTGATTGGAAGCCAGTCCCCCAGGCAGCAGCTTTTAAAGTACATAGCTAGGGACTTCCCTGGTGGCACAGTAGTTAAGAATCCGCCTGCCAATGCAGGGGACACAGGTTCGAGCCCTGGTCCCGGAGGATCCCACATGCCGTGGAGCAGCTAGGCCTGTGCACCACAACTCCTGAGCCTGCACTCTGGAGCCCGCGAGCCACAACTACTGAGCCCATGCTCAACAAAGAGAAGCCACTGCAGTGAGAAGCCCATGCACTGCAACAAGGAGAAGCCCCTGCTCGCTGCAACTAGAGAAAAAAGCCCGTGTGCAGCAACAAAGACCCAACGCAGCTGAAAAAAAAAAAGTACACAGCTATACCTCTTTCAGAGTAAGACTGGCAGACAGGTGTTTCTGTTTGTTTGCTCTGTGCTGTAACCTGGGGGGATAGCTGGTTAAAAACTGTTCTGCTCTTAGGTTTAGTCCTGTGGGACCTACAAGCATATGCCCCATTGGCCACCAGAGCCAGGTGATTAAGGGGTATCCCCTGGGCAGCAGCTGCAAAAAGTGGTGTGCCAGTCTTGTGCATAAGCTCCTTTTTGGGAGTTAAGGGCAACCTGGAGGTAGAAGGAGAGCTCAGAGATGGTGCCTACCTGCCTCCGTGGTCTCTGGAGAGTGTTGCAGTTGGACCTGGGATGCGTATTAAATTAGAAGCCTGCCCTTCATACTGCAGGTTTTGAGATAAACAAATAGGCCTCTTTTATAGAAAGACTGGGTGCATTTTAGTCTGCTGCCTCTATTCTGGGTCTTGGAGGGTTAGCCATGGTGAATCCATGTGAGCCTTTTAAGAACTGTGTCTTAGTATGCCAAAGCCTTATGGGTCTTATATTTAGATGCAAGTTCTGTTGCCTTTTAAAGCTAAATGTTTTGGGGGCCTATCTCCTTGGTGACAATCTTAAAAGTTGGGGCGCTAAATGTGGGGTGCAAACCCATTGCTCCCTAGGAAAAAGCTGGGAGTTGTGAGTTCCTTTCTGGCTGTGTTCTGATCTGCTGGGGATGGTGTTTATGGAGAGATTATGTCTCAGCCTCTCCTACCAGTTTTTTTTTTTCCCCCCTTTTGCGGTACGCGGGCCTCTCACTGCTGTGGCCTCTCCCGTTGCGGAGCACAGGCTCCAGACGCGCAGGTTCAGCGGCCATGGCTCATGGGCCTAGCCGCTCCGCGGCATGTGGGATCTTCCCGGACCGGGGCACGAACCCGTGTCCCCTGCATCGGCAGGCGGACTCTCAACCACTGCACAACCAGGGAAGCCCTCTCCTACCAGTTTTGATGTGGGTTTTTTCTCATTTGTGTGATAAGAGTTGCTCAGCTAGTTTCTGGATTTCTTTCAGAGGGAGTTCTGTATGTAGCTGTAGATTTGGTGTGTCGATGGGAGGAAGTGAATTCAGGACACTACCTACATCATCATTGTGAACTGGAACACCTCTGTTATATTATTAACTGAAGTCCGTAGTTTATATTAGGGTTCACTTTTTGTATAGTATATTCTATGTGTTTTGAGAAATGTGTGATGACATGTATCCACTATTACAGTGTAATTCAGAATAATTTCACTGTTCTAAAAATTTCTTGGGCTTCCCTGGTGGCGCAGTGGTTGAGAGTCCGCCTGCCGATGCAGGGGACACGGGTTCGTGCCCCAGTCCGGGAAGATCCCACATGCCGCGGAGTGGCTGGACCCGTGAGCCATGGCTGCTGAGCCTGCGCGTCCAGAGCCTGTGCTCTGCAACGGGAGAGGCCACAACAGTGAGAGGCCCGCGTACCGCAAAAAAAAAAAAAAAAAATTTCTTGTGCTCCACTGATCTTTTTAATATCTCTATAGTTTTTTTATTTACAATGAAAACTTTTATATTTTGAATTAGCTAGCTGGACTCAGTTTAGACGATCCCAATTCTGTTGGCTACTCCAACGCATCATAGTCAGGAGCCAGTAGAACATATGCCTTCTTCTTTCCATCAGGCCATGTCAACGTCAGAGCTTCTTCACAGCCTGTTTAATTTGGTGTTTGTTGGCCTTGCCATCCACAATGAACACCAGTGTGTTGTTGTTTTCTATTTTCTTCATGGCTGACTTGGTGGTGAGGGAGAACTTGATGATGGCATAGTGGTCAAACTTGTTTCTTCTAGGGGTGCTCTTCTGAGGATATTTGTGTTGCCTCTTGAGCTACAGTGTTTTGGGCCGTTGGAAGATGGGTGACATCCAGATCTTCTTTTTTTGTGGCTGTGGATGCTTTCAACAGTGCTTTCTTGGCCTTCAAAGCTTTTGCTTTTGCTTGGGCTTTGGGAGGTGCAGGAGCTTCTTTCTTCGCCTTTGGCGCCATCTGCGTGAAAAGCTCCATAGTTTTAAAATTTTATTAATTTATTTATTTTTGGCTGTGTTGGGTCTTCGTTGCTGCGCTCGGGCTTTCTTTTAGCTGCGGCGAGCGGGGGCTACTCTTCATTGTGGTGCGCGGGCTTCTCATTGTGGTGGCTTCTCTTGTGAGTATGGGCTCTAGGTGCGCGGGCTTCAGTAGTTGTGGCTCACAGGCTCAGTAGTTGTGGCTCGTGGGCTGTAGAGCACAGGCTCAGTAGTTGTGGCGCATGGGCTTTGTTGCTCTGCGGCACGTGGGATCTTCCCGGACCCGGGCTCGAACCTGTGTCCCCTGCATTGGCAGGTGGATTCTTAATGACTGTGCCATCAGGGAAGTCCCCGTATATATATTTTTAAATCATATTGTCATATACTTGGAATCATACAGCCTTTTCAGATTGGCTTCTTTCACTTAGCTGTATGCTTTTATTTTTATCAAAGTGTCTTTTTGTGGCTTGATAGCTCGGTTCTTTAAAAAAAATTTTTTTTTTTTTAGAAAGACTATTTTTTAGAGTAACTTTAGGTTCACAACAAAATTGAGCAGAAAATACAGACAGGTCCCATATATCCCCTGCCCCTACACATTCACAGACTCCCCCAATGTCATTTGTTTTTATTGCTGAATGATACTCCATTATGTGGGTGTACCACAGTTTCTTTATCATCTATTGAAAGACATCTTGGTTACTTTAAAGTTTTCGCAATTATGAATAAAGCTGCACTAAACATTAATGTGCAGATTTTTGTGTGGACAGAAGTTTCCAGCTTATTTGGGTAAATACTAAGGAGTGCAGTTGCTAGATTGTTTGTTAAGAGTATGTTTAGTTTTGTTAGAAATTGCCAATGTAAGTGGTATTGTGTTTTTAATTTCAAATTTTAATAGTTCTTTACCTTCATGTAAGAAAGCAATTAATTTTTGTATATTCATCTTGTCCTGCACTGTTGCTATAATTGCTTATTAGTTCAAGGACGTTTTTTCTTTTTTCTTTTTTTTCAAATTCATCTCTGGGATTTCCTACATAGACAATTATGTCATCTCAAATAAAGGTTTTATTTTTTCCTTCCCAATCTGTATCCCTTTTATTTCCTTTTCTTGTCTCATTGCATTATCTAGGACTTCCTGTATGAGGTTGAATAGGAGTGATGAGAGGGAGCATTCTTGCTTGTTCTCAATCTTAGCGTCAAAGCATATGGTTTCTCGCCATTAAGTATGATGTTGGCTGTAGGTTTGTTGTAGATAATCAAATTAAAAATATTCCCCTCTATTCCTAGTTTTCTGAGAGTTAAAAAAAATCATAAATGGCTTTTGGGTTTTGTCAGATGCTTTTTCCACATCTATTGATATGACCATTTCATATTTCTTCTTTGGCTTGTTGACATTAATGGAGTTTTCAAATGTCTAACCATCATTGCTTATTTGAAATAAGTCTCACTTGTTTATGATATATGATTCTTTTTATACTTTGTTGAATTTGATTCTGTTGAGAATATTTGCACCTATGTTCATAAGAGATATTGTGTAGTTTTCTTTTTTTGTAATGTATTTTTCTGGTTTTGGTATTAAGGCTGGCCTCGGGACTTCCCTGGTGGTCTGGTGGTTAAGAATCTACCTTCCAGTGCAGGGGACGTGGTTTTGATCCCTGGTCAGGGAACTAGATCCCGTATGCCGTGGGGCAAGTAAGCCCATGCGCTGCAACTACTGAGCCCGTGCGCTCTAGAGCCAGTGTGCCACAACTAGAGAGCCCACGCACCACAACTACTGAGCCTGCACACTCTGGAGCCCGAGCACCACAACTAGAGAGAAGCCTGCGTGCTGTAACGAAGAACCTGTGCGCTGCAACCAAGGATTCCACATGCCAACAACAAAGATCCTGCATGCTGCAACTAAGACCTGATGCAGCCAAATAAATAAATAAATAAATAAACAAAAGGAAAAATAGAAAAAGGCTGGCCTCATAGAATGAGTTTGGAAGTGTTCCTCTACTTCTATTTTGTGAAAGAAATTACAGAGAATTTGTATAATTGATTCCTTAAATGTTTGGTAGAATTCACTGATGAACCAAACTGGGCCTAGTCCTTTCTGTTTTGGAAGGTATTAAATATTGATTCAATTGATTCAATATCTTTAATAGATATGGGCCTATTCAGATTACATAAGTTTTGATCAATTGTATCTTTCAAGATATTCGTCCATTTTCATCTAAGTTTTCACATTTGTGGGCATTGAGTTGTTCATAGCATTTCTGTATTATTTCTATATAATGTCCATTGGACCAGTACTGATTGCCCCTCTTTCGTTTTTGATATTAGTAATCTGTCTCTTCTGTTTTTTTTCTTAGTTAACCTGGGTAGAGGTTTATCCATTTTATTGATTTTTTTCAAAGAACCAACCTTTGATTTGGTTGATTTTCTCTGTTGATTTCTTGTTTTCAATTTCATTAATTTTTTTTTCAATTTCATTGATTTCTGCTCTTTTATTTATTTATTTCTTTTCTTCTGCTTACTTTGGAATAAATTTGCCCTTCTTTTTTTAATTTCCAAAGCTGGAAGTTTGCATTATTGATTTTAGAATTGTCTCCTTTTTTAATACATGCATTCAATGCTATAAATTTCCCTCTAAGCATGTGTGCTTGAGAAGAATGTGTATTCTTCTGTTTTAGATGAAGTATTCTATAAATGTTAATTAGATTTAGTTGACTGATGGTGTTTTTCAGTTCAATTATTTCCTTACTGATTTTCTGCCTGCTGGATCTGTTTCTGATAGAGGGATGTTGAAGTCTTCAACTATAATTGTAGATATGTCTATTTGTCCTTGTATCAATATTCTATCAGTTTTTGCCTTATGTATTTTGGTGTTGGGCATATATACATTAAGGATTATTATGTTCTTTTGGCAAATTGACCACTCTATCATTATGTAATATTCCTCTTTATCCCTGTATCCCCAAATTTGATACTGTTTTTTCCTCTGAAATCTCAGTCTGAAATTAATATAGCTACTCTGTCTTTTGATCTCTTAGAATGGTGTATCTTTCTTCATCCCTTTACTTTTAATCTGTTTGTGTCTTTATATTTAAGTGAGTTTATTGTATACAATGTAGAGTAGGGCCTTTTTTCTTTTTTAAATCGTAGATTGATTTGATTTTCAAATATTAAACCACCGTTCTGTCCTAGGATAAGCCCTAATTAGTCATGCTGTATTGTTCTTTTTATATATTGCTGGTTTTGATCTGCTGATTTTTGTTGAGTATTTTTGTCTGTACTTATCAGGGATATTGGTCTTTAGTTTTCTTGTACTGTCATTATATTGATTTGGTATCAGTATAATGTTTGCTTTATAGATTGAATTGGGAATTGTTTATTTCTAGTTAATGGAATAGGTTGTGTAGAATTCACTTTATTTTCTTCTTAAATGTTCATTTGAATGTCTGTGAAAACTCTAGGAAATCCCTGCTAGAATGAGAGCTTCAAAATTAGGTAACTAAATGATTTGATACTGTAGGGTAGGGGGTTAGTGGAAGGGGAGGGTGGCAGATGTGTTTATAAAAGGGTAGCAGAAAGGATCTTTACGACACAGCTGTTCTATATCTTGAGTTTGGTTGTAGTCACAGAGATGAGCACATGTGATAAAATCGCCTAGGACTAAATGCACGCATACAAACACACACACACAAGTATGTACATGTAAAACAGGTGAAATCTTAATAAGGTCATGGATTGTTTCAATGTCACTTTCCTGGTGATGATATTGCTGTGCAGTTATGCAAGGTGTTACCATCAGGGAAAACTTGTTGAAGAGAATACAGGATTCCCCAGATAGCCTCTCTCCCTGCACCTCACCAATTTATCCAGCTGTTCAGTAGATGTTGGTTACCAAATAATTTCAGCTTATGTTTTCTGATAAGTGTTTTCACTGTTGACATTACATGTTGCTAATTTGGAAATTAGATGAAGAGTCAGTAGAATTGAAATTCTGATATAAAAGTTAAATCCTGACCAATAATCTCAATTGGTTGGAAAGTCATCATCCATCTTTATTACAGTAGGCTGTGACATGGATAAGTAGTTGTAAGCAAAGCTGATATTTTCTTCGGGTTGCAGATTTGGTTCATTTTTAGTATGTAAGGAAGTACTCAGTTGAGACTGTGAACACTGCACCACTTAGAATGGGTGTAGAGTTGATTTGTCCAAGAAAAATTTTAGTCAAGTTCCTATTGAACATTTGGTTTTAATTATCATAGTATTTTATTTTGATGTCCCTGCTAGAATGAGAGCTTCAAAATCAGGTAACTAAATGATTTGGTCTTGTCTCTAAGCAAAGTCTTTTATTCTTCTATAAGTTTTTTCATATTTAAATTACAACTATTCATACTATTTCAGCCTTCCTATTTGTGATCAGATAGCTTTCAAAATATGTATATGAATAAATTCTCATTCATAATCAGATTGTGGGAGAATTCTTTGTTATCTGATTTTTTTTCAGCGATAGCATGTATATAGGTTCATAGACTAAGTGAAAAATTGTATCTCTGAAAAATACAAATTATTATCCAGGCTGCAATTCTAATCCAACTTTGGAAAGAAAAAACATTGTAGTGTGATATTAAATATAAGAAACAATTTATCAAAGTCTAAGTGAATTTTTGTTTTCCTTTGATAATGTCTATAGATACACTCCAGATTACCCTTGGCTGTGGTAGGATTGGAGATGGGCATTGAAACATCTTACTGTTATTTAGAGTTAATAAAATTTTAATCAATTCCCCTCCTCTCCTATTAAAGATATCTTCATTTTGTCTCATTGTGTTTGTTTCATTTTTTGTAATAGTTTAAAAGTTCTCATTCTTTTCCCCCCTCTTTGGTGGGAATTATGTTTCTTTTCTGTACAGAATATGAGACTCAAAGACTAGTACTCATCATTTTGCAAATATAGGTAAAACCTAATTACAACATTATTAGTAGGGTAGAAAAAAAATTGGTAACAAAAAATGTGAAAGCTGCATTTACTGTGAGATTAGTGAAACAGTTGTGGAAAACTAGTTAACCAGTAGTTCTGAGAGTCTAGCTTGTGAGCTAAATTATTCCCAGTCCTGGTTGCAGTTTGATGTAAACAAATAATGTAATTCATTGTGAGAACTCTTATCAGTAATAGAGGTATGTAAAATAGTGTTAGAGCAGAGATACTGATTTACTTTTCTAGAGAGTGAGGAAGGCTTCATAGGTGGTGTTGATCTGGGACTTAATGGACAAGGAGAATTGGGGAGAGCAAAGCACATTCTAGTAAGAGGAAACATGTACAGGAAGATGTCAAAGGATCTGAATGGCATGCACTTTCAGGGAACTACATATAGTTTAGTGTTGTCGGAATAGAAGAAGATTCATAGGAAGCAGAAGTGAGAAAGAGAACTCAGTTTTTTTTTTTTTCCTCCTTAGGTAGTGGGGAATACTTAGGAATTTAAACAAGAGAATGACATCAGATTTGCATTTTTGAAAGATTTGACTTTCTTGACGGAGTGGCTGCTGGACTGGGGGGGAGAAGAGACCATTTGCAGGGAATCCCATTAGGAGAACATTGCAAGAGTCCAGGTCAGAAGTAAGAGGCAGAACTAAGAGTGATACTGAAAATGGAGGAAAAATGTATTTTTAATCTAGTTATATTGATACATTTACATTTTGTAGTGAAATGGGAGTGACAATGTGTTTAGGTTGATATCTTGATAGGAAGGATTTCTGAGAATTTGTGTAATTTAGAATTACAGCATTGGAAGGAGCATAGGCTTTTATGTCAGGCAGACTTGGGTTAACTGGTGAAGTTTATTCTCTGAGCTTCACTTCCCACTTATAAAGTGATAAGTTTTATACCATGTAGGGCTGTGGTGATAATGAGATAATAATGCCTGGAGAATAAAAATGACAGTGTTTATTGAGGGCTATCATGGTTAAGACAGTGTTTTATTTTGCTTTTCATTACTTAAATTTTTTTTTTTTACTTTTTAAAATGTATTTCCAATTATGGTAAAACACACATAGCATAAAATTTATCATCTTAACCATTTTTAATGGTACAGTTCACTGGCATTTAGTATATTTGCATTGTTGTGCAACCATCACCACCGTTTATCTCCAGAATTCTTTACATCTTGCAAAACCACAACACTTTACCCATTAAACAATAACTCTCCATTTCCCCCTCTCCCATACTCTGGCAACCAAAATTCTACTGTTTTCTATCTCTGTGAACTCTAGATACTTCCTATAACTTGAATCATAGAGTATTTGTCTTTTTGTTACTGGCTTATTTCACTTAACCTAATGTCATTGCGTTGGGAAAAACGCATCTTCCTCCCATGTTTCTCCTTTACTCTCATACTACTATCATTTTCACAACACTTCTCACACCATATGTTTGTGGGTTTTCCCCCACCAAGCAATCCTCTGGGACATGAGCTGGGTGTCCTACAATTTATCTCAATTCCGACACTATCTACCTGGAGATGGTTTCAGATCTCACAGGTTGTGGGCTCAGTCCCAAGACTGCTCCCACCCCACTTCAGATGACAATCACAATTCCAGGTTGTCACCTGTGCTTCTGACCAGCTGGCTATAAATCTGAGATTCCCATGACTCTCTCCTCAGGTTTGATTAATTTATGCTAGAGCAGTTCACAGAACTCAGAGAAACACTTATTTACATTTACCAGTTTATTTAAGGACATGATAAAGGATACAGATGAATAGCCAAATGAATAGATACATAGGGCAAGGTCTGGTAGGGTCCTGAGTGCAGGAGCTTCTGTCCCTGTGGAGTTGGGGTGTGTCACCTTCTGGGTATATGGATGTGTTTAGCAACCTCAAAGCTCTTTGAACCTCATATAATATTTTTGAGATTGTAATGGAGATTTGCTCACATAGGGAAGACCGATAATTAATTCTGTTTCCAGTCCCTCTCCCCTCTCTAGAGAATGGTGGGGCAAAGATGAGAATTCCAAGCTTGTAATATTGGCTTGGTCTTTCTGGTGACTAGCCCCTATCCAGGAGCCATCCAGGATCTCACCCAGAGTCGCTTCATTAATACAAAAGGCAAATCTATCACCCAGGAAATTGTGAGGGTTTTAGGAGCCCTGTGTCAGGGATTGGGGTTAAAAACCAGATATTATAGCAAAAGATGTTCCTATCACCAAGGGAATTACAAGGGTTTTAGGAGCTCTGTGTAGGAACTGGGGCCAGAGACCAATATAAATATTTTTTATTATCTCATAGTTGTCAAAGTTCATGACTAATTTTTTGAACTATTTATCAGGTAGATCACTTATTTCCAGTCAGTAAGGTGTTTTTTTCTGAGGTTTTATCTTGTTCTTTCATTTGTAATGTATTTTTCTGCTTTATTTTCCTTCATTCTCTGGTTAGTTTCCATGTATTAGCGTGTTGTAGCGTGTGTCAGAATTTCCTTTTTAAGGCTGAGTAATATTTCATTGTATGTATATGACACATTTCATTATTATTGGTGTTATTATTGATGGGACACTTGAGTTGTTTCCACCTTGTAGCTATTGTGAAAAATGCTGCTATGAACATAGGTGTACAAATATCTCTTTGAGGAAGACAGTATATTTTAGCTATAGTTGATTTACATTGTTGTGTTAGTTTCAGGTGTACAGAAAAGTGATTCAGTTATACATATGTATACATGTTCTTTTCCATTATGGTTTATTACAGGATATTGAATATAGTTGTCTGTGCTATACAGTAGGACCCTGTTGTTTATTTTATATGTATTAGTTTGTTTCTGCTAATCCCAAACTCCTAATTTATCCCTCCTCTACCCCCTTTCCTCTTTGGTAACCATAAGTTTGTTTTCTATATCTCTGAGTCTGTTTCTGTTTCATAAGTAAGTTCATTTGTGTCATATTTTAGATTCCACATATAAATGATATATGGTATTTGTCTTTCTCTTTCTGACTTACTTCACTTAATATAATCTCTGCGTCTATCCATGTTGCTGCAAATGGCATTATTCTTTTTCATGGCTGAGTAATATTCCACTATATATATATATATATATATATATATATATATATATATGTACACACACACAGACACATACACACACACACCTTCTTTATCCATTCATCTGTCAATAGACATTTAGGTTGCTTCCATGTCTTGGCCATTGTAAATAGTGTTGCTGTGAACATTGGAGTGCATGTATTTTTTTGAATTACAGTTTTCTCTGGATATATGCCCAGGAGAGGGATTGCTAATCATATGGCAACTCTATTTTTAGTTTTTTAAGGAACCTTCATAGTGTTATCCATAGTGGCCACACCAATTTACATTCCCACCAATAGTGTTAAGAGGGTTCCCTTTTCTCCACACCCTCTCCAGCATTTGTTATTTGTAGACTTCTTAAAAAAAATAATTTGTTTTTTTTTGGTTGCGTTGGGACTTCGTTGCTGCACGTGGGCTTTCTCTAGTTGCGGCGAGCAGGGCTGCTCTTTGTTGTGGTGCTTTTTGGCCATTTGTATGTCTTCTTTGGAGAAATGTCTATTTAGGAAGGAAGACAGTATTTTAAACTTATATAATCATCATATATCCTTGTGAGATAGTAACCATTATTACGTAAGGAAACTAACGCATAGAGAAGTAATTTATTTGCCCAGATTCACACTGTTTCTCTTTTTAAAAATAAATAAATAAATTTTATTTATTTATTTATGGTTGCATTGGGTCTTCTTTGTTGCATGCAGGCTTTCTAGTTGCGGTGAGCTGGGGCTGCTCTTCATTGAGGTGTGCGAGCTTCTCATTGCAGTGGCTTCTCTTGTTGCGGAGCACAGGCTCTAGGCACGTGGGCTTCAGTATTTGTGGCTCACAGGCTCTACAGCACAGGCTCCGTAGTTGTGGTGCATGGGCTTAGTTGCTCTGCGGCATGTGGGATCTTCCTGGACCAGGGCTCGAACCCGTGTCCCCTGCATTGGCAGGCGGATTCTTAACCACTGCGCCACCAGGGAAGTCCCCACGCTGTTTATATATATTTAAAAATTTTTAAAGTTTGGCTGCATTGGGTCTCTGCTGCGTGCAGGCTTTTTCTAGCTGTGATGAGCGGGGGCTACTCTTTGTTGTGATGTGTGGGCTTCTCATTGCGGTGGCTTCTTTTGTTGTGGAGCACAGGTTCTAGTTACATGGACTTTAGTAGTTGCAGCATGAGGGCTCAGTAGTTGTGGCTCGCAGGCTCTAGAGTGCAGGCTCAGTAGTTGTGGCTCATGGGCTTAGTTGCTCCGTGGCATGTGGGATCTTCCCAGACCAGGGATTGAACCTGTGTTCCCTGCATTGGCAGGCGGATTCTTAACCATTGCGCCACCAGGGAAGTCCTGTTTCTATATTAACTAAATCAACTTTAACTTTGTTTGTAGTTGGATTAAATCTAAACACTGTTAGTAAGATATCTGACTCTTCCCTAAACTTTTTCCATGCAGCAGTTCATAGGGAATCAGTTGTAATCCCTTCCAATTGTTTATAAATGCAGTTACTTCAGAATCACAGACTCTGTTTAACTTGGCATGTAATTATTTTTATTTCCTTTAAACACATTCACCATTTTTCATAGTGATGTAAGCTTTTGAGTCTTAAAATGTCTATTTCCTGACTAAAATTACCTTTACATTTTTAAATGTCTTTTTTCTTTTTCATTTCATTTCTTTTTTTTTTTTTTTGCAGTATGCGGGCCTCTCACTGTTGTGGCCTTTCCCGTTGCGGAGCACAGGCTCCGGACGCGCAGGCTCAGCGGCCATGGCTCATGGGCCCAGCTGCTCCGCGGCATGTGGGATCTTCCCGGACCGGGGCACGAACCCGTGTCCCCTGCATTGGCAGGCGGACTCTCAACCACTGCGCCACTAGGGAAGCCCTCTTTTTCTTTTTTTAACGAATTAAGTCCAGACCCTTTATTTATTTTTTTATCTATTTATTTATGTTTCGGCTGCGTGGCATGTGGGATCTTAGTTCCCCAGCCAGGGATTGAACCTGCACTACTTGCAGTGGAATGTAGAGTCTTAACCACTGGACCGCCAGGGAAGTCCATAAATGTCTTTTTTCTGTAATTTATTGGACTTTTATATCCTCATTAGCAAAAGATGCCAGGTGTTTTGTAGATTGCAGTTTTCCCCCTCTGTGAACTGTTATGACTTTGGCTGTTTATCTTGAATTTCTAAATAAAAAGAAAATTTAAGTGCCTCTTAATTGTCATATTGCTATATTTATTATTGAAACTCCAAATTCCATTTTTTTTTCTTAGTGGAAAAGGAGCCTAAGAAATAAGGTCCTCTCTGTAGACCATAAAAGTAAAAAAGGTGTACGTGGGCGTCCTGTCACTTCTAAGACATCAGCAGAAAGGTAAGATACATGTATGTGTGTGATATAGGATGGGCTTATACTATGTATAGTGTGACCATGAATGATTCATTTAACCTTTTTGGTTCTCAAATTTCCACAACTTTTAAAATACAGTGATTGAGTTCAGTGACCTCTACTGTTCCTTCTAAGCTCTTTCTGTGATTCTAATTCATCTTAACTCCTTGTTTTTGTATGTTTGTAACATCTTGAAAGCTTTAGCTAATAAAGCAAGAGTTACATATAGACTCGTTAAGATGCTGGATTCACCTTTTGTCCTCCATTTAGCAACTCTGGTCTTAAAGTCATAGTATTAATGAATAATGGATATGCTGGAATTAAATATCTATGGGATTCAAATTACAATTATTACCAGCAGGAAATTGGAGCTAAATTTTAGTATTGGACATCAGTAAATGCTTAAAAAGTTGTTATTTTGCAAAAGGATATTATCTTTTTAAGAATAGTGAATGAATAAAAAGTGACAGTAACAAAGTTAAAAATTACAATTATTGGGAGTTTGCACAAATGAGAAGACTAATTGGAGTTTTTTTTTTTATAAGTTTATTTATTTTTTATTTTATTTTTGGCTGCATTGGGTCTTTGCTGCTGTGCACGGGCTTTCTCTAGTTGCAGTGAGCAGGGACTACTCTTCGTTGTGGTGTGTGGGCTTCTCGTTGCAGGGCACAGGCTCTAGGCACGCAGGCTTCAGTAGTTGCAGCACATGGGCTCAGTAGTTGTGGCTCGTGGGCTCTAGAGCACAGGCAGTAGTTGTGGCACACGGGCTTAGTTGCTCCGCGGCATGTGGGATCTTCCCAGACCAGGGCTCGAACCCGTGTCCCCTGCATTTGACAGGCGGATTCTTAACCACTGTGCCGCCAGGGAAGTCCTAACTGGAATTCTTGATTTTATGTCAGAGCACTCTGTAAGCTGTTTAGTCTGAATTCTCACCTTTCAAGTGAATTGTCCTTAGGAAATAAGCATATCGGTGACTCCATATCCTTATCAATACTTATTTTCCGTCCCTCCTTCCCTTCCTTCCTTCTTTCCATAGTTGTCCTAGTGGGTGTGAAATGATAAACTCATTGTGGTTTTGGTACATATTTCCTAATGACATTGAGTGTCTTTTTATATGCCTGTTGGTCATTTGTATATCTTCTTTGGAGAAATGTCTGTTTAGATCCTTTTAAAAATTGTTTAAAAATTGTGGTGTTTATCTTTTTATTGTTGAGTTGTAAGAGTTCTTTATATATTCTGGATACAGGTCCTTATTAGATATATGATTTGGAAATATTTTCTCTCACTCAGCTTTTCACTTTCTTGATGGTGTCCTTTGAAGCACGAAAGTTTTTTTCTCTTCGATCAAATCCCATTTATCTATTTTTCTTTTGTTGTTGTGCTTTTGTTGTCATATCTAAGGAACTATTGCCTAATCTGAGGGCATGATGATTTACTCTTGTGTTTTCGTCTAAGGGTTTTATAGTTCTAGCTCTTAGATTTAGGTATTTTATCCATTTTGAATTAATTTTGCGTATGGCATGAGATAGGCATCCAAATTTATATTTTTGTTTGTGAATATGCAGTTGTCCCAGCAACATTTGTTGAAGAGGTACGAATTTTTCTTGGTACCTTTGTTGAAAATCAGTTGACATTAATGTAAGTGTTTATTTCTGGATTTGGAATTCTAGTCCATCGATGTATATGTCTGTTTTTACGTCAGTACCGCTGTGTGCTGTACACTGTATTATTGCAACTTGGTGGTAAGTTTTGAAATTGGGAAATGTGAGTCTTCCAACTTCATAATATTTTTCAAGATTTTTTTAAAAAAATTTTCTGGCCGCACTGTGTGGCATGCAGGATGTTAGTTCCCCGACCAGGGATCAAACTCATGCCGCCTGCAGTGGAAGCATGGAGTCTTAACCACTGGGCTGCCAGGGAAGTCCCTTTTCAAGATTGTTTTGGTTGTTCTGGGTTCCTTGCATTTTCAACTGAGTTTTAGAATCAGTTGGTCATTTTGAGCAAAACAGCCAACAACGATTTTGATGGAGGATGTGTTGAATCTGTAGACCAATTTGGGGAGTATTGCTGTCTTAACAAATTAAATCTTCTGATTCATGAATATATCTTTCCATTTATTTAGGTCTTATTCAATTTCTTTCAACAGTGTTTTGTAACTTTCAGTGTGTCTTGGACATTTATTGTTAAATTTATTCCCAAGTATTTTCTTTTTGATGCTGTTGTGAATGGAAGTGTTTTCTTAATTTTAGTTTTAGATGGTTCATTACTAGTGTGTAGAAATCCCATTTATTTATATATGTTGACCCTGATTTATATACTGTGACCCTGTTTGTCCTGTTCTAGAAATTTTTAGTAGATTGCTTGGAATTTTGTATTTACAAGATCATGTCATCTGCAAACAAAGATGCTTTTTACTGCTTCCTTTTCAGCTGGAGGCCTTTGATTTTTTCCCCTTGCCTAATTGTCCTGGCTAGAATGTACAATGTATAATGGAACTGGTGAGAGTGGAAATCTTTGTTTTGTTCCCACTATCAGAGGGAAAGCATTCAGTATTTCACCATTAAGTATGATGTTATAGGTTTTTTATAGATGCCCTGCTATGGTTTGAATGTTTGTACAATATCTCCCCAAAATTCATATGTTGAAATCCTAATGCCCAATGTGATGGTGTTTGGAGGTGGGGCCGTTGAGGGGGGTGCTTAAGTCATGAGGGTGGAGCCCTCATGAACGGGATTAGTGCTCTTTTTATAAAAGAGACCTCACAGAGCTTCCTGGTGCCTTCTACCACGTGAGGACACTGTGAGGAGTCCGCAGTCTGCAACCCAGAAGAGGGCCTTCACCAGAGCCTGACCATGTTGGCCAGCACCCTGATCTTGGACTTCCCAGCCTCCAGAACCGTGAGAAATAAATGTTTGTTGTTTATAAGCTGCTGAGTCTGTGATATTTTGTTATAGCCTGAACAGACTAAGACATGCCCTTTTTCATGTTGAGGAAGTTCCCTTCTGTTCTTAATTTGTGGGAGGCTTTTTATGATGAATGTGTGTTGGATTTTGTCAAATGCTTTTCCTGCACTTATATCATGTAATTTGTATCCTTTATTAATATAATGTATTACATAAATTGACTTTTAGATTTTAAACCAACTTTGCATTCCTGGGATAAATCTCACTTGATTCTGATTTATGATCCCATTTATATGTTACTGGTTTCAGTTTGCTAGGATTTTATTGAGGATATCTATGTTTGTATTCAGAAGGGAAAATAACTTGCTATTTTCTTATGTTGTCTTTGTCTGGCTTTGGAATGAGGCTAATAATAGCCTTGTAGAATGAGGTGAAAAGTGTTGTCTCTTCCTTTGTTTTCCGGAAGAGGTTTTGAAGGATTGGTATTAATTCTTGTTTAAATGTTTGATAAAATTCACCAGTGAATCCATCTGGTCATTCATTGGTGGTGTGTGTGTGTGTGTGTGTGTGTGTGTGTGTGTGTGTGTATGTGTGTGTGTATCTGTGAAGTTTTCCAGTTAGAAATTCAGATTTTTCCTTGTTATAAGTCTGTTGAGATTTTCTATTTTTTTTTTTTATGAATCTGTTTTGGTAGCTTCTGTTTTTCTAGGAATTTGTATATTTTATTTATCTAATTTGTTGCCATACATTTGTTCATAGTATTCTATTATACTGTTTAAAATTTCTGTAATACTGTTAGTGATGACCTGTCTTTCATTCCTCATTTTAGTAATTTGAGTGTTTTCTTTCTTTCTTTCTTTTCTTTTTTTGTTCAGTCTACCTAGATACTTGTAAATTTTGTTGATCTTTTCAAGGAACCAACTTTTGGTTTCATCAATATTCTCTGTAGGTTTTCTATATTCTATTTCATTTAGTTTCACTGTAATCTTATTTTTTATTTCTTCTCTTTGTTTTGGACATAGTTTGTGCTTCTTTTTCTAATTTCTTAAGGTACATGGTTAGGTTGTTGATTTGAGATGTCTTCTTTTCTAGTATAGGTGTTTAGTTTTAAATTTTATTCTAAGCACTGCGTTAGCTGCACCTCATAAATTTTGGTATGTTTTGATTTTCTATTCATTAAGCTCAAAAGTATTTTCTAATTTCTGGTATGATTGATTCACTTCTTTTGAAAGTGTGAATTGTTTAATTTCTATGTATTTTTAAATTTCAAAGATTTTCTTCTTTTATTGAGATATAATTGACATATAACATTATATTAGTTTCAGATATACAACATAATGATTCTATACTTGTATATACTATGAAATGATCACCACAGTAAGTATAGGTAACATCCATCGCTCACATAGTTACAGATTATTTTGTGTGTGATGACAACTTTTAAGATTTACTTTCTTAACAACTTTCAAATATACAATACAGTATTATTAACCATAGTCCCCATGTTCTACATTATATCCTCATGACTTAGTTTTGTTGTTGTTAATTTTTAATTGAATTCCACTGTGGTCTGAGAACGTTTTGTATGATTTCACTTCTTGTAAATTTATTGAGGTTTATTTGTGGCCTGGCATGTGGTCTTTCTTGGAGAATGTTCCATGTGTTTGAGAAGAATGTGCATTCTGTTCCTGTTTGTTAGAGTGGTCTGTGGATGCGTTGGTTGATGGTGTTATTCAAGCCTTCTGTATCCTTGCTGATTTTTGTCTAGTTCTATGAAGACTGGGGTTTTAAGTGTTGAACTATTACTGTTGAATTGTTAACTTCTCCTTTCTGTTAGTTTTTGCTTAATGAGCCTTGTGGTCCTGTTATTAAGTATATGTGTATTTATAGTCAGTATATCTTACTGATGAATTAACCCTTTTGTCAATGAAATGTCCCTCATTGTTTCTACAGACTTTTTCTTTTTTTGCTTTAAAGTCTATTTTGTCTAATACTGATAGAGCCCATTCCACCTGTCTTAAGGTTGCTGTTTGCATGGTGCACCTGTTTCCATCCTTTTACTTTGAACCTGTTTATTTCTTTGAGTCCAAAGTGTGTCTCTGGTTGAGAGCATATTGTTGGATCTTATCTTATTCTGTTTAGACTGTTATAACAAAATATCATAAGACTAGGTGGCTTATAAACAAAAAACATTTATTTTTCAAAAGTGTTATAATCCCTGGGAAGCCCAGGATCATAGCACTCCCAGATTCAGTATCTGGTGAGGGCTTCCTGGTTCTTAGATGGCCATCTTTTTACTGTATCCTCAAAGGGTGGAAGGGGTACTCTCTTGAACCTTTTTTATGAGCACTAATCCTATTCATGAGGGCTCTACCTTCATGACCCAGTCACCTCCCAAAGGCCCCACCTCCTACTGCCATCACTTTGGGGGTTAGGATTTTAAAATATGAATTTTGAGGTGAAACAAACATTCAGAACACAGAAGGTCTTGTTTTTTTTTTTTTTAATCTACTCTCACCATCTCGACCTTTGACTAGATTATTTAATCCATTCACATTTCATGTGAATCAAGGTGTCCTCTAGGCTGTGCTTCCTTTGAAGGCATTAAGGAATAATCTGTTCCATGTCTCTCTCCTCTCTTCTTCATGCATTCAGTCCTCCATATTTACATGTTTTCCCTGTATGTCTTCATGTTGTCTTCCTTCTGTGTGTGTCTGTTTCTGCCATTTTTATAAGGATACCAGTCATAAGGTACAGGCATACCTTGTTTTATTGTGCTTCATGTTATTGCACTTTGGAGATAATGCATTTTTTACAAATTGAATGTTGCAGGCAACCCTGCATTTAGCAAGTCTGTCGGTAGCATTTTTCCAGAAACATTTGCTCACTTTGTGTCTCTGTGTCACAGTTTGGTAATTCTCCCAATATATCAAACTTTTTCATTGTTATTGTATTTGTTATGGTGATCTGTGATCAGTAATTTTTAAAATTCAAGTATAGTTGATTTACAATACTGTGTTTCAGGTGTACAGCAAAATGATTCAGTTATATATTTTTTCAGATTATATTCAATTATAGGTTATTACAAGACACTGAATATAATTTCCTGTGCTATACAGTAAATCCTTCTTGCTTATCTATTTTATGTATAGTAGTTTATACCGCTTAATCACATACTCTTAATTTGTCCCTCGCCACCTCTCCCTCCTGTTTTGTAACCATAAATTGGTTTTCTATGTCGCTGAGTCTGTTTCTGTTTTTTTTTTAAACATCTTTATTGGAGTATAATTGCTTTACAATGGTGTGTTAGTTTCTGCTGTATAACAAAGTGAATCAGCTATATGTATACATATATCTCCATATCCTCTCACTTTTGCGTCTCCTTCCTACCCTCCCTATCCCACCCCTCTAGGTGGTCACAAAGCACCGAGCTGTTTTCCCTGTGCTATGTGGCTGCTTCCCACTATCTATTTTACATTTGGTAGTGTATATATGTCATAGCTACTCTGTCACTTCATCCCAGCTTACCCTTCCCCCTCCCCGTGTCCTCAAGTACCTTCTCTCCATCTGCATCTTTATTCCTGTCCTGCTCCTTGGTTCATCAGAACCATTTTTTTTTTTTTAGATTCCATATATATGTATTAGCATATGATATTTGTTTTTCTCTTTCTGACTTACTTCACTCTGTATGACAGTCTCTAGGTCTATCCATCTCACTACAAATAGCTCAATTTCGTTTCCTTTTATGGCTGAATAATATCCATTGTATATATATGCCACATCTTCTTTATCCATTCATCTGTCGATGGACACTTAGGTTGCTTCCATGTTGTGGCTATTGTAAATAGAGCTGCAATGAACACTGTGGTACATGACTCTTTGAATTATGGTTTTCTCAGGGTATATGCCCAGTAGTGGGATTGCTGGGTTGTATGGTAGTTCTATTGTTAGTTTTTTAAGGAACCTCTATACTCTTCTCCATAGTGGCTGTATCAATTTACATTCCCTCCAACAGTGTAGGAGGGTTCCTTTTTCTCCACACCCTCTCCAGCGTTTATTGTTTGTAGATTTTTTGTTGATGGCCATTCTGACCGGTGTGAGGTGATACCTCATTGCAGGTTTGATTTGCATTTCTTTAATAATTAGTTATGTTGAGCATCCTTTCATGTGTTTGTTGGCAGTCTGTATATCTTCTTTGGAGAAATGTCTATTTAGGTCTTCTGCCCAGTTTTGGATTGGGTTGTTTGTTTTTTTGATATTGAGCTTCATGATCTGCTTGTATATTTTGGAGATTAATCTTTTGTCAGTTGCTTCGTTTGCAAATATTTTCTCCCATTCTGAGGGTTGTCTTTTCGTCTTGTTTATGGTTTCCTTTGCTGTGCAAAAGCTTTTAAGTTTCATTAGGTCTCATTTGTATATTTTTGTTTGAATTCCATTTCTCTAGGAGGTGGGTCAAAAAGGATCTTGCTTGATTTATGTCATAGAGTGTTCTGCCTATGTTTTCCTCTAAGAGTTTTATAGTGCCTGGCCTTACATTTAGGTCTTTAATCCATTTTGAGTTTATTTTTGTGTATGGTGTTAGGGAGTTTTCTAATTTCATTCTTTTACATGTAGCCGTCCAGTTTTCCCATCACCACTTATTTAAGAGGCTGTCTTTTCTCCATTGTATATTTGTGCCTTCTTTATCAAAGATAAGGTGACCATATGTGCATGGGTTTATCTCTGGGCTTTCTATCCTGTTCCATTGATCTGTATTTCTGTTTTTGTGCCAGTATCATACTGTTTTGATTACTTTAGGTTTGTAATATAATCTGAAGTCAGGGAGCCTGATTCCTCCAGCTCTGTTTCTGTTTCTCAAGATTGCTTTGGCTATTTGCAGTCTTCTATGTTTCCATACAAATTTAAACTTTTTTTTGTTTTAGTTCTGTGAAAAATTAATACTACTATTAATAAAGCTACTGTGAATATCCATGTACAAGTGCCTGTGTGGACATGTTTTTATTCCTTTTGGTTAAATACCTAGGAGATGGGTTGCTGGGTCATTGAAAGTACATTTTCAACTTTGTTAAGCAACTGCCAAATGTTTTCCAAAAGCAATTGTGCCACTTTACATTCCCATCAGCAGTGCAGAAGAGTTTTACTTCCTCCACCCTCTGCCAGCACTTGTATGGTCAATCTCTGTCATCATCCCTTTTAATATATGTGTAGTGATATCTTATTATGGTTTTAATTGCATTTCCTTGATGAATGGTGATGTTGAGCATCTTTTCATGTGCTTCTTGTTCTTTGGTATCTTCTCCAAAGTGTCTGTTGAAATATTTTGCTGTCCTTCCCCCTTTTTTGAAAAGACAAACTTTTTTTAAAGACTGGAAAGATGAGGTTAATGATATTGAGCACCTTTTTATGTGCATATTCGCTATTCATATGTCTTTCTTGTGAAGTGTTCAAATATATTTAAATATATAGAAATTTTAAAAATTTTACCTTTAATTTGGGGGGAAAAGATTGCTGACTTCTGCCTTAGGATATTATTAGTCAATCAGATTACAGTAAAGCAAATTTATGAACATGAAATAAGTATTTTCACAGAGAATCCAAATTGTCTTTTTCACTTAGAGCCAACTATTAGAATTACTAGTAAAATCACCAGTGGTGATTCTTATTTGGTTTGGGTGAATAGAAAAATGGCATTTTCCAACATTGGATATTTTCATATTTAAAATTATTAAAATTACCACTGGGATATTTTCCCAAATAATTTAGCAAATTACTAATAGTAGTTTTCTCAGACGAAAAGTATACCTTATATATCCTTAAGATTTTAGAAGTATTTTCATTTAATCATTTTAAGTTGTACAGTTGTAAAACCTATAAAAGAGTAGTCCTGAATGTAAAAAATAATTTTTTTTCACTAATCAATAGATAGATTTTGACTGGGTAAAGATGTTTACCATTCTTTACAAAATTAATTGGTTGACATTTCTCTTTATGTAAATAGTATAGTACTTGCTTAGTATAGAAAAGAGAAATAAAGACAAGTTGAAAGAAAAAAACACAGCCAGTCACTCTTAAAATTTAAAGTAGAAGATTTTAAGAGACTAATAAGTAACATTCCATTAAGTGGCTTTATCATTGTTTACTTAACCATTCTGCTATTGCTGGGAATTTTTATGTTTTTAATTTAAAAATTTTTAAAATTTTTGGTTGTGTCGGGTCTTTGTTGCGGCACATGGGATCTTTGTTGCGGCATGTGGGATCTTTCGTTGGTGGTGCACAGGCTTCTCTCTAGTTGTGGCACGTGTGCATTGTAGCATGCGGTTTTATTTTTCCCCTCTCTCTAGTTGAGGTGTGTGGGCTCAGTAGTTGCAGTGCGAGGGCTTAGTTGCCATGCAGAATATGGGATCTTAGTTCCCCGACCAGGGATTGAACCTGTGTCTCGTGCATTGGAAGGCAGATTGTTTACTGCTGGACCACTAGGGAAGTCCCTATTGCTGGGAATTTAAATTTGCTTTCATTTTGTTGCTTTTATAAATAATACTGTGATGAATATCTTCATGCATAGCTTTTTTCCCATTTCATATTTTTTTGGTACAGGGCCAGGCGGGATTATTTTGTTAAGAGTATAACAAACACGCAAGATGTTAACATTTTCCCACATTTGCCTTCTCTCAGTCTCTTTTCATACATGTATGTAAGTGCATATCACATATGCATATTCATGTACACATTTTTTTTTGCAGAACCATTTGAAAGTAAGTCACAGATGTCAGGCACTTCACCTCTGAATACTTTAGCCTGCACTTCTTAAGAACAAGAAAATTCTTTTACATGATAACCACAATACATTATGAAGAAAATTTATAATAATTTCATATTATCATGTAATATAAAGTGTAGAATCAGAATTCTCTAAATGTCCCCCAAAATGTCTTTTGTTAAAAAAATCTAGGATCAGATTGAGGTTCATGCATTTTATTTTTTGGTTTTTATGCCTCATTAGTCTCTTAATCTTAGAATAGCCCCTGCCTCCCCCCGACCCCCTAAACCATGACATTGATTTTTTGAAGAGTTCAGGCCAGTTGTCTTGTAGAATGTCCTACATTCTAGATTTTTATAATTGTGTTTGTCCTCATAATTAGGTTCATGTTACATTTTTGGCAAAAGTACTTCATAGCTGATGTCATTTGCTTATTGCATTATATCAGGGGATACATAGTGTCTGCTTGTCCCACTGTTGGTGGCCTTACATTTGATCACTTGGTTAAGGTGGTAGCTACCAGATTTTTAGTTATAAAGGTGCCTTTTTCCTTCGTAATTAATAATCATTTGTGAACCTAATTATCTGTTTGCATTGTGCTGACACCAAGGTGGCTGAGCAGTGATGGGAAAAAAAATCACAAAACACAGTATGTTTATGCCATTATAAATTTGTGGTTATTAACCCTACTGGATTCCTCAACTTCAAGATAATCCTACTGTGTTTCTCTAGTCAGCTTGTGTTCCCCCTCTCCACAGTGATGATTTGAAACCTTTTCTCTCCTCAAGCCTGTGTTCTTTTACCTTTTGTATCACTTTGAAAAAATGATCTTGGTTTCTGGAAGAAGGAAGAGGGGTTCTTTTCCCACCATAAACCAGCACAGTGGAGCAGTTAAGAGTGCTGGCAACAGAGTTGAGAGTGTGTGGCTCTGGATCCCGCTCTCACCACTCACTCATTTTACTATGGACTTAGTTATTAATCATTCTATTCTTGGTCTTCTCAGTTGCAGAAGAATAATTACCATTATACTTCACAGAGTAGTTGTGAGGATTAAATGAAGTGTAAATCATTGTAGAGGTCTTAACATGCTTCCTGGTATATGGTGCATGTTCAGTAAATATTAGCTCTTTTTATGCTACTTCTTAAGAAACTTAATTATAAAGTTAATTATACTGTCTCCTGTATCTTCAACCTCTCCTAGTCTGTTGACCTCTTCCCATAAGCACTGAAACTTACACAGATATTTTCTATCTTAAGCTAACTAACCAAACAATAACTAACTAAGAAGACCTTTCTTGCATCTCACATTTGTCTTCAGCTCTTGTCCTATATCCCCCTTTCGTAGCTGTTTGTCAACTGCCTACATTTGCTGTGTCTGTGTCCCTTTTCTTCTTTCCCATTTCTGCTCCCACCATTCCACTAAACTATCCCTAAGCACCATTTCCTCTCTAAATTCATTACTACCCTTTTCTCTTGGTGTTTTCTTTATTATTCATAAAAGGTCAAAGTTATCTTTTAAAAATACAGCTCTGGTCTCATGATTCTTTTGTTAAAACTAGGGGATTGATATTGTTGTTGACATTAAAGTTTCAAATCCTCAGTATAGTCCACAGGGTCCTGCCTAACTGCCCATCCTTACTTATACAAATTTCCTCTCCACTCTAAGCACTTGAGCCAGGTAAGTCCTTTAATTTCCTTGAACAAGCTTTACTCTTGTCTGAGCATTTACATTTTGTCCTCCTTTTTGAACCACTCTCCATTTTCCACTTGTTTCCTTTGGACAGTTTCAGCGTAAATGTCATATTCTCAGTAAAACCTTCCCTGATCTGGTTCAGAAGAAATGCAGCACCTGTATTTTCTGTTCATATTGCTCATCACAGTTGTAATTAAATAACTAATCGGGTAATTCTTCTTTGGAACGTAAGCTCCATGAAGGCAGGAACTGTAACTCTTTCGTTTGTTGCTGAATCTCCAGATTCTACTAGTACAGTTGTTTTGCTAGAAGGTATTTGGTAAGTATTTGTTGAACAAAGAATGAATTATTATTCATTCATAGAAATTTCACTCATCTCTTTATTCTTTAATGATAATTCTAAAATCTATAAACTTAAAGTATTTGGAGTTTCAGTGCGTTCTATAGAGGTTCCTCTGAAGCCTTCTATCCCGCTTCTTCCAGATGATCTGAAGATACAGCCCCAAGTGGCTGCGGCAAACAAGTGATTTCTTTGAGCTCTGTTTTATATTAAAAATACATGAACATTTTGCTTTCTGTTTCTTAATATTATTAACATTTGTTAAACAAACAGTGCCTAAAACTGGTACTAGGGAATAGAATAGACACTCTTGTGATCACACATTTCCAATTCTTCCAGCCATTCCTCATTTGACATTGTCTCACATCTACTTGGTAGCCTGTTCACAGTCCTGAAGAAACTATATTTCATGGTTCTAGAACTGAACACAGTTCTTCAGGTATTATCAGCACATAGATACGTTGAATGAGTAATGGGCAAAATGTAATGAGGCAGAGCTGGAAGTGTTTGGATTTATCAGTTTTACTTTTGAAATTGGTGTAGGTACAGTAAGTGTTTTAAGTTGACATATTTTTAGAAATAAGGTAAAATTAAATGTATCTTAAGACTATGTAGGGTTAAGATTGTAGATGTTGTACTGTTATCCTTAGTTTTAATTATGTTTTCCAAATCAAATACTAAAACAAAAATACATTTTTAGTGCAGAAAGTGGCTGCCTCTGTGACATGATGTGCAGATGTGTGTTGTTGTTCCACTTGTAGTGTGACCAAGCACAGATTGGTTACCAGCAATCCAACAGCTGTACGTGTGTGTGACCACAGATGTAGTATACTAGATAGAATTCTGAAGAAAGTCCCAATTTAAGTGAAATGTGCTTTAGTTTTTCATGTATATTTGAGAATGATTAGGCATATTTTTTACTTATGATATTTACTACTCTGGTTAATTTCTTGAAGAACTGAATTTAGAATTCCTGGAAGTTTTCATTTGTTATAATTTGTGATGAATTCATGTATTATATAATGTTTAGTACTGTATGTATTAATTATTTATGTGTGTAACAGGCAACTCAAAGTTATGTTGACGAATGTCCTATGGACGGATTTAGGACGAAAATTCAGAAAGACCCTACCTAAAAATGATGCTAATTTATGTGATGCCAGCAAGGTGCAATCAGACTCATTGCCTTCGACATCTGTTGACAGCCTAGAGACATGTCAAAAATTAGAACCTCTTCACCAAAGCCTTAATTTATCTGAAAGGTACGTTCAGTATTGATTTTGTTCAACTTACCGCAGTTGAAATAATTTAAGTCCAATAGTCTTCAAAATAAGATTGTTGGAAATGATCTTTAAGAAAATCTGCATATACAGGTGTGACTCCCTCAAATCTTAAAGTTGACAATTTAATTTACAAAGTTAATGATTCTACATTTCATTAGATTGACATAGAATTATTTTTAAAAACAAGTATTCGTAGTGCATTTAGCTTAATAATTTGATTCACATGTACATATTTTTAGAGATTCACATATGATATAAAATGAAGAACTAGATATATATAGATGGGTAAGGACCTAGATTAAATATTTTTTGAAAGATGTGTTAAAGATGCAGAAAATAAAACAGGTATGTATATCTGTCTATCTGTAGATCTTTTTAATTTTCTGCATCTTTAACGTACCTTTTAAATATTATTTAACCTGGGTCCTTACTACTTTTGACTTTGTGAGCTTCCTTGTATTTTACATGCATTTTTTTTTTAAAAAAGGAGATGATTTTGAAATATTACTCCCAGATTTTTGATAATAAATATGTGGTTTAATTTTGAAAACTAACAAGTTTTGTTCTATATTTTTTAAAAGAATTATATATGAAGTTTGGGGCTAAAAATTAGGAATTAGCTCTGGGAATTTGTCATCTGTAACATATTAATAATATTTTTAATGTATTTCCACTTACGGTTTTAACCCTTAAATGAGTACTTTTTAGGGGAGGTATTTTGCTTTCAATTAGAACATCCTGTCATTAGCTAGATGGTGCTTTGGTTATTTGGTCTGTAATCTGATAACGATTTTGTAAGTGCTTTAAGCCAAGATCCAGTGAAAACCTGTTAACTTTCAGCACAATTATTTTAAATATTAAAGAACTCTGTCAAAACATCTGAACATAGTATTATGCATTAATTGTATTTTTAAAAAGGACACTTTTTTTTTAATACATCTTTATTGGAGTGTAATTGCTTCACAATGCTGTGTTAGTTTCTGTTGTACAACAAAGTGAATCAGCCATATGCATACATAGATCCCCATATGCCCTCCCTCTTGCGTCTCCCTCCTACCCTCCTTATCCCACCCCTCTAGGTGGTCACAAAGCACCGAGCTGATCTCCCTGTGTTGTGCGGCTGCTTCACACTAGCTATCTATTTTACATTTGGTAGTGTGTATATGTTGATGCTTCTCTCACTTCGTCCCAGCTTACCCTCTTTCCCTTTCCCCATGTCCTCAAGACCATTCTCTATGTCTACTTCTTTATTCCTGTCCTGACACTAGGTTCATCAGTACCATTTATTTTTGGACTCCATATATATGCATTAGCATATGGTATTTGTTTTTCTCTTTCTGACTTACTTCACTCTGTATGACAGACTCTAGGTCCATCCACCTCACTACAAATAACTCAACTTCATTTCTTTTTATGGCTGAGTGATATTCCATTGTATATATGTGCCAAATCTTCTTTATCCATTCATCTATAGATGGACATTTAGGTTGCTTCCATGTCCTGGCTATTGTAAACAGTGCTGCAGTGAACATTGGGGTGCATGTGTCTTTTTGAATTATGGTTTTCTCAGGGTAAATGCTCAGTAGTGGGATTGCTGCGTCATATGGTAGTTCTATTTTTAGCTTTTTAAGGAACCTCCATACTGTTCTCCATAGTGGTTGTATCAATTTACATTCCCACCAACAGTGCAGAGGAGGGTTCCCTTTTCACCAAGGACACTTCTTTTAAAAAAGGCAAAAACATAAAAAGCTATGTAACAGGAATTTCCGTACTAGATCATATCTGATGTAAATTTAACTTTCTAAAGCACCCAAAATCTTAGAGTCAAACAACTTAGCTTCAGTAATTTATGAAGCAGTTTGCTCTCATTGTCCTGGAGTCCAGTGTTTTTCCTCCTTAGTACAGGTGAGCTATTCCCTTACTGTGCTGCTAGATCTAAATAAAGGGGGCTAAAGGAATGACCCTTCCAATCCCTTTGATTCTCTTGAAAAGAAGCTTTAGCTCTCTTCCAAGTGACATCTGTCCCCTCATCCCATATCTGTCCTTTTTTCAATTAGATCAGCATGATTGGAAAAGTGTAATGTTTCATTCTCTTGGAATAGTTTTTCTTACCACAAGTTGTTAGCAGCTAGATTATGTGTCCATGAAATTTAAATATAATGTGAAGAGTCCCAATAAGATTCGAATTTGGTTTTTACTGTGTGTGTGTTGTTCTGTTCACTTACTGGGATGAACTACTAGTTAGTCCAGACGTTTTCCCTCAGCTCTAGGTGTCCTAAATTTAACTTGTTCCAAAGTGGATGCATCGTCTTTGTTCTCAGACTTGTTCCTATCTCTGTATCTCCTCCCTGTCTGAATATATGACTCCTCTTTACACTTAGTTCTTCAAATTAGAACTTGGAAATTGTCCTGGCTCCTCTTTTTTCCTTATCCTTTGTATCCAATCATTTATCATGTCTAGTTATTTGTACCTCCTAAATCTGTCTTGAAATGATCTTTTCTTCATCTTTATTGCCACTGCCTCAGTTCAGGCCCTGATAACTTTGTGCCTTTATTATTAGGATCATAATTTGATTGGGCTTCCTGAGCATAGTCTTTTTCTTCTCGGTTATTTCTCTGTATTGTTGCTGAAGTATTCATTCTAAAAGGCAGATGTTACTTGTCACTCTCCAGTTTAACATCTTTCTGTGGCTCCACATAAAGTTTAGGATAAAGTTCAAATTCCTTACCTTGGCATACAAGGTCCGTGATGATTTCACCTTTGACTATCTCTAGCTTTGTGTATGTCCACTCTTCCATATTTATGCTGTGCTTTAGATTTAGGAAACTACTGGTAGTTCACTGAATGTATAATGCTGTTTTATTCCTCTGAGCTCATGCTTTTCCTCTTATCTTGGGAACAATTCTCCTTTTCCCCTTTACTGACTTATATTGAGCTCATTATATTTAACATTGAGCTCATTTCTTCTTTGATTCCACCTGCCACATCTGCATTTGATCCCTTTCTTTGTCTTGCTAAGCAGCCTGTTCCTGTATCATAGCACTCATCACACTATACTGTGATTTTTAGTTTCTCTGCTTCCCTGACAATAAGCTTCATGAGGGCAGGGACCCTACATTTTATTATTTTTCCTTGCACAGTACTGGGCACATACTAAACGCTCAATACATGTTTGCTGACTATAAGAAAGAGATTGCTTCTCAGCAGAGTTACATCTTCAGTCTCCTTGATTGAAATGTCTTTTCCTCCATCAGAACCAATTATCTGCTCTGTAATTTTGGGGACAATCAGGAGAAGAGGTATCACAAGCTTCAAATAAGAAAATTGGAGAACTGTTTAGGGTATAGCTTTAGTTAGATGTTTTCTTTGTGGGGCTTGCTATCTAGACTAGGAGACTGAGACTTTTACATGATGCTGTTTGTCTTATTTTCATTTTACTTAGGTAGGATTTCATTATTTCAGAAAGATGAAAGAGAGAAAAATTTATTTATTTATTTATTTTTTGCGGTACGCGGGCCTCTCACTGTTGTGGCCTCTCCCGTTGCGGAGCACAGGCTCCGGATGCGCAGGCTCAGCGGCCATGGCTCATGGGCCCAGCCGCTCCGCGGCATGTGGGAACTTTGTGGACCGGGGCATGAACCAATGTCCTCTGTATCGGCAGGCGGACTCTCAACCACTGTGCCACCAGGGAAGCCGTATTTTTAGTTTTTAACTTAAAGTTTAAATACTGAGTAAACCAAAATTACTCATTCATTCCCAGAAATGTCATTTTTTTTACTTTTTAAAAATTTTATTTACTTGTTTTTATTTTTTAATTTAAACTTTTAAATTTTATATTGGAGTATAGTTGATTTATAATGTTGTGTTAGTTTCAGCTGTACAGAAAAGAAGTGGCATTTTTTAGAAATTTTATGTGCGTTCTAGGATCTAAAGGTAGTGATCTAAGTAAGTTGCCTTTTAATGAAGATAGTTTAGCCTTTTAATTTCCGGATAAAGTTGAGAAGAAAAACAGAAAACACATGATACCAATCAATCTTGTTAAATAATGAAGAAAAGGGTCAGTAGTTTTAGAAATATCAAATTAGCAGTATGTGGGATGCATACATTTCTTTTTAAACAAGTAAACCATATTTTAGTGTAGGTTTTATCTCCTTATGTGGTTCATATCTATTTTCCTGGGAGAATATTTCCAGATCCTTATAAACTTTGGACATTAGGCAAGAAAGCCTAGTGGGAGACATGTGCAAAACTTTTGAGATGGTAAAGCATCTTTCTCCTGTTTTCATCTATTGGCACCAGAGATTATTAGAGAAATATCGACACAGTGTAACTATATTCTGTTAAAAAAAAGTTAGTTCCTGGTTCTTAGAATTCCCCTAAATGGCTTAATTATATTTATTCATGTTTTTCTTAAGTTTGCTTATGTTTGAAGTTTTAGAAAATTACATATTCCAGTTATTGTGGTGGTAAGACTTTCTGGACACCCCGGTATTCTTGTAACCTTAAGACTTCTTTAAGCCAGTAATGTTTTAGTTGAGTGATAATATATTCACTTAAAATATAGCTTAGTAAAAGAAAAGAGCAAACTTAGGAAATCTGTGAATCTCTTTAAGAAAGTAATTCAAAAATTAAAAAATTTTTTTCTTTGTAGCTTAAGAAACTGATTTAGAAAGTAATATGTTGAATTATGTCATCTGGGATAAGAATACATTTATAGGAACCCTAAAAAAGACCCGGTGCAGCCTAAATAAAGAAATAAATGACCATTGTTAACAAAAAAAAAGAAAATGTTTTGATCAAGAAAAAAATAAGTTACATAGCACAGTTTTAGAAAAGCATTCATCTAAATTACAACAAAATAAAAACTAAATTAGCATTGTAATTTTTTTGCTTGTTATTTATAGCTTTATTACCAGATGTAATTGTTATCTTTCAACAAGGGTTCCATTTCTTTAAAAATTTGCTCTTAGCATCAAGTATGTCTTATTAGCTTTTATCAGTTTTTCAAAGTTTTTCCCCATTTATTAAATTATTTCAATCTTATATTTACCTTGCTACCAATATGTGGGGGAGGAACTCACAATTTGTGATTGAAAAAATTAAGAACCAGAGAAAATAACCATGTAGAGACACAATCAATAAATGATATTACTTCTCAGGCTGGTATACTTTCTGTTTCATCTCACTGCATCACAAAATTTGTTTCTCCTTTGGTTTAACATATTATATGTTGAAGTGTGATTTCATAATATTAGTAAGTAAAGTTAAACAAATTCTGTTTTACTTACTGATACTATTTGCATACTTGGGAAAAAATTGGATGGACTGTGTGAAATGACATTTTTCCGTCCTTCCTTATATATTGCGATAGTATGAGAGATGAAGTATACACCTTTATATATTTCTTGTGAAAATTCAGAATCTTTTGAAATGCTGGCTAGCCCTAGAATTTCCATGGCAGTGCTGATTTATAAGTTGTACACCAAAAGACAGTTTAGGTATTATGAACTTAGTTATTACTTTATAGATTTCTTTTCTGTAAGGCTTTCATACAGAGCTCTCTGTTTCTTCAAGGTACACAAATTACATAAGTTGAGAATAGCTGAGGAAAGATGTTTGGGCTATGGTTAGTGTTATGAAGAGCTAGGTGTACTGTAGGCATTGCTAACTATTTAACTATATACTTTTCTAATAAAATATTTTCATTAAGATTGCAGAGCATGATGAATTATGACAATCAAGCACTAATTGAAAAGATAATTTATAAGTTTGAGCAAGACTTCAATAATAGGAAAATTAAAGTGAGCTTCTATTTATTGTATATTTACTGTGTGCCAGGACTTGTGCTAAACTGCTTTACATCTGTTATTTCATCTAATCTTTATAATTTTTTAAGGTAGATATTATAATTCTCCCTATCTTTGAGATGAGGAGATCAAAGATAAGAGGTATAAATTATGGTAAGTAACTTATCTAAGGTTATATAGTTACTAGGTGCTGAATTCAGAACCCAACCTTATGTTTGACTCCAGAGTCCTTGGTCTTAACCTCTGTGCCATACTGCTTTTCATTCTTCTGACCTTTAATTTTTTAATAAGTAGGTATTGGACTTTATTACATATTTTATGTGATGTCTAATTTATTAACCTTTAAATATTCTACTTACTTAAAAAATTTTTTTCTTGTGGCATTTGTTCACATAGTAGTAGAATGCTTTCTAATTGAAGGGTGTATCATGGTAGACATGCTGAGATAGTTCCCTGAACCTTCTGATAGCTTCAGAGGCCCTCTAGGGCTCTTGTGCTTTAGAGATGCGGGTTCTACTGCAGTTTGGTATATAATCTTTTCAAGTGGTTTTTGGGTGAATTTTGACATTTTTCTCTTCTAGGAAAGACTTTCAGCTATTTGTTTAGCTTAAAAATTCTCATTTATCCTCTAAGATTCTTTTTTCATAGCTCTACTTTTTCTTCCTTCAAAATCTAGCAGCAAAACAAACCATAAAAGAATGATCATTTATTATTCAGAAGCTAATTCTAATCTTTATAATTTTTCCTTTTCCTTGCTGATATTTGTATTTTTTGTTGTTGATTATTCTCTTCAGTACTTTTTATAGGACTAATCTTCTATGGACTCTTTCTCTCATATTTGGAAAGACAGCTTTTTTTTTTTTTTTAGGGACTCAACATTAAAAACACATTTAAACATACTATAGTCAGGCATTTAAACAGAGGTACTAAATTATAGCTGATATTTCTTTGGTATTTCTTCCCCTGTGCCCCAAATTTTCTCTTTATAAACACTACGGTTCTTGGATTATTTTCATTATGAGCCACATTTTAGAATTCAGTAATGATAGGGGACCATAAAAAGAGTGTATCATCTGCTCTTAAAATGAGCTATCAACTAGTATATCAGATTCTCTCATCTCTTAAAAGTAAGTAAAATTTTAATTGTGCCAAACTATTTGGAAAAAAATAGTTCTTACCCAATAAAATTCTCTCTTCTAATATTTCTGCATTTTCCCTAAAGCATTGAGAACTGTAGTTGAGTTTTCTTTAGTGATTTATTTCACAGCAATTCCTAGTGTGAGGTCAGACAGAAGAAATCTTGAGACTCCTTACTGGTCCTGTATTGTCTTCATTCCTACTTCAATTCGAGGATTTTAAGAAGGGTTCTGTCAGACATCAAATATACAAAGCAGACAATAATAAATAGGATTCTTAGAGATTTAAATCATGAGGGGAGATAGAAAAATATCTGTCCTCCTCTCCCCACAGTTAGTGGTTGTACTAAATGGCTAACTTTCTTTGCTTTCTTCCTTCACTCAAACTCTGAGTTCAGAGAGTTGTATTTACTGCTAGCCTTGTTTTTAGATCATATACTGGTTAATCAACCCAGTACATTTTTTTGTGGAGGTTGTCCTGGAAATGGATATTTTTAAAGTTTCCTGAAGTATCTACAGAAAAGCTCAGTTATCTTGATGCTGTGGCAGGTTAGTATTGAGGATGCAGTGTAATGGGATAAAATTAAAAGAACCAAAAGATAATTGGCCCAGGTCCTTCTTCCAGGAAGAGCTGCTTATACTTGGGCAACCATTTAACTTTTCTGAGCTTTGAGTTCTTCATGTTTAAAATAAAGAGAAGGCTAAGTTATTTTAAAGTTCTCCTATGAGTTGAAATTCTACATTATCTGGAACATAGTGAAAAGAACACAGTGCCTCTATGTAGTGAAAATAGAGTACCTCTGAGAACTACAGCAGATGTAACAAAGTACAGGGAAGCTCACATTTTTTTTACTTAAACAAAAGTACTCTGGCCCTTTCTAGGTGTTATATATTGTCTCTCACAAAAGGTCAATAAAGTGCTTCAAGTGACATATGGGTAACAGTCAAGGGGGACATCTGATAAAGAGGAGATAGGAAACTTAAAAAATACACTAATGTGAGGTAAAAAAATCACAATAATTTGGCCTGGGCCAGTCAATTCAGGACAGATAGTTGCCTTGAGGGCATCATTGTAGTGTGGAAAAGAACATCAGTTGTTTATAGTAACAACTGGCTAACCAGGAGAAGATTAGGCTATCCTCTTCTGTTTAAGGATGATATGAAACCACCACTTTAAAAAAGTTTGGAGTGTTAAAAATTACACTTTACTAAACATTTATTTTGTTGACCCTTTTCCCTGGTGCTATTATATAAAGAGTATTTATTACCATCAGTATATGTGCTGTTTCACTTAAGGACTCTATCATTACCATAGATACAATCTGAATGATGTCTTCCTTATTGGATTTAGCATTTGTCATTTACCAATTATGAGTATTGTTATTTACCAAGGACCTTTCTGTTGAAGGAGAAGAATAAAGATTTATTGAATTGGTTTGTAGTATCTGTGTTTTTAATAACTACTGGAAAAGAAAAAGCATTTTTTGAGAAAAACTGGTTAAAATTTTAAGCAACCCCAATAGCATCCACTAAGTACAGTTAAGCCATTGTAGTGGCATGCCAATCTATGCCAATTTATAAGATATAAGTATTTCTAGAAACAAAAAAAAGAGTGTTCATCCAACATTTTGAGTTTTTATGGGCTGATTTCCAGGGTGGTATAATTCTAATAGCTTACTTGTACTGAGTTGAAAATGCTTGAAAATTCAACTTCCTAGAATTTTTTTTACTGCAAATTTCAGTACAGTACAGTGTTTGTTATTTTATATGACAGGATACCCAGAGTTATATTGACGAATGTCCTGGGAACGGAGTTAGGAAGAAAATACATAAAGACCTCACCTGTAACTGAGGCCAGTTTGGGTGATACAGACAACTTGCAATCAGAGCAGCTTTCTTCATCATCTGATGGCAGCCTAGAATCTTGTCAAAATCTAAATCCTCACAAGAGCTCCTTTTTATCTGAAAGGTATGTTTAGTGATAACTTTACTCAAAATAAATATTTTACTTATTCTCATGAGCCTTCCTCTATTCTTCCCCCACAGATATGTTACTGCTAAATGAGAGGCAGCTGTGCTCTGATGGCTAGTATAACTTTTCTCCCCTGGTGGCTGGAACGACTATTGGAACCAACAGTCCATAGCTAATAATCAGTTTCAGGCAGTACCGGTCACTCTACTTGTGTTTTGGGAAAATGGAGGCAGACTCTTAATGAAAATTTAGTTACCTATTTCAGTTTATTTGTCTGGTATAATTGAAATTCATTCTCCTGACATCTGTCTATTCCTTCTCCTTCTTTGTCCTATTCATCCATCTGGCTGTCTCTCTATCCATCCATCCATCTGTCCGTCCGTCCATCCACATCCATCTTTTCTTTTTTTTTTTTTTTTTTCTTTTTCTTTTTGCGGTACGCGGGCCTCTCACTGTTGTGGCCTCTCCCGTTGCGGAGCACAGGCTCCAGACGTGCAGGTTCAGCGGCCGTGGCTCACGGGCCCAGCTGCTCCGCGGCATGTGGGATCTTCCCGGACCGGGGCACGAACCCGCGTCCCCTGCATCGGCAGGCGGACTCTAAACCACTGTGCCACCAGGGAAGCCCCCCTCCATCTTTTCTTATTCACTATTTGTATACTCATATTCTAGAACTGTACCTGGCCATTAAATATCTGCTGAATGAATGACTGAATGCATTCTTCACAAAAAATGGCCTGAGATAGCTGAATTCCATTAACAAACATGGCTTACTGTACTAATAAGAGAAATGGAAATCAGCAGTTGCTTTTGTTTTAAGCTTTAGCAAAGGCTCATTTGGGGGCTGTAAATAAGAAAAAAATTTGCAGTAAAAAGCTAGGGGATGTCAGTTAGTAAATAGTACTAGATCTTTTAACTTTCATTTACTGTGAACTTCTCTATTTTATTTTCTGCTTTCCACCAGTACGATAAATAGTTTTGATCTGAGTGAAAAATTATTGATCCAGTCTTAATTGTCCCTCTACCCCCAACCAAAAGGTAACTTCTGGTTTGTATTTCTCTTGTAAGCCTAATTACATTAAAGAGTATTTATGGTTGCCTTTTAAAATATCTATAACAAATTTCTTAATTTCTAACACATTCTGTTTTTATAAACTCTGTTTATTTCTTATGAACTTAAAAATTTTATGAATTTTTCTCCTTTTGGAAAATATTTTGTGTTTCACTTAGGTTCTACTTAGTAAATTCTCAGTGACAATTTTAACTTTATACTTTTTCTGAATTTGCTGAAAAAAAAGAGCTCCAGTGGCATTATCCAGTTACTAATAAATTTAATGTAGAATCAGAGATAGTAGAAATGCATTTATCATTTTGCACTATAAGTGTTTATATTTGCCTCTTGTACTAGACCATGAGCTCCTTAAGGAGAGATCATATCTTATTTACATTTATATCCAGTGCTTAGCTCAATACATATTGAATTTTGTGCATTTGGGTTAATGTTCATGTCATTTAACCTTGATCTTTGGTTTCCTTAGTTGTAAAAAGAGAAATATATATATATATATATATATATATATATACATATTTTTTTTGTGTGTGTGGTACGCGGGCCTCTCACTGTTGTGGCCTTTCCCGTTGCGGAGCACAGGCTCCGGACGTGCAGGCTCAGCGGCCATGGCTCACGGGCCCAGCCGCTCCGCGGCATGTGGGATCTTCCCGGACCGGGGCACGAACCTGTGTCCCCTGCATTGGCAGGCAGACTCTCAACCACTGCGCCACCAGGGAAGCCCAAGAGAAATAATTTTGAATAATGTTTCTAACCTCACAAAATTGTGTATAATCATTTTAAAATCTCACTTGTGAGAATTCTTTATGAAAATAAAATACCATACAAAAAAATTATTATTGAAGATACTTTCTGTAGAGAAAGTCACTTATGTACTGTTCCCATGGAATTCAAATGACATCAGTGCACATTCATGCTGTTATGAAAAATAGCACTATTGTGAGGATTCTGTGAAACTATCAAATTGTAATCTATACTTTTCAGGCTTTATACCAACCTGGGGCTAAGGTTTACTAGTAACAACTCTAAAATTTCTGGCTCTTTCTAAAATCTATTCAGTGAGAACTCTAGGTCTCCTAAGGTCCTTTCCAAATAGTAAGGAAATTTCCAGGTGGTATTTGATATGGACCCTGGAAATTCATTCTCTTGGTGGTAATTTTCTTTCTTTGATTCTTGCATTTAGAATAGGCATAGACTTTGGAGCCAGATGCCTGGATTCAGATTTTAGCTGTACTGCTAACATGCTGACTTACCTTGGGCAAGTTAACCTATTCTATCTTTAAAACAGCGATAATTATACACACCTTATAGGATTATTGTGCAGATTTAAGGAGATAACCTATGTAAAATGCCTAGAACTTGATAGGTAACCAATAAATGGTAGTCACAATTGCCACAGCCATACTAGTATTACCATGTGGTTTAAGGAGTACTGTACTCCTTAAACCAAACTAGTTCTCTCTTCCCTTAAAATGAGTTCATTTTGAGGAGAATCCAGAGTGCCCCATAAATTTTAAGTATGGCCATATCATCACTTCAGTAGATATGCCCCATTAAAACTAAATACAGGATGAATACAGGATAGACTCGAGGAGGGGACTCTTGTAACCAACCTCCTCCTAGTTTGCCTGTCTTAAAATCAGAAAGAGTAAATAGAAATTAGATCTTCTCGGAAGGAAACATGATGTTCTGACATTATTGCTACTCTTCTGTTATTGTAGAGAATGTGGCCAACTTTGTTACCAAGATAGAATGTCAAGTAGCAACCAGAAGTTGGTGGGTTGAAGAATGGGGGCTATGGCTGAAAACTGAGGTTTCCTCTGAAAACCCAATGCTTGTGCCCTTGATGATACCTATGAAAAAATGTTATATGAAGGCTAAAAGTCTTACTTTAGCCTTAGCTTGTCTTTATTGTTCAGAGCTGTTATTACCAACTTTAATGACAGCCTGAATGTAATTATATAGGAAAAAAAGTCTTGTGTTTTATGCCAAAAATAAAGGATTAACAGAAAACACCAAAAGTGAATAGGAAATTTAAATTAAAATGGTCACCTTGAAGTAGCATATTTGCTTTTTCTAGATGCCAATTTATTATTTTAACATATAGATACTTAATTATTAACCTTTATACTATTCCTATAACAAATTTTAATTAATATTTATTAAGTCTTTACTATGATATTACACTGTGATAAATGCCATACCTGTATTAACTTATTTAGTACAGACTTGAATTGCAGCTCAGGCAATTTGCTTAACTTCTCTTTCTCTGTACCTCAGTTTAGCCCATCTGTAAGATAAGATAATAATACCTATGTATGCTGGAGGAGTAAATCACTTATTATCTTTTAATTTGATAACTTTTTACATCAATACATAGAGATCTATTTTATCTTCTTTTACATATATTTACTTCCTTATGAGTGGACATTTAGGGTATTTTTCATTTTTTATCTGTATAACAATACCATAATAAATGGAGTTATCCTTTTTTATAAATTTATTTTTAAAATTTATTTATTTATTTTTGGCTGCATTGGGTTTTTGTTGCTGTGTGTGGGTTTTCTCTGGTTGTGTCGAGCAGGGGCTACTCTTTGTTGCGGTGCATGGGCTTCTCATTGTAGTGGCTTCTCTTATTGCAGAGCACGGGCTCTAGGTGCGTGGGCTTCAGTAGTCGCAGCACACGGGCTCAGTAGTTGTGGCTCATGGGCTCTAGAGCACAGGCTCTGTTGTTGTGGTGCATGGGCTTAGTTGCCTCGCGGCATGTGGGATCTTCCCAGACCAGGGCTCGAACCTGTGTCCCCTGCATTGGCAGGCGGATTCTTAACCACTGTGCCACCAGGGAAGTCTATTAAGTTTATTTATTTTATTTCTTTAGTTTTGGCTGTGTTGGGTCTTCGTTACTGCGTGCAGGCTTTCTCTAGATGAAGCGAGCGGTGGCTACTCTTCGTTGTGGTGCACGGGCTTCTCATAGTGGTGGCTTCTCTTGTTGCAGAGCATGGGCTCTAGGCACACGGGCTTCAGTAGTTGTGGCATACAGGCTCAGTAGTTGTGGCTCGCTGGCTGTAGAGTGCAGGCTCAGTAGTTGTGGCTCACGGGCTTAGGCGCTCTGCAGCAAGTGGGATCCTCCCAGACCAGGGATCGAACCCGTGTCCCCTGCATTGGCAGGTGGATTCTTAACCACTGCGCCACCAGGGAAGTCCCAATAAATGGATTTATATATATATCTTTGTGTACTTAGTCTTATAAATCTTGTAGTGCCATTCTCCTGTACTTTATCCAGAATTAAGTGATATTGAAATTTTTTGATGACCTGTTGGCAAAAATAAACATAATTGTTTTCAATAAATTGTTTTCATTTCAGTCATTTCTTATTTTAGTGAAGACGGATTTTGTATTTCTCACATGAGTTTCTTCTTTAGTCTTTGCATGTATTGGGGTGTTTCATTTGTTTCTTACTGATTTGTAAGAACTCTTATGAAAGGTACTAACTCTTTGTTATATGTGTTGCAAAAATTTTTTTAGGTTTCCTATTTGTAATTTTACTTTGTTTATACTAACTTCTGTAGTATTGATACTTAAAGTTTTATTTTGTAAAACCTGTCAGTGTTTGACCCCAGTGTTTTGGTTTATTCTTGGAAAGACCTCCTCAACCCCAAGTATAAAAATAGGTCAGTGAACTACAGTTTTAATTTGTGATGTTTTGAGTGAGGTATTAGACCCAGAATAACAGTCTGGAGATAACTTTTCTAATTGTTTTGGTTCCTTTTTGCCTTTCTGGAGTCTGATATAAATGTCTATGGATACATGGGTTGCTTCCACTTTTTGGCTATTGTGAATAATAACACTTATGAACATCAGTGAACAAGTATCTGTGTTTCTGCTTTCAATTATTTTGGGTGTATATCTGAAAGTGGAATTGCTGGATCATTTAATTCTATTATTAATTTTTTGAGTAACCCCCACACTGTTCTCTGTAGTAACTGTACCATTTTACATTGACACAGTAGTGCACAAGGGTCCTGGTTTTTTCACATCATTGGTAACACTTGTTATTTTTTGTGTTTGCATAATGGCCATCCTAACGGGTGTGAAGTGATATCTCATTGTGCTTTTGATATGGTTTTTCCTAGTAATTACTGATATTGAACATCTTTTTCATGAGTTTATTGGCCATTCATGTATCTTCTTTGGAGAACTGTCTGTTCAGCTCCTTTGCCCATTGATGAATCAGGTTGTTTTTTATTTATTTATTTTTTAACATCATTATTGGAGTATAATTGCTTTACAATGTTGTGTTAGTTTCTGCTGTATAACAAAGTGAATCAGCTATACATATACATATGTTCCCATATCTCTTCCCTCTTGTGTCTCCCTCCCTCCCACCCTCCCTATCCCACCCCTCTAGGTGGTTGCAGAGCAACAAGCTGATCTCCCTGTGCTATGCTGCTGCTTCTCACTAGCTATCTGTTTTACATTTGGTAGTGTATATATGTCAGTGTTACTCTCTCACTTCGTCCCAGGTGACCCTTCCCGCTCCCCTTGTTCTCAAGTCCATTCTCTACGTCTGTGTCTTTATTCATGTCCTGCCCCTAGGTTCGTCAGAACTTTTATTTTTTTTTTTAGATTCCATATATACGTGTTAGCACCGGTATTCACTTTTCTCTTTCTGACTTACTTCACTCTGTATGACAGACTCTAGGTCCATCCGCCTCACTACAAATAACTCAATTTCGTTTCTTTTTATGGCTGAGTAATATTCCATTGTATATATGTGCCACATCTTCTTTATCCATTCATCTGTCAGTGGACACTTAGGTTGCTTCCATGTCGTGGCTATTGTAAATAGAGCTTCAGTGAACATTGTGGTACATGATGACTCTTTTTGAATTATGGTTTTCTCAGGGTATATGCCCAGTAGTGGGATTGCTGGGTCATATGGTAGTCCTACTTTTAGTTTTTTAAGGAACCTCCATACTGTTCTCCATAGTGCTGTATCAATTTACATTCCCATCTACAGTGCAAGAGGGTTCCCTTTTCTCCACACCCTCTCCAGCATTTATTGTTTCTAGATTTTTTGATGGTGGCCATTCTGACCGGTGTGAGGTGATACCTCATTGTAGTTTTGATTTTCATTTCTCTAATAACTAGTGATGTTGAGCATCTTTTCATGTGTGTCTTGGCAATTTGTATATCTTTGGAGTAATGTCTATTTAGGTCTTCTGCCCATTTTTGGATTGGGTTGTTTGTTTTTTTGATATTGAGCTGCATGAGCTGCTTGTATATTTTAGAGGTTAATCCTTTGTCAGTTGCTTCGTTTGCAAATATTTTCTCCCATTCTGAGGGTTGTCTTTTCATCTTGTTTATGGTTTCCTTTGCTGTGCAAAAGCTTTTAATTTCATTAGGTCTCATTTGTATATTTTTGTTTTTATTTCCATTTCTCTGGGAGGTGGGTCAAAAAGGATCTTGCTGTGATTTATGTCATAGAGTGTTCTGCCTATGTTTTCCTCTAAGAGTTTGATAGTGTCTGGTCTTACATTTAGGTCTTTAATCCATTTTGAGTTTATTTTTGTGTATGGTGTTAGGGAGTTTTCTAATTTCATTTGTTTACATGTAGCCATCCAGTTTTCCCAGCACTACTTATTTAAGAGGCTGTCTTTTCTCCATTGTATATTCTTGCCTCCTTTATCAAAGATAAGGTGACCATATGTGCATGGGTTTATCTCTGGGCTTTCTATCCTGTCCCACTGATGTATATTTCTGTTTCTGTGCCAGTACCATCCTGTCTTGATTACTGTAGCTTTGTAGTATAGTCTGAAGTCAGGGAGCCTGATTCCTCCAGCTCCGTTTTTCTTTCTCAAGATTGCTTTGGCTTTTCGGGGTCTTTTGTGTTTCCATACAAATTGTGCAGTTTTCTGTTCTAGTTCTGTGAAAAATGCCATTGGTAATTTGATAGGGATTGCATTGAATCTGTAGATTGCTTTGGGTAGTATAGTCATTTTCACAATGTTGATTCTTTCACTCCAAGAGCATGGTATATATCTCTTCATCCGTTTGTATCGTCTCTAATTTCTTTCATCAGTGTCATAGTTTTCAGCATATAGGTCTTTTCTCTCCTTAGGTAGGTTTATTCCTAGATATTTTACCCTTTGTTGCAATGGTAAATGGGAGTGTTCCTTTAATTTCTCTTTCAGATTCTTCATCATTAGTGTATAGGAATATAAGAGATTACTGTGTATTAATTTTGTATCCTGCTACTCTACCAAATTCATTGATTAGCTCTAGTAGTTTTCGGTAACATCTTTAGGATTCTCTATGTATAGTATCATGTCATCTGCAAACAGTGACAGTTTTACTTCTTCTTTTCCAATTTGGATTCCTTTTATTTCTTTTTCTTCTCTGATTGCTGTGGCTATAACTACCAAAACTGTGTTGAATAGTAGTGGTGAGAGTGGGCAACCTTGTCTTGTTCCTGATCTTAGAGGAAGTATTTTCAGTTTTTCACCATTGAGAATGATGTTGGCTGTGGGTTTGTCAGATATGGCCTTTATTATGTTGAGGTAGGTTCCCTCTGTGTCTGCTCTCTGGAGAGTTTTTATCATAAATTGGTGTTGAATTTTGTGGAAAGCTTTTTCTGCATGTATTGAGATAATCATATGGTTCTTATCCTTCAATTTGTTAATATGGTGTATCACATGGACTGATTTGCGTATATTGAAGAACCCTTGCATTTCTGGAATAAACCTCATTTGATCAGGGTGTATGATCCTTTTAATGTGCTTTTGGATTCTGTTTGCTAGGATATTGTTGAGGATTTTTGCATCTATGTTCATCAGTGATATTGGCCTGTAGTTTTCTTTTTTTGTGACGCCTTTGTCTGGCTTTGGTATCAGGGTGATGCTGTCCTCGTAGAATGAGTTCGGGAGTGTTCCTCCTTCTGCTATGTTTTGGAAGAGTTTTAGAAGGATAGGTGTTAACTTTTCTCTAAATGTTTGATAGAATTCACCTGTGAAGACATCTGGTCCTGGGCTTTTGTTTTTTGGAAGATTTTTAATCTCACTTTCAAATTCAGTGCTTGTGATTGGTCTGTTTATATTTTCTATTTCTTCCTGGTTCAGTCTCGGAAGGTAGTGCTTTTCTAAGAATTTGTGCATTTCTTCTAGGTTGTCCATTTTATTGGCATATAGTTGCTTGTAGTAATCTCTCTTGATCCTTTGTATTTCTGCAGTGTGAGTTGTTACTTCCCTTTTTCATTTCTAATTCTTTTGAGTCTTCTCCCTTTTTTTCTTGATGAGTCCGGCTAATGGTTTATCAATTTTGTTTATCTTTTGAAAGAACCAGCTTTTAGTTTTATTGATGTTTGCTATCGTTTCCTTCATTTCTTTTTCATTTATTTCTGATCTGATCTTTATGATTTCTTTCCTTCTGCTAACTTTGGGGGTTTTTTGTTCTTCTTTCTCTAATTGCTTTAGGTGTAAGGTTAGATTGTTTATTTGAGATGTTCCTTGTTTCTTGAGGTAAGATTGTATTGCTATAAACTTCCCTCTTAAAACTGCTTTTGCTGCCTCACATAGGTTTTGAGTGGTCATGTTTTCATTGTTATTTATTTCTAGGTATTTTTTGATTTCCTCTTTGATTTCTTCAATGATCTCTTGGTTATTTAGTAGCATATTGTCTAGCCTCCATGTGTTTGTATTTTTTACAGCTTCTGTGCTGTAATCAATACCTAGTCTCATAGTGTTGTGGTCTGAAAAGATACTTGATATGATTTCAATCTTCTTAAATTTACCAAGGCTTGATTTGTGACTCACGATATGGTCTATCCTGGAGAATATTCCATGAGCACTTGAGAAGAAAGTGTATTCTGTTGTTTTGGGATGGAATGTCCTGTAAGTATCAATTAAGTCCATCTTGTTTCATGTATCATTTAAACCTTGTGTTTCCTTATTTATTTTCATTTTGGGTGATCTGTCCATTGGTGAAAGTTGTTTTAAAGTCCCCTGCTATTATTGTGTTACTGTCAGTTTCCCCTTTTATGGCTGTTAGCATTTGCCTTATGTATTGAGGTGCTCCTATGTTGGGTCACATATATTTACAATTGTTATATCTTCTTCCTAGTCCGATCGCTTGATCAGTATGTAGTGTCCTTCTTTGTCTCTTCTAATAGTCTTTATTTTGCATTCTGTTTTGTCTGATATGAGAATTGCTGCTTCAGCTTTCTGTTGATTTCCATTCGCATGGAATATCTTTTTCCATTCCCTCACTTTCATTCTGTACGTGTCCCTAGGTCTGAAGTGGGTCTGTTGTGGACAGCGTGTATACAGGTCTTGTTTTTGTATCTATTCAGTCAGCCTGGGTCTTTTGGTTGGAGCATTTAATCCATTTACATTTAAGGTAGTTATCGATATGTATTTTCCTATTACCATTTTCCTAATTGTTTTTGGTTTGTTTTTGTAGGATTTTTCATTCTTTTGTGTTTCCTGCCCAGAGAATTTGCTTTAGCATTTTTGTAAAGCTGGTTTGGTGGTGCCGGATTCTCTTAGATTTTGCTTGTCTGTAAAAGTTTTAATTTCTCTGTCGAATCTGAATGAGATCTTTGGTGGATAGAGTAGTCTTGGTTGCAGAGTTTTCCCGTTTATCAGTTAAATATGTCCTGCCCACTCCCTTCTGGTTTGCAGAGTTTCTGCTGAAAGATCAGCTGTTAACCTTATGGGCATTCCCTTATATGTTACTTGTTGCTTTTCCCTTGCTGCTTTTAATATTTTTTGTTTGTATTTATTTTTTAATTTTTTTTGTTTTGCGTAACACGGGCCTCTCACTGTTGTGGACTCTCCTGTTGTGGAGCACACGCTCCGGACACACAGGCTCAGTGGCCATGGCTCACAGGCCCAGCCGCTTCGTGGCATGTGAGATTTTCTGGACTGGGGCACGAACCCACGTCTCCTGCATCGGCAGGCAGACTCTCAACCATTGCACCATCAGGGAAGCCCTGTATTTAATTTTTGATAGTTTGATTAATATGTGTCTTGGTTTATTTCTGCTTGGATTTATCCTGCATGGGACTCTCTGTGCTTCCTGGAGTTGAATGAGTATTTCCTTTCCCATGTTAGGGAAGTTTTCAACTATAATCTTTTCAAATATTTCCTCATATCCTTTCTTCTTCTCTTCCTCTTCTGGGACCTGTATAATTCGAATGTTGATGCATTTAATGATGCCCCAGTGGTCTCCGAGACTGTCCTCAATTGTGTTCTTTCTTTTTTCTGCTCCCTGGCAGTTATTTCCACTATTTTATCTTCCAGCTCGCTTATCTGTTTTTTCTGCCTCAGTTATTCTGCCATTGCTTCCTTCTAGAGTATTTTTAATTTCAGTAATTATGTTGTTCCTCACTGTTTATTTGCTCTTTAGTTCTTCTAGATCCTTGTTAAATGTCTCTTGTATTTTCTCCATCTGTTTCTGAGAATTTGGATCATCTTTTCTATCATTACTCTGAATTCTTTTTCAGGTAGGTTATGTATCTCGTCTTCATTTATTTGGTCTTTTACGTTTTTACCTTGCTTCTTCATCTGTAACATGTGTTTTTGTTGTTTCTTTTTTTTTTTTTTCCTGGGTGGTGCTGTATTCCTGTCTTACTGGTTGTTTCGCCTGAGACTTACAGCACTGAAGTTTGCAGCCAGTTGGATAGAGCTGGGTCATGGTGCTGAGATGAGGACCTCTGGGAGGCTTCACTCCGATTAATAGTCACTGGGGTCTGAGGTTCTCTCTTAGTCCAGCAGTTTGGACTCGGAGCTCCCGCCACAGTAGCTTGGGCCTGACATCCGGAATGGGAACCAAGATCCCGCAAGCTTTGTGGCACGGTAAAAAAAAAAAAAAAAAAAAAAAGCAAGCAATAAAGAAAAAGAGGAGCAGTACAGTATCAAATAATAAAAAACAAAATAAAATTAGAAAGATAAAAAATATATTAGGAAAAATAAAAGTATAATTGAAACAACCACTTGCTGGGGGTTCCTTCTGTCCTTTTTGGTGTCCATGGTCCCCCACCAGTGCCTGGTAAGTGTCCTAGTTGTGCGGAGATGTGAATTCCCCATCATCCTAGTATGCCGTCTTCTGTTTTTGATTTTTGATTTTTAGGAGTTCTCTCTATGTTCTGAATATTAATATATTATCAGAAATATGATTTGCAAATATTTTCTCCCATTTTGTGGGTTGACTTTTATTCTACTGATACTGCCACTTGATGTACAGAAGTTTCAGTTTTGATAAAGTCCAATATATCTATGTTTCCATTTTTTGCCCATGCTTTGGTGTCATATACAAGAAATTTTTGCCAAATCCAGTGTCGTGAACATTTTCCCCTATGCCTAGAGTTTTATAGTTTCAGCTTATGCATTTAGGCCTTTGATGCATTTTGAGTTAACTTTTGTGTAGGGTGTTAGGTCAGGGTCCATCTTCATTGTTTTTGCATGTGGATATTCTGTTTCTCCACATGCTTTGTTGAAAAGGCTGTCCTTTCCCCACTGAATGGTCTTGGCAGCCATGTGAAAATCATCTGCCATATATGCGAGGGTTTATTTCTGGGTGTTGTTCTATTACATTGATCTCTATATCTGTCTTTATGCCAGTTCCATGGTGTTTTGATTATTATAGGTTTGTAGTAATTTTTGAAATCAGGGAGTGTGAGACCTCCAAATTTGTTGAAGATTGTTTTTGGCTCTCCCGGTTTCCTTAAGGTCATGTATGCGTTTTAGGATAAGTTTTTATATTTCTGCAAGAAATGCTACTGCAGTTTTGATAAGATTGAATTCAGTGTGTAGATTGCTTTAGGTAGTATTGACATCTTAACAATATTAAGCCTTCCAATCCATGAACATGGGATGTGTTTCCATTTATTAGTGTCTTCTTTAATTTCTTTCAGCCACGTTTTATAGTTTTCATTGTACACGTCTTTTGTCTCCTTGGTTAAGTGCTAAGTTTCTTTTTCTCTTCTTGAAGCTATTGTAAATAGATTGTTCTCTTAGTTTCCTTTTTTTGTTGTTGTTTATTAATTCTAACAGTTTTGTTTTTGTGTATGTGTGTGTGTAATCTTTAGAGTTTCCTACATGTAAGATCATATCATCTGCAAACACAGATTATTTCTTTCCAGTTTCGATGCTTTTATATTTCTTTTTCTTGTATAAGTGCTCTGGCTAGAACTTCTAGTACTGTGTTGACTAGAAGTGGTAAAAGCGGGCATCCTTGCGTTATTCCTGATCCTAGAAGGAAAGCTGTCAATCTTTCATCGTTGAGTTTGATGTTTCCTGTGCATTTTTAATATATGGTTTTTACTATGTTGAGGTGAGTAGTTTGTTTCTATTCCTAGATTGTCGAATTTTATTTTTTAGTTATTAGCAAAAGTTATTGAATTTTGTGGAGTGCTTTTTCTGCATTAATTGACATGACCATGTGGTTTTACACTTTTATTCTGTTAATGGGGTGTGTTGATAGATTTTTGTATGTTGAACCATCCTTGCATCCTGCGAGTAAATCCATGTAGTTAAGGTATATAACCGTATGAGCCATTTGAGGTATTTTATTGAGGATTTTTGCATCAATGTTCCTTGGGGATATTGGCCTATATTTTTATTGTAGTGTCTTTGAATTGATTTGCTATCGGCAATCAATGCTTGACCTCACAGAATGAGGATGTATTCCATCATCTTCAGTTTTTTGGAAGAGTTTGAAAAGATTATCTGTTAGTTGTTCTTTAAAAGCTTGGTAGAATTCACCGTTTGAGGCTGTCAGTTCCAGGGCTTTCCTTTATTGGGAGGTTTTTGGTTACTGACTCAATGTCCTTACTAGTTATGGGTCTATTCAGATTTTCTATTTACTTGTGATTTAGTAGGTTTTGTGTCAGTAGGAATTTGTTAATTTCATCTACATTATCCAGTTCATATAGTTGTTCATCGTACTCTCTTCTAATCCTTTTTATTTCTGTCGGGCTGGTTGTAATGTTTTAATTTTCATTTCTGATTTTATTAATTTGAATCTTCTCTTCATTTTCTTAGTCCATCTAGCTAAAGGTCTGTTGATTTTATTGATCTTTCTGAAGAACGAACTTTTGGTTTTGTTGATTTTTCTCTTTTTTTTCTCCCATTCTCTTTTTATCTCTGCTCTTATCTTTATTATTTTATTACTTCCACTACCTTTGAATTTAGTTTGTTCTTTTTCTAGTTCCTTAAGTTGTAAAGTTAGGCTGTTGATATGAGATATTTCTTTTTTGGTGTAAGCATCTATAGCTGTATATTTCTCCTTTAGCACTGCTTTTGCTTCATCCCATGTGTTTTGATATGTTGTCCTTTCATTTTCATTTATCCCTCAGCGTTTTCTATTTCCTTGTGATATCTTCTTACACCCATTGCTTGCTTCAGAGTGTGTTGTTTAATTTCCAAAGATGTGAGTATTCCAGTTTTCCTTCTGTTACTGATTTCTAACTTCATCCTGTGTGGTCAGAGAAGATGCCTTGTATGATATTTATCTTTCTAAATCTGTTGAGATGTAGTTTTTTGTCTTAAAATACAGCTATCATGGAGAATGGCCTTTGTACACTTGAGAATAATACATATTCTCTTGTTGGGTAGAGTATTCTGTATATGACGGTTAGGTCTTGTAGGTTTATTTTATTTGTTTAAGTCTTCTAATTCCTTACATATCTTCTGTCAGGTTGTTCTCTTCCTGTTGAGAGTGGGGTATTGAAGTCTTCAACTATTACTGTGAAAATGTCTGTTTCTCCCTTCTGTTCTATCAATTTTTTCCTTAATATATTTTGATAATATTAGATGTGTAAGTATTTACAATTGTTAAATCACCTGTTGTATTGAACCTTGTACTAATATATAATGTCCTTCTTTCTCTCCTGTGAACTTCTGATTTAAGGTCTATTTTGTCTGATATTAGTATAGCCACCCTTGCTCTCTTTTGGCTAGTATTTGCATAGAATATCTTTTTTCATATTTTCGCTTTCAACCTATTTGTATCTTTGCATCTAAAGTGAGTCTCTTGTAGACAGCCTATAGTTGGATCTTTTTTTTTTTGCCATGCCATGCAGCATGCGGGATCTTAGTTCCCCGACCAGGGATTCAACCTGCACCCCCTGCGGTGGAAGTGCAGAGTCTTAACCACTGGACTGCCAAGGAAGTCTTGGATCATATATTTTTAATCCATTCTGCCAGTCTTTATCTTTTGTTTGGGGTTGAATTAATTACAATTAAAGCAGTTATTGATAAGGAAGGACTTTCTGTGATTTTAATATTTGTTTTCTATACACCTTATAGCTTTTTTGCCCTTTATTTCCTACATTACTGTCTTTATGTTTACTTGTTTCTTCGTAGTGAAGCTTTTTGATTTCATTCTCATTTCCTTTTGTCTGTATTCTATAGCTGATTTCTTTGTGGTTATCATGAGGATTACATTTAACATTCTAAAGTTATAACATGCTAATTTGAATTTATGCCAGCTTAATTTCAATAACATTCAGAACTGTGCTCCTCTATAGCTCTGTCCTCACATCCTTTCAATTACTGATGTCATAAAATGATATCTTTATGAATTGTTTGTTCAAAAGCATAGTCTAATAATTAAAATAATGCATTAGTTTCTTAAGTCAGTGGTCCCCAACATTTTTGGCACCAGGGACCAGTTTCGTGGAAGACAGTTTTTCCATGGACGGGGGTCGGGGGGGTGGTTCAGGCAGTAATGTGAGTGATGGTTCAGGCAGTAATGTGAGCGATGGGGAGTGATGGGTAGTGGCAGATGAAGCTTCACTTGCCTACTGGCTGCTCACCTCCTGCTGTGCAGCCTAGTTCATAACAAGCCGTGTGGACCAATAGCAGTCCATGACCCGGGGATTGGGGACCCCTGGCTTAAATCATGTAGAAAGTAAATGGGCAAGTTACAAACCAGAGCTACAATACCTGATTTTATAATTGTCTATGAATTTACTTTTACCAGTTATCTTTATTTCTTCATATGGCTTGGAATTACTGTCTAATGTCCTGTCATTTCAACACGAAGACTCTCTTTAGTTTTTCTTATAGGGCTGTTTTTTCTTATAGTGGTAATAAACGCCCTCAGCTTTTTTTTTTTCTTTTTTTTTTGCGGTATGCGGGCCTCTCACTGTTGTGGCCTCTCCCGTTGCAGACCACAGGCTCCGGATGCGCAGGCTCAGCGGCCATGGCTCACGGGCCCAGCCGCTCCGTGGCATGTGGGATCTTCCCGGACCGGGGCATGAACCCGTGTCCCCTGCATCGGCAGGCGGACTCTCAACCACTGTACCACCAGGGAAGCCCCCGCCCTCAGCTTTTGATTGTCTTAGAATATCTTAATTTTGTCCTAATTTTTGAAGGACAGTTTGGCCAGATATAGGATTTCCTGTTGACAGTTTTTTCCTTTAGTCCTTTGAATATACCAATTCAGTGCCTTCTGGCTAGCATGGTTATTGATGAGAAATCTGCTCATAATCTTATTGAGGATCTTTTGTGTGTGATGAGTCATATTTTGCTTGGTGCTTTCAAGATTCTCTCTTTGCCTTTGTCTTTGGACAATTTGATTATAACATTTCTTGGTGTAGATCTCATTCAGTTTACTCTACATGTAGTTCCTTGAGCTTTTTGGGTATTTATATTCATTTTTTTCATCAAATTTGGAATTCTTTGGTGATATTTATTCCAATAATATCTTTGCCCCTTTCTCTTCTCCTCTGAGACTCCAACAATGTGTATATTAGTCCATTTTTTGGTGTCCCATAGGTCCCTTAGGCTCTGTTTACTTTTCTTAAATATTTCTTCTTTCTGGGCCTTCCCTGGTGGCGCAGTGGTTAAGAATCTGCCTGCCAATGCAGGGGGCATGGGTTCGAGCCCTTGTCCGGGAACATCCCACATTCTGTGGAGTAACTAAGCCCATGGGCTACAACTATTGAGCCTGCGCTCTGGAGCCCATGCTCTGTAACAAAGAGAAGCCACTGCAAAAAGAAGCCTGGGCGCCGCGACGAAGAGTAGCCCCTGCTTGCCGCAACTAGAGAAAGCCTGTGCGCAGCAATGAAGATCCAACACAGCCAAAAAATAAATAAATTTATTAAAAAATTTTTTTTTTCTTCTTTCTGTTCCTCAGATTTGGTCATTTCCATGATCATATTTTCAGGTTCAGTGACCGTTTCTTCTTGTTTCTTCTCCCTGCTCAAATCTGCTTTTGAATCTTTCTAATAAATTTTCATTTCAGTTATTATACTTTTTTAGCTCGAGAATTTCCTTTTGGTTCATTTGTGTATTTTGTCTTTTATTGATATTTTCATTTTATCATAAGTCATTTTCTTGACTTTTGTCCAAGATATTTTTTTTTCTTTTTTTAAAGTTTCTCCGCATCACGTAGCGTGTGGGATTTTTGTTCCCCGACCGACCAGGGATCAAACCTGCATCCCCTGCTTTGGAAGCACGGAGTCTTAACTACTGTACCACCAGGGAAGTCCCTGAGGATCTTTAAGATAGTCGTTTTAATGTCTCTGTCTACTGAATCTGCCAACTGGATCTTTTCAGGGACAGGTTCTGTTGATTAATTTTTTTTTCTGTTGAATTGGCCATACTTTCCTGTTTCTTTGTATGTCTTATGAATTTTTGTTGTTGTTGAAAATTTGACATTTGGATCTTATAAGATGCCAAGTCTGAAAATCAGATTCTCTCCCTTCCCCAGCGTTTGCTGGATTTTTTCCCTTTGTTAGTTTTTTAAATTGTTGTAACATGTCCCTCTTCCAGGGATCAGCCTGATATGTAAACAAAAGGTCTTTTCAGGTTTTTTCTGAACCTGTGTCTTTCCCCGGTTATGTCTGTGACATTCTAAATTTCTTTGTACATGTGATTACGTTTTAATGTCCTAGTCCTTAAATGTTTGGTTCCCATAAGGAGAAAATGGGAAAAATGAAGGGAGGAAATAAAATAGGTGCTAGTTCTTTAAATCTCTTGGAAGTTGTTTTAGCTGGATGGGGAGATTGTTGCAACAATGGTAGTGGTTGTTGTGGCAATGGCTGCCTGTCTCTATATCTGCTTATCCACGATCAGAGATAGCAATCAGTGATCAGAATACAGTTTCCCAATATTTGGAGGATGAGGTCCTTATTGCTCATGTTGATAATTGTAAGCCTGTGCAAACTGTTCTAGGAACTTGGGCATTGCTGCTTGCCTCCAAGCTGGGCATAGGTAACTGCTACCATCCAAATTGCCTAAATTGACCAAAATTAACTGCAATTTACTGTTGAACCTTTTGACTGGAAGTTGTAAGCCTTCCGTAGACTCCAGAATTCCAAAGTAGTTACATCATACAGATTCTGCCAGTGCAGTTGTTGTCTAGGTGAGAACATGGTAGGTGTTTCCTACTCTGCAATCTTCCTGAGGTCACTTGGTATGTACTTCATATTTTATTGTACAGGGATCTTTGATTTATTCTTGGTGTCTGACTTTTTAGTACTTTTATAAATGTAAAAATTTCTAAGTGAGGGTGGGGGAGGGAAGAATTGGGAGTTTGGGATTAGCAGATGCAAATTATTGTATATAGGATGGATAACAACAAGATCCTACTGAATAGCACAGGGAACTATATTCAATATCCTGTGATAAACCATGATGGAAAAGAACATGAAAAAGAATATATATACATATAAATGAATCACTTTGGTGTACAACAGAAATTAACAACATTGTAAATCAACTGTACTTCAATAGAATTTTAAAAATTTCTATGTTAAGTAGTTTTGAAAATGGAGTAATTACTGTATAATATATTCTACTGTAAAGGAATGCTGTAGGTTAATAATTTTATATAGTTTTTTATTTCAAAATTTTTACCCACTTAAATAATACCATAATGAGTTGTTTTGTTAATTATAGTTATCATGGGTGAGAAGATTGTCAGTAAAGATTGAATTCATTCTATGGCTATTCTGATTAGTACCAAATTGCTTTCCCAATTGCTTATCAATTTGCTTTTAAAAACTAGTTTATTGATATGTTACTGACAGAATATTATATTAGTTTTAGGTGTACAACATAATCTCATACATGTATATATTGCAAAATGAGTAACACAGTAAGTTTAGTTAACATCCATCACCGCACATAGTTACAGTTTTTTTTCTCTTTTTTTAAATATTTATTTATTTGGCTGCGCTGGCTCTTAGTTGTGGCATGCGGGATCTAGTTCCCTGACCAGGGCTTGAACCCAGCCTCCCTGCATTGGGAGCACAGAGTCTTAACCACTGGACCAACAGGGAAGTCCCAGTTTTCTTTCTCTTGATGAGAACTTTTAAGATCTACTATCTTATCACCTTTCAAATATATAGTACACTGTTGTCATCTATAGTCATCATGCTGTACCTTACATCCCCAGGACTTATTTCTCTTACAACTGGAAACTTGCACCTTTTTACCACCTTCAGTCATTTCATGCCCCTGGCTCTGGCAGCCCCCAATCTGTTGTCTGTATCTAGGTGTGTGTTTGTCTGTTTTAAAATTTAGATTCCACATATAAGTGAGATTGTACAGTATTTGTCTTTGTCCAAGTTTCATTCAAGTTGTCACAAATGGCAGGATTTCTTTTTTTATGACTGAATAATATTCCATCGTGTGTGTGTGTGTGTGTGTGTGTGTGTGTGTGTATGTGTGTGTGTGTATGTGTGTCAGTGTCACATTTTCTTTATCCATTCATCTATTGACGGGCACTTATGTTGTTTCCATGTCTTGGCTGTTGCAAATAATGCTGCAGTGAACATGGGGGTGTGTATATCTTTTTGAGAGAGTGCTTTTGTTTCCTAAGGATACATACTAAGAAGTGGAATTGCTGGATCGTATATTAGTTCTATTTTTAATTTTTTGAGGAACCTTCATACTGTTTTCCATAGTGGCTGCAGTAATTTACATTCCCACAGCACTCCACATCCTTGCCAACACTTCTTTCTTATCTTTTGATAATAGTCTTTCTCACATGTGTGAGATTATACCTCACTGTGGTTTTGATACACATTTCCCTGATGATTAGTGGATGTTGAGCTCCTTTTCATGTACCTGTTGGTCATTTGTAGTCTTCTTTGGAAAAACCTCTGTTCGGTTTTTCTGCCTATTTTTTAATGAAATTGTTCTGCTTTTTTGGTTGAGTTGTATGAATTCTTTATATATTTTGGATATTAACTCCCTTATCAGATACATGATTTACAAATATTTTCTCCTATTCCATGGGTTGCCTTTTTTTGTTTGTTTTTTTTCGGTACGCGGGCCTCTCACTGTTGTGGCCTCTCCCGTTGTGGAGGACGCGCAGGCTCAGCGGCCATGGCTCACGGGCCCAGCCGCTCTGCGGCTGTGGGATCTTCCCGGTCTGGGGCACAAACCTGTGTCCCCTGCATCGGCAGGCGGACTCTCAACCACTGTGCCACCAGGGAAGCCCCATGGGTTGCCTTTTAATTTTATTGAAGGTTTCCTTAGCTGTGCAGCTTTTTGGTCCCACTTTTTAATTTTCTTTTGTTGCCTTTGTTTTGGTGTTTAATCCAAAAAATCATTGCCAAGATCATTGTGAAGGTACTTACTCTCATGTTTTTTTCTAGGAGTTTTATGGTTTCAGGTCATACATTTAAGTGTTTAATCCATTTTGTGTTGATTTTTGTATATGGTATAAGATATTTATACAGTTTCATTCTTTTGCATGTGGCTGTCAAGTTTTCCCAACGTCAGTTATTGAAAAGACTCTCCTTTTCCCATTGTGTATTCTTAGCGCCTTTATCATACAGGAGTTGACTATATATGCATGGATTAATTTCTGGCTCTCTGTTCTGTTTCATTCATTTATGTGTCTGTTTTTATGCCAATACTATATTGTTTTGATTACTATGGTTTTGTAATGTAGTTTGAAATCATGAAGTGTGATTCCTCTGGCTTTGTTTTTCTTTCTCAAGATTGCTTTGGCTATTTGGGGTCTTTAGTAGTTCCATACAAATTTTAAGACTGTTCTATTTCTGTGAAAAAGGCCATTAGAATGTTGATAGGGATTGCTTTGAATCTGTAGGTTGCTTTGGGTAGGATGAACATTTTAACAAAATTAATTTTTCCAATCCATGAGTATAGAATATCTTCCCATTTATTTGTGTCTGCAGTTTCTTTCATCAGTATCTTATAGTTTTCAGTGTACAGGTTTTTCTCCTTCTAGGTTATATTTATTCATAAGTATAATTTTATTCTTTTTGCTATAGTTATAAATGGTATTTTTTCTTAATTTCTTTTTCAGATAGTTCATTGTTAGTGTATAGAAATGCAACTGATTGTAGTGTGTTGACTTTGTATACTGCAACTTTAGTGAATTCATTTATTCTCACAGTTTTTTGCTGGATTTTCTAGGGTTTTCTTTCTATAAGATCATATCATCTGCAAATAATGACAGTTTTACTTTTTCCTTTCTGATTTGGATGCCTTTTATTTATTTATTTTTTCTTGTCTAATTTGTCTAGCCAGGATTTCCAGTACTGCGTTGAATAAGAGTGGTGAGAGTGGGCACCCTTGTCTTGTTCTTCATCTTAGAGGTGAAGCTTTTAATTTTTCACTGTTTAATATGATGTTAGCTGTGGGTTTGTGGCATTGGCCTTTATTATGTTGTGGTATGTTCCTTTTATACCCAGGTTTTTGAGGGTTTTATCATGAAAGGATGTTGAATTTTGTCAAATGCTTTTTCTGCATCTTTTGAGGGATCAGATGATTTTTATCTTTCATTTTATTAATGTGGTTTATCATATTGATTGATTTTTGGATGTTGTACCATTCTTGCATCTCTGCAATAAGTTGCACTTGCTCATGGTGTTTGATCCTTTTAACGTGTGTTGTGGAATTTGGTTTCCAGTACTTTGATGAGAATTTTCGCATCTCTATGCATTAAGGGTATTTTGGTGTATAGTTTTCTTTTCCTGTAGTGTTCTTAACTGGCTTTGGTATTAGTGTAGTGATGGTCTTGCAAAATGAGTATAGAAGTGTTCCCTCCTCTTAAAATTTTTGGAAGAGTTTGAGAAGGATTGTCATTAATTCTTCTTTAATTGTTTGGTAGAATTACCAGTGAAACCATTTGGTCCTGGGCTGCTCTGTGTTGGGAGGTTTTTGATTACTAATTCAGTCTCCTTGTTATTGATCTGTTCACATTTTCTTTTTCTTCATGATTCAGTTTGGTAGGTTGTATGTTTCTAGATATTTGTCCATTTCTTCTAGGTTATATGACTTGATGTACAATTGTTTGTAATAGTCACTTATGATATTCATATTTTATTCATATGATATTTATATATTCATATTTCTGTGCTACCAGTTGTAATGATTTTATTTACAAGTCTTCTCTTTTTTCCTTTAGTCTAGCCAAAAGGTTTTTTGCCCCCAGAAAACCAGCTCTTAGGTTATCCATATTGTTGGCATATAATTACTTATTGTAGTCTCTTGATGATCTGTTTTGATTTGAGTCTTTTTTTTCTTGGTTTGTCTAGCTAAAGGTTTGTCAACTTTATTTTTTGAAAAAACTAGCTCTTAGTTTTGTTTATCTTTTCTGTTGTTTTTCTTATTTTTATTTTATTTACTTCTGCTCTGATCTTTGTTGTTTCTTTCCTTGTGCTTAGTTTGAGCTTCATTTGTTCTTTTTCTAGTTCCAAGAGGTGTAAATTGAGGTTGTTTATTGGAGTTCTTTCTTGTTTTTTAATGTAGGCATTTATTGCTATTAACTTCCCTCGTAGAACATTCCATAGATTTTGACATTTTATGCTCACATTTTCATTTGTTTCAAGATATTTCTTGATCTTCCTTTTGATTTTTTTCTTTAGCCAGTTGGTTTTCAGTAGCATATTGTTTAACCTCCGTATACTTGTGAATTTTTCAGCTTTCCTCCTGTTATTGATTTCTCATTTTATACTGTTTGGTTGGGAAAGATATTTTGCAGATTTTAGTCTTCTTAAATTTGCTAAGACTTGCATTGTGGCCTATCATGTGACTTATCATGGAGAATGTTCTGTGTTTATGTTTTATAAATGCATGTCAGGTCTGTTTGGTCAAGTTTATGGTTCAATCCAATGTTTCCTTTTTGATTTTTTTTTTGTGTGTGGTCTGGATGATCTAATGATCACTGAAAGTGGGGTGAGGTATTGAAATCCCCTACTACTATTGTATTATGTTTTCATTAATAGTGATATTATGCTCATCATCCAAAACTTGTTTTTCACACAGTATTATATTTTATGTATTTAACCAGTAGGTTATATTTTAAATTATTTTCTCTGTAGGTAAAATTTGTAACTACACTCCAAACTTTATTTTTTAAAATTTTTTTTAATTTTTATTTTTTTGCTGTATGCAGGCCTCTCACTGTTGTGGCCTCTCCTGCTGCGGAGCACAGGCTCCGGATGCGCAGGCTCAGTGGCCATGGCTCATGGGCCCAGCCTCTCTGCGGCATGTGGGATCTTCCCGGACCGGGGCACGAACCCATGTTCCCTGCGTTGGCAGGCGGACTCCCAACCACTGTGCCACCAGGGAAGCCCCAAACTTTATTTTGTACATAACTTTTGATATGTGAACCATGCTTGAAACATATTAACAATTACCTTTGACTTAGTTTTTGATTACACATAAGTGTGATTATCATGTACTTGTGTTCGTGGAATTTTTACTTTTTAGACCTCTTTGATGTATTTAATACTTGTATTATTCTTTGCTCATTTTGCATGTGCACAATTCTGTGTTGTGCTTATCTTGTTTTTTTCCTTCCAAAGAAACATGGAGAACTTAAAGGTAGAACAGGAATGAGAACTTATTTCTCAAGTCATATTTTAATATTCTTTTTACTGTTCAGATCACATCCTCTGCTATATTATAGGACACCATTTGTAACCTGTTATTTTTATCGTGAATATATGTCAGCTGGCTTCTAAATTCATTTGTGTTCAGAAGAATTGAGTATAATATTATTTTGTTTTGCAGGAGTTCACAACCAAGTCAGACAGACAATAATTATGCAAAGCAGGCTGCACATACTAAAGAAAAGCGAAGAGATGATGATAGCATTTCACTTGTAATGTCTGATACTCAACCTAAAGGTTAGTGAACCTCAGAAAACTGTTGCCAATTGAATTTTTGTCTGTTGCATTTTTAATAATATTTTTTTAACTAACTTTATTTATACATGAAAGTAAAGAGATTTTTTAGTGACACAAAGAAAATTGCTAAATTTACCATTTGTATACATCTCCTGATTTGTTTACAAAATCCAGAAGTTAAATTTGAATATTATTATTTTCTTTCCTTTTTTTTTGTTGGGGCTGGGCATACAGGTATAAAGTTATAATGTTAGTTTGACTCTTTCTAAATGTCACTCCCATGGATATGTCTAGTAAGTGATATTACTGCTAACTTGATTATTATTATTAGCTTCCCACTGTCTATCCTCCTACTATGAAATACATTCTTTATTCATTAGGATTTCTCTCGACTCTAGGAGGATGCCAATACAAGCCACTATTAGCCCAAATTTAAAGGTAAATACATCCCAGACTTCTGAAAATTCACTGTAGGCCTCCTTGCCTGTCGGGTTAATGAACTGACTTCTTTTCTCCTTTTTGTCTCTTCTTATAAAGATCTTAAAATAATTTATAAAAGCTTTCACCAAAACAAATTTATACATTAGTCAAATGTGAAACTAACATCTTCAAGGGTCTCTTGGATTATTAATAGCTTCAAACTAGTTGAGGTATTTTGTTTTCTGAATGATTTTATAAATTATTCACAAGAAACGGGGTCCTTCACTGACACTGTGTAAAAATTCTTTGTACTTCATTTGGAACACAGCTGTTTTCACATTTTAAATAGTCTTTTTCATAGAGGAGGAAAACCTAAAAGGAAACTAGACTGATATCTTTGATGTATACAAGAAACCAGCTGCAACTCTTATGAGGGCAATCTCTAAAGTATTGTGACTCTGTAGACATAATCTTTCAATTGGTCACTAGGTACTATCTGCATATAATGAAAGACTTTTTTTTTTTTTTTACAAATTGTCCTTTTCCCAGAAATAATTATCTTTAATTACAGTATAAAAGTGTAAGTGGGCTTATATTTGTACAAGTGGCCTCAATCAGATACTATCAAGACACTGTTAAACCTTCATTGCTTTCCTGGGTAGAGTAGGAATAGTTAAATAAAAAGTTTTCTAATTTGTGCCCTTCAGTATTCCTTTAAAGTCACGTGGAATTTTAGACTTACAGCAGGGAAAAAAATGCACGATAAAAGAAACACTTTATAGTTTCTTAGTATCCCTGAAGGGTCTCCTCTTAAGTAAAGTGTTTTTAAGAAAATTAGTTATTGAAACTTTATTGAAACTCACCGTATTTTCATCCTATAGATAATTGTGTCTAATACCAATTGTTTGACGTGAGCCCATAAATTAATGAGAGTTCTGAATTAAATCCCAGGTATACCATTGTAAACTTCCAGTTTTTTTGAGATATAATTGACAGCACTGTATAAGTTTAAGGTGTACAGCGTAATGATTTTACTTATGTACATCATGAAATGATTATCACAATGAATTTAGTGAACATCCATCTTCTCATATAGATACAGAATTAAATAGAAAAAAAATTTTCCTTGTGATGAGAGCTCTTAGGATTTACTCTCTTAACAACTTTCCTGTATAACACACAGCAGTGTTAATTATATTTATCATGTTATACATTACATCCCTAGAACTTATTTATCTTATAACAGGAAGTTTGTACATGTCGACTGCCGTCTTGCAATTCTGCCTCCCCCTGCCTCTGATAACCACAAATATTATCTCTTTTTCTGAGTTTCTTTGTTTTTGAATTATAATTGACCTACAGCATTATGTTAGTTCCTGTTACATGACATGGTAATTCAATATTTCTATACATTTCAAAATGATCACCATGATAAGTCTAGTTATGATCTGTCACCATACAAAGATATTACAGTTATTGATATATTCCCCACACTAGATGTACTTTTCTTTTGTAGTACATTGTTTGCCTTGTAGCATTTGCTTTTTTGAATATAATACATTGGAAATATTTAACATCTTATTTTTATAAGAATTTGTTACCTCTTTAATTTTATATGCTAATAATATTTGCAAGTAAAATTGTATTTGTTATCAGGTAGAGTCTTGTTTTTACAATGTCTAGCTCTACCTAATAAATTTATCCCTGTTTCCAATGTGATAGTCTTGGCTGATGTGCAATTAGTAAACTGTTAGAAGGAAAACTCCTGTATAATAGAGTTTTTTTCAAGCCCTATTTCTTTCATCAGTTTTTTTTTAACTTTCAGCTTTATATTTATTATAGTTGATTAACAATGTTGTGTTAGTTTCAGTTATGCAACAAAGTGGTACAGTTATACGTATACATGTATCTATTATTTTTCAAATTCTTTTCCCAATTAGGTTGTTACAGAATATTGAGGAGAGTTCCCTGTGCTGTACAGTAGGTCCTTGTTGGTTATCCATTTTAAATACAGCAGTGTGTACATGTCAGTCCCACACTCCCTAACTGTCCCCCGACCCACACCCTTCCCCCCGGTAACCGTAAGTTTGTTCTCAAAGTCTGTGAGTCCGTTTCTGTTCTGTAAATAAGTTCATTTGTAACTTTTTTTTTTTTTAGATTCTGCATATAAGCGATATCATACCATATTTCTCTTTCTCTGTCTGACTTACTTCACTCAGTATGACAGTCTCTAGGTCCATCCATGTTGCTGTGAATGGCAATTACTTCATTCTTTTTAATGGCTGAGTAGTATTCCATTGCATACATGTACCACATCTTCTTTATCCATTTTTCTGTCGATGGACATTTAGGTTGTTTCTGTGTCTTGGCTATTGTAAACAGCGCTGTAATGAATATTGGGGTGCATATATCCTTTTGGACCATGTTTTACTCTGGGTATATGCCCAGGAGTGGGATTGCAGGACTATATGGTAGCTCTATTTTTGGTTTCTTAGGGAATTTCCATACTGTCGCCATAGTGGCTGCACCAATTTACATTCACACCAATAGTGTAGGAGGGTTCCCTTCTCTCCACACCCTCTCCAGCATTTATTGTTTGTGGATTTTTTCATGATTGCCATTCTGACTGGTGTGAGGTGACATCTCATTGTACTTTTAATTTGCATTTCTGTAATAATTATCAATGTTGAACATCTTTTCATGTGGCTCTTGCCTATCTGTATGTCTTCTTGAGAAATGTCTATTTAGGTCTTCTGCCCATTTTTGATTGGGTTGTTTGTTTTGATGATATTAAGCCACATGAGCTGTTTGTAAATTTTGGAGTCTAATCCCTTGTTGGTCACATCATGTGCAAATATTTTCTCCCATTCTGAGGGTTGTCTTTTCGTCTTGTTTTTGGTTTCCTTTGCTGTGCAAAAACTTTTGAGTTTGATTAGGTCTCATTTGTTTATTTTTGTTTTTATTTCCATTACTCTGGGAGACAGATCGAAAAAGATACTGCTGTGATTTATGTCTGAGAGTGTTCATCCTTTGTTTTCCTCTAAGAGTTTTTATAGTGTCCAGTCTCACATTTAGGTCTTTAATCCATTTTGAGTTTATTTTTGTGTATGGTGTTAAAGAATATTGTAATTTAATTTTTTTAACATGTAGCTGTCCAGTTTTCCTACCACCATTTATTGAAGAGACTGTGTTTCCTCCATTATATAGTCTTACCTCCTTTGTCATGGATTAATTGACCATAGGTGCATGGGTTTATTTCTGGGCTTTCTATCCTATTCCATTGATCTGTATTTCTATTTTTGTGCTAGTACAATACTGTTTTGATGACTATAGCTTTGTAGTGTAGTCTGAAGTCAGGGAGCCTGATTCCTCCAGCTCCACTTTTCTTTCTCAAGATTGCTTTGGCTATTCTGGGTCTTTTGTGTCTCCATACAAATTTTAAGATTTTTTTGTTCTAGTTATGTGAAAAATGCCATTGGTAATTTGATAGGGATTGCATTGAATCTATAGATTGCCTTGGTTAGTATAATCATTTTGACAATATTGATTCTTCCAATCCAAGGACATGGTATATCTTTCCATCTGTTCATGTCGTCTTTGATTTCTTTCATCAGTGTCTTATAGTTTTTGGAGTACAGATCTTTTGTCTTCTTAGGTAGGTTTGTTCCTAGGTGTTTTATTCTTTTTGATGTGATGGTAAATGGGATTGTTTCTTGAATTTCTCTTTCTGATCTTTCGTTGTTAATGTATAGAAATGTAACAGATTTTTGTGTATTAATTTTGTAACCTGCAACTTTATCAAATTCATTGATGAGCTCTAGTAGTTTTCTGGTAGTGTCTTTAGGATTTTCTATGTATAGTATCATGTCATCTGCAAACTGAAAATTTAACTTCTTTTCCAATTTGGATTCCTTTTATTTCTTTTTCTTTTCTGATTGCTGTAGCTAGAACTTTGAAAACTATGTTGAAAGTGGCAAGAGTGGACATCCTTGTCTTGTTCCTGATCTTTGAGGAAATGCTTTTATCTTTTCACTGTTGAGTATGATGTTAGCTGTAGGTTTGTCATATATGGCCTTTATTATGTTGAGGTATGTTCCCTCTATGCCCACTTTTTGGAGAGTTTTTATCATAAATGGGTGCTGAATTTTGTCAAAAGCTTTTTCGCCATCTATTGAGATGATCATATGATTTTTTTTCTTCAATTTGTTAATGTGGTGTGTCATATTGACTGATTTGCAGGAATTGAAAAATCCTTCCATCCCTGGGATAAATCCCACTTGATCATGGTGTATGATCCTTTTAATGTGTTGTTGGATTTGGATTGCTAGTATTCTGTTGAGGATTTTTGCATCTATATTCATCAGTGATATTGGCCTGTAATTTTCTTTTTTTTTTTTGTAGTATCTTTGTCTGGTTTTGGTAACATAATGAATTTGGGAGTTTTCCTTCCTCTGCAATTTTTTGGAACAATTTCATAAGCATAGCTGTTAGCTCTTCTCTAAATGTTGAATAGAATTCGCCTGTGAAGCCATCTGGTCCTGAACTTTTGTTTGTTGGGAGTTTTAAAATCACAGTTTGAATTTCATTACTTGTGATTGGTCTGTTCATAATTTCTGTTTCTTCCTGGTTCTGTCTTGGGAGAGTGTACCTTTCTAAGAATTTGTCCATTTCTTTCAGGTTGTCCATTTTATTGCCCTATAGATGCTCTCTTATGATCCTTTGTATTTCTGTAGTGTCAGTTGTAACTTCTCCTTTTTCATTTCTAATTTTATTGGTTTGAATCCTCTCTTTTTTTCTTGATGAGTCTGGCTAAAGGTTTATTAATTTTGTTTATCTTCTCAAAGAACCAGCTTTTAGTTTCATTGATCTTTGCTATTGTTTTCTTTGTCTCTGTTTCATTTTTTTCTGCTCTGGTCTTTATGATTTCTTTCCTTCTACTAGCTTTAGGTTTTGCTTTTTCTTCTTTCTCCAGTTGCTTTAGGTGTAAGGTTAGGTTGTTCATTTGAGATTTTTCTTGTTTCCTGAGGTAAACTTGTATTGCTATAAACTTCCTTCTTAGCACAGCTTTTGCTGCATCCCATAGGTTTTGGATCATTGTGCTTTGTTTTCATTTGTCTCTAGGTATTTTTTGATTTCGTCAGTGATCCATTGGTTGTTTAGTAGCATATTGTTTAGCCTCTATGTGTTTGTGTTTTTGACAGTTTTTTTCTTTTTCTTTTTTCTTCTTTTTTAATTAATTAATTTATTTTTGGCTGTGTTGGGTTTTCGTTGCTGCACACCGGCTTTCTCTAGTTGTGGCAAGCGGGGGCTACTCTTCATTGTGGTGTGTGGGCTTCTCATTGCAGTGGCTTCTCTTGTTGTGGAGCACGGGCTCTATGTGCATGGGCTTTAGTAGTTGTTGCACCCAGGCTCAGTAGTTGTGGCTCGTGGGCTCTAGAATGCAGGCTCAGTAGTTGTGGCATGTGGGCTTAGTTGCTCCGCAGCATGTGGGATCTTCCTGGACCAGGGCTGGAACCCATGTCCCTTGCATTGGCATGCGGGTTCTTATCCATGGTGCCACCAGGGAATTCCCTGCAGTTTTTGTGTTGTAATTTACTTCTGATCTCATAGTGTTGTGGTTGGAAAAGATGCTTGATATGATTTCAATTTTCTTAAATTTACCAAGGCTCTCTGTGGCCCAGCATGTGGTCAGTCCTGGAGAACATTCCATGTGCACATGAGAAGAATGGGTATTCTGTTGCTTTTGGGTAGAATGCTTTATAAATATCAGTTAAGTCCATCTGGTCTAATGTGTCATTTAAGGACTGTATTTCCTTATTGATTTTCTGTCTGGATGATGTGTCCATTGATGAAAGTGGAGTGTTAAAGTCCTCAGTATTATTGTGTTACTGTCATTTTCCCTTTCATGGCTGTTAGCATTTGCCTTACATTTTGAGGTGCTCCTATGTTGGGTGCATATATATTTATAATTGTTATATCTTCTTCTTGGGTTGATCCCTTGATCATTATGTAGTGTCCTTCTTTGTCTCTTATAACAGTCTTTATTTTTTATTTATTTATTTATTTATTTGTGGTACGTGGGCCTCCCACTGTTGTGGCCTCTCCCGTTGCAGAGCACAGGCTCCAGATGCGCAGGCTCAGTGGCCATGGCTCACGGGCCCAGCCGCTCCACGGCATGTGGGATCCTCCCGGACCGGGGCACAAACCCGTGTCCCCTGCATCCAGGCAGACTCTTAACTACTGCGCCACCAGGGAAGCCCCTAACAGTCTTTATTTTAAAGTCTACTTTGTCTAGTATTAGTATTGCTACTGCAGCTTTCTTTGATCTCCATTTGCATCGAATACCTTTTTCCATCCTCTCACTTTCAGTCTGTATGTGTCCCTAGGTCTGAAGTGGGTCTCTTGCAGACAGCATATGTATGGGTCTTGCTTTTGTATCCATTCAGCCAGTCTTTATGTCTTTTGATTGGAGCATTTAATCCTTTTACATTTAAGGTAATTATCGATATGTAAGTTCCTATTGCCACTTTCTTAATTGTTTTGGGTTTGTTTTTGTAGGTCTTTTTTCTTCCCTTCCTCTCTTATTCTTTTTTCCTCTGGTTGGATGACCATCTTTAGTGTTGTGTTTGGGTTGCTTTTTCTTTTTCTTTGTGTGTGTGTGTGAGTGTATCTATTGTAGTTTTTGGGTTTGCTATTCCCGTGAGGTTTTGATATAGTAGTCTGTATATGTACAAGGTTGTTTTAAATTGCTGGTCTCTTTCCTGCCTAGATAAGTTTCTTTAGCATTTGTTGCAAAGTTGGTCTGGTGGTGCTGAACTGTCTTAGCTTTTGCTTGTCTGTGAAGCTTTTGAATGAGAGTCTTGCTGGGTAGAATATTCTTAGTTGAAGGTTCTTCCCCTTTCATCACTTTTAATATATCGTGCCACTCCCTTCTGGCCTGTAGAGTTTCAGCTGAAAAGTCAGCTGATAACCTTATGGTATTTCCCTTGTATGTTACTTCTCATTTTTCCCTTGTTACTTTTAATATTTTTTTCTTTATCTTTAATTCTTTTCAGTTTGATTACTATGTGTCTCAGTGTGTTTCTTCTTGGTTTATCCTGCCTGGGACTCTCTGCTCTTCCTGGACTTGGGTGAATGTTTCCTTTCCCATGTTAGGGAATTTTTCAGCAATTATCTCTTCAAATTATTTCTCAGGTCCTTTCTGTCTCTCTTCTCCTTCTGGGAACCCTATAATGTGAATGTTGGTGTGTTTAATGTTGTCCCAGAGGTCTCTTAGACTGTCATTTATTTTCATTCTTTTTTCTTTATTCTGTTCCGTGGCAGTGATTTCCACCGTTTTGTCTTCCAGGTCACTTATTTGTTCTTCTGTTATCTCCTCAGTTATTCTGCTATTGATTCCTTCTAGTGTATTTTTCATTTCAGTTATTGTATTGTTCACCTCTGTTGTTTGTTCTTTAGTTCTTCTACGTCTTTGTTAAACACTTCTTGCATCTTCTCCATCCTTGTCTCCATTCTTTTTCCTTGATGCTGCATCTTCTTCAGTATCATTATTCTGAATTCTTTTTCTGAAAGGTTTTTTATCTCCACTTCAGTTGCTTTTCTGAGGTTTTATCTTGTTCCTTCATCTGGGAAATATACTTCTGCCATTTCATTTTGTCTAACTTTCTTTCTTAAAACTAAATTTATTTATTTATGTATTTATTTATTCATGGCTGCATTCATTCCTTGTTGCTGCGCACAGGCTTTTTCTAGTTGGGGCGAAGGGGGGCTACTCTTCGTTATGGTACATGGGCTTCCCATTGCGGTGGCTTCTCTTGTTGCGGAGCATGGGCTCTAGCTGTATGGGTTTCAGTAGTTTTGGCATACGGGCTCAGTAGTTGTGGCTCATGGGCTCTAAGTGTAGGCTCAATAGTTGTGGCACACGGGTTTAGTGGCATGTGGGATCTTCCCAGACCAGGGCTCGAACCCATTCCCCTGCATTGGCAGGTGGATTCTTTACCACTGCGCCACCAGGGAAGTCCTTATTTTGTCTAATTTTCTGTGATTGTAGATTTCGTTTGGCAGGCTGCAGGATTGTAGTTCTTCTTGCTTCTACTGTCGGCCCTCTGGTGGGTGAGGCTATTTAAGAGGGTTCGACAAGCTTCCTGATGGGAGGGACTGGTGGTGGGTGGAGGTGGGACTCATCCTTCTGGTGGGCAGGGTTGTGCTCAGTAAAACTTTTTTCTTTTCTTTTACATCTTTATTGGAGTATAATTGCTTTACAGTGGTGTGTTAGTTTCTGCTTTATAAGAAAGTGAATCAGTTATACATATACATATGTTCCCATATCTCTTCCCTCTTGCATCTCCCTCCCTCCCCCCCTCCCTATCTCACCCCTCTAGGTGGTCACAAAGCACCGAGCTGATCTCCCTGTGCTATACGGCTGCTTCCCACTAGCTATTTTACATTTGATAGTGTATATATGTCCATGCCACTCTCTCACTTTGTCACAGCTTACCCTTCCCCCTCCCCGTATCCTCAAGTCCATTCTCTAGTAGGTCGGTGTCTTTATTCCCCGAGGTTCTTCATGACATTTTTTTTTTCCTTAGGTTCCACATATATGTGTTAGCATATGGTATTTGTCTTTCTCATTCTGACTTACTTCACTCTGTATGACAAACTCTAGGTCCATCCACCTCACTACAAATAACTCAATTTCGTTTCTTTTTATGGCTGAGTAATATTCCATTGTATATATGTGCCACATCTTCTTTATCCATTCATCGGATGATGGACACTGAGGTTGCTTCCATCTCCTGGCTATTGTAAACAAACCTGCAATGAACATTTTGGTACATGACTCTTTTTGAATAATGGTTTTCTCAGGCTACATGCCCAGTAGTGGGATTGCTGGGTCATATGGTAGTTCTATTTGTAGTTTTTTAAGGAATCTCTCCATAGTGGCTGTACCAATTCACATTCCCACCAGCAGTGCAAGGGTGTTCCCTTTTCTCCACACCCTCTCCAGCATTTATTGTTTCTAGATTTTTTGATGATGGCCATTCTGACCGGTGTGAGATGATATCTCATTGTAGTTCTGGTTTGCATTTCTCTAATGATTAATGATGTTGAACATCCTTTCGTGTGTTTGTTGGCACTCTGTATATCTTCTTTGGAGAAATGTCTATTTAGGTCTTCTGCCCATTTCTGGATTGGGTTGTTTGTTTTTTTGTTATTGAGCTGCATGAGCTGCTTGTAAATTTTGGAGATTAATCCTTTGTCAGTTGCTTCATTTGCAAATATTTTCTCCCATTCTGAGGGTTGTCTTTTGGTCTTGTTTATGGTTTCCTTTGCTGTGCAAAAGCTTTGGAGTTTCATTAGGTCCCATTTGTTTATTTTTGTTTTTATTTCCATTTCTCTAGGAGGTGGGTCAAAAAGGATCTTGCTGTGATTTATGTCATAGAGTGTTCTGCCTATGTTTTCCTCTAAGAGTTTGATAGTTTCTGGCCTTACATTTAGGTCTTTAATCCATTTTGAGCTTATTTTTGTGTATGGTATTAGGGAGTGATCTAATCTCATACTTTTACATGTACCTGTCCACTTTCCCCAGCACCACTTATTGAAGAGGCTGTCCTTTCTCCACTGTACATTCCTGCCTCGTTTATCAAAGATAAGGTGACCATATGTGCGTGGGTTTATCTCTGGGCTTTCTATCCTGGTCCCTTGATCTATATTTCTGTTTTTGTGCTAGTACCATACTGTCTTGATTACTGTAGCTTTGTAGTATAGTCTGAAGTGAAGGAGCCTGACTCCTCCAGCTCCGTTTCTCATTCTCAAGATTGCTTTGGCTATTCGCGGTCTTTTGTGTTTCCATACAAATTGTGAAATTTTTTGTTCTAGTTCTGAGAAAAATGCCAGTGGTAGTTTGATAGGGATTGCATTGAATCTGTAGATTGCTTGGGTAGTAGAGTCATTTTCACAATGTTGATTCTTCGAATCCAAGAACATGGTATATCTCTCCATCTGTTTGTATTATCTTTAATTTCTTTCATCAGTATCTTATAATTTTCTGCATACAGGTCTTTTGTCTTGTTAGGTAGGTTTATTCCCAGAAATTTTATTATTTTTCTTGCAGTGGTAAATGGGATTGTTTTCTTAATTTCAGTTTCAGGATTTTCATCATTAGTGTATAGGAATGCCAGAGATTTCTGTGCATTAATTTTGTATCCTGCTACTTTACCAAATTCATTGATTAGCTCTAGTAGTTTTTTCGTAGCATCTTTCAGATTTTCTATGTATAGTATCATGTCATCTGCAAACAGTGACAGCTTTACTTCTTCTTTTCTGATTTGGATTCCTTTTATTTCCTTTTCTTCTCTGACTGCTGTGGCTAAAACTTCCAAAACTATGTTGAATAAGAGTGGTGAGAGTGGGCAACCTTGTCTTGTTCCTGATCTTAGTGGAAGTGGTTTCAGTTTTTCACCATTGAGGACGATGTTGGCTGTGGGTTTGTCATATATGGCCTTTATTATGTTGAGGAAAGTTCCTTCTATGCCTACTTTCTGGAGGGTTTTTATCATAAATGGGTGTTGAATTTTGTCGAAAGCTTTCTCTGCATCTGTTGAGATGATCATATGGTTTTTCTCCTTCACTTTGTTAATATGGTGTATCATGTTGATTGATTTGCGTATATTGAAGAATCCTTGCATTCCTGGGATAAACCCCACTTGATCATGGTGTATGATCCTTTTAATGTGCTGTTGGATTCTGTTTGCTAGTATTTTGTTGAGGATTTTTGCATCTATGTTCATCAGTGATATTGGCCTGTAGTTTTCTTTCTTTGTGACATCGTTTTCTGGTTTTGGTATCAGGGTGATGGTGGCCTCGTAGAATGAGTTTGGGAGTGTTCCTCCATCTGTTATATTTTGGAAGAGTTTGAGAAGGATAGGTGTTAGCTCTTCTCTAAATGTTTGATAGAATTCGCCTGTGAAGCCATCTGGTCCTCGGCTTTTGTTTGTTGGAAGATTTTTATCACAGTTTCAGTTTCGGTGCTTGTGATTGGTCTGTTCATATTTTCTATTTCTTTCTGATTCAGTCTTGGCAGGTTATGCATTTCTAAGAATGTGTCCATTTCTTCCAGGTTGTCCATTTTATTGGCATAGAGTTGCTTGTAGTAATCTCTCATGATCTTTTGTGTTTCTGCAGTGTCAGTTGTTAGTTTTCCATTTTCATTTCTAATTCTATTGATTTGAGTCTTCTCCCTTTTTTTCTTAATGAGTCTGGCTAATGGTTTATCAATTTTGTTTATCTCTCAAAGAACCAGCTTTTAGTTTGCTATCATTTTCTTCATTTCTTTTTCATTTATTTCTGATCTGATCTGTATGATTTCTTTCCTTCTGCTAACTTTGGGGTTTGTTTTGTTCTTCTTTCTCTCATTGTTTTAGGTGCAAGGTGAGGTTGTTTATTCGAGTTGTTTCCTGTTTCTTAAGGTAGGATTGTATTGCTATAAACTTCCTTCTTAGAACTGCTTTTGCTGCCTCACATACGTTTTGGTTCGTTTTGTCTCCATTGTCATTTGTTTCTAGGTTTTTTTTGATTTCCTCTTTGCTTTCTTCAGTGATCACTTTGTCATTAAGTAGTGTATTGTTTAGCCTCCATGTGTTTGTGTTTTTTACAGATCTTTTCCTGTAATTGATATCTAGTCTTATCGCGTTTTGGTCGGAAAAGATACTTGATACATTTCAGTTTTCTTAAATTTACCAGGGCTTGATTTGTGACCCAAGATATGATTTATCCTGGAGAATGTTCCATGAGCACTTGAGAAAAATGTGTATTCTGTTGTTTTTGGATGGAATATCCTATAAATATCAATTAATTCCATGTTGTTTAATGTATCATTTAAAGCTTGTGTTTCCTTATTTCATTTTGGATGATCCGTCCATTGGTGAAAGTGAGGTGTTAAAGTCCTCTACTATGAATCTGTTACTATCGATTTCCCCTTTTATGGCTGTTGGTATTTGCCTTATGTATTGAGGTGCTCCTATGTTGGGTGTATAAATATTTACAATTGCTATATCTTCTTCTTGGATCGATCCCTTGATCATTATGTAGTGTCCTTCTTTGTCTCTTGTAATAGTCTTTATTTTAAAGTCGACTTTGTCTGATATGAGAATTGCTACTCCAGCTATCTGTTGATTTCCATTTGCATGGAATATCTTTTTCCATCCCCTCACTTTCAGTCTGTATGTATCCCTGGGTCTGAAGTGGGTCTCTTGTAGACAGCATATATATGGGTCTTGTTTTTGTATCCATTCAGCCAGTCTGTGTGTTTTGGTGCGAGCATTTAATCCATTTACATTTAAGGTAATTATCGATATATATGTTTCTATTCCCATTTTCTTAATTGTTTTGGGTTTGCTATTGTAGGTCTTTTCCTTCTCTTGTGTTCCTTGCCTAGAGAAGTTCCTTTAGCATTTGTTGTAAAGCTGGTTTGGGGGTGGTGAACTCTCTCAGCTTTTGCTTGTCTGTAAAGGTTTTAATTTCTCCATCAAAACTGAATGAGATCCTTGCTGGGTAGAGTAATCTTGGTTGTAGGTTTTTCTCCTTCATCACTTTCAATATGTCCTGCCTCTCCCTTCTGGCTTGCAGAGTTTCTGCTGAGAGATCAGCTGTTTACCTTATGGGGATTCCCTTGTGTGTTATTTGTTATTTTTCCCTTGCTGCTTTTAATGTGTTTTCTTTTATTTAATTTTTTACAGTTTGATTAATACATGTCTTGGCGTGTTTCTCCTTTGATGTATCCTGTATGGGACTCTCTGTGCTTCTTGGAGTTGATTAATTATTTCCTTTCTCATATTAGGGAAGTTCTTAACTATAATCTCTTAAAATGTTTTCTCAGTCCCTTTCTTTTTCTCTTCTTCTTCTGGGACCCCTATAATTCGAATGTTGGTGCGTTTAATGTTGTTCCAGAGGTCTCTGAGACTGTCCTCAGTTCTTTTGATTCTTTTTTCTTTATTCTGCTCTGCAGTAGTTATTTCCACTATTTTGTCTTCCAGGTCACTTATCTGTTCTTCTGTCTCAGTTATTTTGCTATTGATCCCTTCTAGAGTATTTTTAATTTCATTTATTGTGTTGTTCATCATTGCTTGTTTCATCTTTAGTTCTTCTGGGTCCTTGTTAAATGTTTCTTGTATTTTGTCTATTCTATTTCCAAGATTTTGAATCATCTTTACTATCATTATTCTGAATTATTTTTCAGGTAGACTGCCTATTTCCTCTTCATTGTTAGGTCTGGTGGGGTTTTATCTTGCTCCTTCATCTGCTGTGTGTTTTTGTCTCTTCTCATTTTGATTATGTTACTGTGTTTGGGGTCTCCTTTTTGCAGGCTGCAGTTTTGTAGTTCCCATTGTTTTTGGTGTCTGTCCCCAGTGGCTAAGGTGGTTCAGTGGGTTGTGTAGGCTTCCTGGTGGAGGGGACTAGTGCCTGTGTTCTAGTGCATGAGGCTGGATCTTGTCTTTCTGGTGGGCAGGTCCACACCTGGTGGTGTGTTTTGGGGTGTCTGTGGACTTATTATGATTTTAGGCAGCCTCTCTGCTAATGGGTGGGGTTGTGTTCCTGTCTTGCTAGTTTTTTGGCATAGGGTGTCCAGCACTGTAGCTTGCTGGTCGTTGAGTGAAGCTTGGTGCTGGTGTTGAGATGGATATCTCTGGGAGATTTTCACCATGTGATATTATGTGGAGCTGGGAGGTCTCTTGTGGACCAGTGTCCTGAAGTTCGCTCTCCCACCTCAGAGGGACAGCACTGAGCCCTGGCTGCAGCACCAAGAGCCTTTTATCCACGTGGTCACAAAAAGAGGAAAAGGGGAAAATATAATAAATCTTGCTCTCAAAGTCCAGCTCCTCAATTCGGGATGATTCATTTTCTATTTATGTATTCCACAGATGCAGGGTACATCAAGTTGATTGTGGAGATTTAATCCACTGCTCCTAAGGCTGCTGCGAGACATTTCCCTTTCTCTTCTTTGTTTGCATAGCTCCCGGGGCTCAACTTTGGATTTGGCCCGCCTATGCGTGTACGTCGCCGGAGGGCGTCTGTTCTTCCCTCAGACAGGATGGGGTTAAAAGAGCAGCTGATTCGGGGGCTGTGGCTCACTCAGGCTGGGGGGAGGGAGGGTCACGGATGCGGGGCGACCCTGCAGCGGCAGAGGCTGGCGTGACGTTGAACCAGCCTTAGATGCGCTGTGCGTTTTCCCGGGGAAGTTGTCCCTGGATCCCAGGACCCTGGCAGTGGTGGGCTGCACAGGCTCCCGGAAGGGGAGGTGTGGATAGTGACCTGTGCTCGCACACAGGCCTCTTGGTGGCGGCAGCCGCAGCCTTAGCGTCTCATGCCCGTCTCTGGGGTCCGCGCTGTTAGCTGCGGCTCGCGCCTGTCTCTGGAGCTCTTTTAAGCAGCGCTGTTAATCCCCTCTCCTCACGCACCGGGAAACAAAGAGGGAAGAGAAAGTCTCTTGCCTCTTCGGCAGGTCCAGACTTTTCCCCGACTCCCTCCCGGCCAGCAGTGGTGCACTAACCCCCTGCAGGCTGTGTTCACACTGCCAGCCCTCTCCCTGTTATCACAGAAGCCCGAGCCTCAGCTCCCCGCCCCGCCCTGCCCCGCCCCGCCCCAGCGGGTGAGCAGACAAGGCTCTCAGGCTGGTGAGTGCCGGTCGGCACCGATCCTCTGTGCGGGAATCTCTCCGCTTTGCCCTCCGCATCCCTGTTGCTGTGCTCTGCTCCGTGGGTCCGAAGTTTCCCCCCTCTTCCACCCGCAGCCTCCGTCCGCGAAGGGGCTACCTAGTGTGTGGAAACCTTTCTTCCTTCACAGCTCCTTCCCACTTGTGCAGGTCCCGTCCTTTGTCTCTGTTTATTCTTTTTTCTTTTGCCCTATCCAGGTACGTGGGGAGTTTCTTGCCTTTTGGGAGGTCTGAGGTCTCCTGCCAGCACTCAGTAGGTGTTCTGTAGGAGTTGTTCCACGTGTAGATGTATTTCTGATGTATCTGTGGGGACGAAGGTGATCTCCGTGTCTTATTCTTCTGCCACCTTCCCCCTAGCCCTCAGTAAAACTTTAATGCACTTGTCTGATGATGGGTGGGGCTGGGTTCTCACCCTTTTGGTTGTTTGGCCTGAGGTGATCCAGTACTGGAGCCTACAAGCTGTTTAGTAGGGCTAATGGCGGCCTCCGGGTGGGCTTCCGCCAGTGGATACTTCCCAGAACTGCTGGTTCCTGTGTCCTCCCCAGCCACCATCTGCCTCCACAGGAGACCCTTCAGTAATAGCAGGGAGGTCTGGCCCAGTATCTTACGGCGTCACTCCTTTTTTCCCTGGGTCCTGGTGTGCACGAGACTTTGTGTGTGCTCTCCAAGAGTGGAGTTTCTGTTTTTCCCAGTCCTGTGGACATCCTTTGATCAAACCCCACTAGCCTTTAAAGCTAGATTCTCTGGGGACTTCTCCTTCTGTTGTTGGACCCCCAGGCTGAAGCCTGATGTGGGGCTCGGAACTTTCACTCCTGTGGGATAACTTCTGTGGTATAATTGTTTTCCACTTTTCTGTCTCCCACTTGGCGGTTATAGGATTTGAGTTTATTCCTGTTGCGTCCCTCCTACCATCTTGCTGTGGCCTCCTCTTTGTCTTTGGATGTAGGGTATTCTGTTTTTGGTAGGTTCCAGCGTTTTTTTGTCCCTGGTTGTTCAGCAGTTAGTTGTGATTTTGGTGTTTTCATAAAAAGGGGATGCACTCGTGTCCTTCTACTTTGCCATCTTGAGGTAATCCCTCTTCAGTTTTTTCTGTAGCATTTATGTTTAGAAGTTATAACTTGATATGGTATTAATAAGTAGAAATTGTCTTTGACTGCCATTACAGTTTACAGAATTACAAATAAAATTTATTGTGCTTTTCAAAATACTGTGTTGATAATTTGGGGGTAGTTTATTTTCCTGGGGGGAGGGAGTTAAGAATGTTGTCTTTGGAAATTGGAAGACTGTCTTGGAGTTTTTGCCCTCAGTCCCGTCCCCATGCCTGCCTTTTAAACAAAGACAAAGAGAAATTATGAATGTTAGTCTTTAGATGTTTATAAAGCTAGAGTAAGAGCAAGAATAGTTTGAAGAGAAGGTGTATAGTGTTGAAGAACTTTGAGTGAATGGAGAGGTCAGGCCATTCAGTGTTACATAGACTTTAAGTTATGAATTCAAGCAAGCTGCTTTGGGACTTGCTTTGTGTGAACTCTGAGTTGGTACTTGTATGGTGTAGATTCAGAGAGCAAAATAATTCAGGATAACCTGCAGTTAGTTAAGATAACCCTCAGTTAGTTAGGTAGAACCTTTTGGAAGGTATTTTTTTACAGTACATATATTTGATAACTGAAATACTAAGCAGGTTTGTTAATACTTGATATGGGTTTCAAAATAATGCTTTTTTGACTTAAAAAAGGGAGTACTTCCTTTTCTGTAGGGTAATAAATTTATTGCAGGTTTAAAATTATAGGGTCTTGATTTTTTTTTAAAAAAGAAAGTGTGAAGGAAATTGTTAGCCTTATGAATAATTATTTATCATAGTCACCTGCTGAGGAAAGGTATTTTTGTTCCTTTTAAAAGAGCAGTGATCAGTACTCTACTCTTTCAAATTATTGTCCCTTTTCATTTAAAAAATATGTATATATAAAACTTACATTTAAAAAGGACAACTAATTGCTAAATTAGTTGTAATTTCCAAAATCAGTGAATTTAAAAAACTTTTTAAGAGACTAACTTTCAAAATTTTATTAAGACTTTTTTTTTTTTGTATCAGAGTAAAATGCAGTTATGGGAAAAGGAAAAACATGGTTTGGTTGCTTTGCTTTGGTTACTAAAGAATACTACCTTTTAATATATTTCCCATATCTTATACTTTTTGTACAATGAACATTTGCTTTGTGTATGCAGTTTAAAATGGGATATGTCTTTATATTCATCCATGTTAGTATGAGAATTTAGTAGTGGACTATGAAAAAACTAGCTTTGAAAGTAGTATAGTCATTTTGATGATTTTATTTGAGCTCTTCTAAATGGGATTCTTTCTTTACTTTTTGGCCATATTTATGTCTCTTCTGTTTTTTTAAGACCTCAATAGGGGAAGTAGAGGTTGTGATCATCTTGAAGAGGGGAGCAGAAACAAGGATAATACAAATTCTGATTCAAAAATGGAATCCACTCTGATTTCCAGGAAGAGAAAACAAAGGCTTAGAAGTAATTTACCTGGTTCTCTTAATCCTACTTCTTTGTATAAGTCAGCAGAACAGACAGTAAGTAGAGGTATTTAGATGTCATATGAAATAATTTGTGCTATGATAAAAATGAATTGACTGTGGCCAAATAATGTTCTCCTGGCTTTCTGCTTTTATCATCATATTTCTTTCTTTTCTTTGCCTATTTTTTTATTCTGTTTATTTTTTAAAAAATACTTTAAATACAACTTTCTTTTGCAGTAATACAGTTATGGGAACAAATTTCAAATACAGGCATCACTCAGTATCTACATAGTATTGGTTCCAGGACCCTGCACATACCAAAATCCATAGATGCTTAAATACCTTATATAAAATGGTATAATATTTGCATATAATCTACATCTTCCTGTATATTTTAAATCATCTCTAGATTACTTATAATAACTAATACAATGTAAATTATATGTAAATGGCTATAAATACAATGTAAATGCTATGTAAATAGTTGTCTCTGCATGGCAAATTCAGTAATTTTCTGTAAATTTCTGGAATTATTTTTCTGGAAATATGTACCATTTGCAGTTGGTGGATTTATTCTGTAAATTTCTGGAATTATTTTTCTGGAAATATGTACCATTTGCAGTTGGTGGAACCTGCGGTTGGTGGAACCTGCGCATACAGAGGGCTGACTGTATTATGAACAAGTAAAACAGTTAAAAGTATTTCTCCTCCGATAACCAGCCCTTAGTTAGTAGTTTGATGTATATCTTTCAGACCTGTTTGCTTTTCCCCCCCCTTATTATAACCAAATACTATTCATACTGTCTAGTCAATTGCTTTTTCACTTGCTCTGTGAAATTATTACCTGACTTATTTTATCAGTAGTAATTTACTTCCGATTTCTATAGACATCTCTTTTTCCAGAGTTTAGGGAATTTGTTGTAGAGAATTACCATACATACGTTAATGCATACATTACCTATTTTCAAAGACTTAGTATGCAGTTAACAATAAAAGTATGAGGAGACAACTTTTTGAGTCCTTTGATTCACAAGGCATTTCAGGACTTTGCTGTGCCTTTGATTTATAATTATAAACATGATTTATATTTATACAGTAATAGAGATGTGAAGGCAGTGATTGATTTTCATAATTTTTCATATTGTTATCCTCTTAAGTTTTTAATTTTTTTGTTTTTTTGTTACTAAAGTCATATGATGTCAAATGGCCTCTTTTGCAAAATAAAACTGTAAAAAAAATTCCTCTCATTTAAAGTTGACAAGACTGTGGAAGACCTCTGAACCACTTGTAAATATGGGAGTTTCTCCTTCCCATCCTTCTGAAAAATGTTTAGGCATCTGATTGGACAGACCAAACTCTATATATTTGAGAGACACTGGCAAGAGTAATGTAGTATAATTGAGTAGTTTTCTACCCCTATAGTTATAGAAATGATATAATGTTTTTACTTCTATACTCTTCTTTAGGAATTTAAACTTAAAAAAACTCTTTATGTTAGCCAAATTTGAAAAATGCTAATTTTTGTATGCATTTATTTATGTTCAGAAAGAACAAGAAAATGACCCAACAGTATCCACTGAGTTGGAAAAGTCAAGTGAAAACTATCAGGAGGACCCAAAACTGCTTGAAGAAATTATGCTTGAACCCATAGAAAGTGATTTTACTAAACTATCCTCACTTTGTAGTCAGGAGTTGGCTTTGAGTGCTGCTCCCCAAATCACCTCTGAATGTTCAACCACTAAAACTTTTGAGAGCTCTATTTCTACTGATACTGTGGGGAATTGTCCTGTGGTCGAGAAGGATGAGAATGAATTGAACACAGTAGAAAAACCTGTTTTAAGTGAACATAGCGAAGGGAACCAATCATTTATCTCTGCTGAACCAAGTAAGTAACATGAGGATAATAATTTTCTCTCCTCTACTTATTTCTTTTCTTTCTCCTCTCAAACAAATTTTGCTAGGCAATAAGTTATTTATTACATCATTGTGGAATATATTAACTTCAGAAAAAAAGACTTGGGGTTTTGGGACTTGCTTCATTTATTTTGTAATATTGATTTAGGTAAGGAATGGAGTACTTGGAAGCAGAAGTAATTTCTTTTTAGATTAGTGTACTGTAATCTCATCAGTAGTTTTTTATAAGTTTCTGTAAGGACCATTATTATTGTCATTTTGGTTGATTAAGCTGAAGTACAGAGCATTTAAGTGCTGTTTAATTATTGTCATTAATTTTTTAATTTTCCAGTATTTGATGCAGTCACATGGTACAAAAAAGGTTCTAAAGGATATCCAGTGACTGGTCTCCCAAATCTTTCCCTAGCCATCCATTTCCCCCTCCTAAAAGCAACTAACGTAACAGGATTTAAAGTACAATTTAGAATGATGGTGTAATAACATGATTAGAACTAGAATTTGGTCCTAAGTTCTCCTCATGACTCTATCCATTTGTAAATATCTTCGTCCTCTAGAAGTTAAGGTTGCAGGTAACTGCCAAATAATAGTGCTGATGTGGAAACATTGTATGTGACTAGTGTAAATTAGATAATGAATGATAGGCCAGTTTCTAAATTGAGTAAAGTTAGATGATTCAGTTCAGTGGGATTATGAAAGATATATTGCACGAATTACAAAGTTCTCTTTTTATGTATGATTATTGTGACACATTTAAAAAATACATTTTACCTTTTTAGTTGTTGTTTCCAGTGATGAAGAAGGACCCGTTGAACATAAAAGTTCAGAAATTCTTAAATTACAACCTAAGCAAGATCATGCCATCTCTAATGAAAGTGAGAGTACTTCTGAGCCAGCAATGTCAGAACTACCACTGATTACATGTGAATCTGTACGGGTAATTTATTTCTGTCTCCTCACAGATTAACAGTGAAATATACACTATTGGCTAATGACTACTTTTTGTTTCCGTCAAGCAGAATATTGTATAAAAATTATGAATTTTCTTAGTTTGAATTTTTTTTTTTTTTTTTGTGGTACGCGGGCCTCTCACTGTGTGGCCTCTCCTGTTGCGGAGCAGAGGCTCCGGACATGCAGGCTCAGCGGCCATGGCTCACGGGCCCAGCTGCTCCACGGCACGTGGGATCCTCCCGGACCGGGGCACGAACCCATGTCCCCTGCATCAGCAGGCGGACCCTCAACCACTGTGCCACCACGGAAGCCCCCTTAGTTTGAATTTTGAGACAACTTTCATATTAGTTTGAGGAAAGTATGTAATTGTTTTAATTTGAAGTGAAAGGCTTAATACCATTTTTCTTCTGGCCATTTTTATTTTTTAAGTCTAAATATTCTGACTTGAATATTTATTCTTTTCTTATGGTTCGCATTGGACATTTAAGTACTTCATCAAAACATTTTCTAGAATTAAACAGTTTCCAGTATTTGTCTGGTCTTACAGTACAATGGTGACTTGGAATTATTCCTTTCCCTCACATGCTATTAAGGCAGCATGATAGAGGAAAGAACCTGACTTCTGGAGATACACAGATCTGTGTTCAACTCCTGGCTCTGTCATTTGGGCAAGTCCCTTAACTTCCTTAAGCCTGAGTTTCCTTATATGCTAAATGAGGATAATAACACCTAATTCACAAGATTATTTTTTGAGTATTAAGTGAAACAACATATGAAAGCATTTAGAACAGTGTCACGAACTATCAGTTTGGTAAGTACTTTGTCTCTTTCTCTTATAGAAAATAGTAAGTGGAAGTGTCTGTTGGTTTAATGTCAGCCAGTGGTGTTTTTGACATACATATAGCTCTAAAGTAAGGTTCAAGTTATTTATTGTCAGTATTCATTCATATTATCAGCTCTGATTTTCCTATTTTAAAGAAATGATTATCGGTAGACCACCAGTGCAGAATTATGGTTAACTTCTGTTTGTTTGTTTTTTTTTGCGGTACGCGGGCCTCTCACTGTTGTGGCCTCTACCGTTGCGGAGCACAGGCTCCGGATGCGCAGGCTCAGCGGCCATGGCTCATGGGCCCAGCTGCTCCATGGCATGTGGGATCTTCCCGGACTGGGGCACGAACCTGTGTCCCCTGCATCGGCAGGCGGACTCTCAACCACTGCACCACCAGGGAAGCCCTGTTGGTTGTTTTTGAATAATGTCAGAGGCTGTTATTCTATAGAGTGTGCTGAAGAATTTGGTCAGTTCCATGAAAACAGTCTGATGGGCTGATTAGTGTTTCACGGGTGTTTCTTTCTTTTTTAAAAAAATTTATTATTTATTTTATTTTTGGCTGCGTTGGGTCTTATTTGCGTCATCTTCATTAAGGCATGCGAGATCTTTCATTGCAGCGCGTGGGCTTCTCTAGTTGTGGTGTGCGGGTTTTCTCTTCTCTAATTGTGGTGCGTAGGGTACAGGGCACGTGGGTTCTGTAGTTTGTGGCACATGGGCTCTCTAGTTGAGGCTCGTGAGCTCAGTAGTTGTGGCGTGCGGGCTTAGTTGCCCTGCGGCATGTGGGATCTCAGTTCCCTGACCAGGGGTCGAACCTGAGTCCCCTGCGTTGTAAGGTGGATTCTTTACCACTGGACCACCAGGGAAGTACCTCACAGGTGTTTCTGTTGCATTTGGTACTCCATAGAGAGATTACCTCAGGAATTGTGTTCTGAATTTTTGTTAAAATGTAACAATTGTTGCCCAGTTGGGCCAATAGCCTACTTGATGGCTTAGTTGTTTTGTAATTAAAACAGTGTTAACAATGAGTTCAAAATTTTAAATGAATTACAGTTCCCTTGGCAGTATATAAATTGACAATACAGTATGAAATGACTGTGTTAAAGGAAAATGACATCTCTTGTAGAACTGACAGCATATGATCACAGCCAAGCAGCAAATAATGTAGAGATCTACCAAAATCTATAAGACAGAGTAAACCTCCACACCCTCCCTTGTTTCCAATTTTAAATGAAGTTATGAGAAACATAGATTGACCGTTTTTAAGAGGCAGTTAGTCTTTACCAAATGTGAGGCCCAGTAAGGAATTCTTTCTAATCCATCTTCTCATTTCGTCACTTAAAACACACAGGCAGTTATTTGACTGATTAGAACCATCTGTAGTTGATTAGATTCCCCATTTTTACTTAGGGGATAAGAAGAGTTCAGTAAGCAATAAAAGCTGAGAATGATAAAGAAATTCTATTAGGCAGGTAAATGGCATTGTGAGCTGGGTTAAAAATGATGAGTAATGTGCATGTTTCAGGTGAGGATTAATCACATTTTCTACAGGTAGGAGGAGAGTGAGTACACGTGCATAATTGCTCTAGTAGTAATTTATTTGGTTATTAGTGATGTTAAGGTTAAAGAGGGATAATGTGTAACAGCTAGGCAAATGTGGAGTGGAAAAAGTCATCTAAAAGCAGTGTAAAGCTCCAAAGAGATGGTGGGAAATTGCTGCTGCTGATACTGCCTGGTAGTCTATTGTAATTTAAAAGCAGAGTTGTGAATTTTTTGAGCAGAAGTGGTATGATTTTTGAGGTTTTAGGCAGCTGGTTGGCTATCCTCAGCCATAGTGCCTGTAATAAAGTATATAGATTTGATGTAACAGGCAGTTCTTAGGCACTTACATTCCTTCATTGCTCAGTAAAAGTGCAGTAGTTGAGAGCATTGTCTTGGTTTATGGAAGCAATTTTATGTGCTTGTAATAACCTTTGACCTGGAGTTAGAAACCTGCATTTGTCTTAGTTTTGCTTCTTACTAACTGCATTACCATGGGCAGGTCACTTAACCAATCCAAACATATATTAACTCTACTTATAAAATACAAAAAGAAAAAAAAAACTTGCCCCATGGGGTGGTTGTGGTGATTAAGAGAGATGATGTATTTAAAAACTCATTTGAAACTGTTTAGTTATATATATTTTAATTTATAAAATTAAAGTAATTTAATTATTTAAAATTAAATTAATTATGTAAATTTTAATTTATTTCTGTTGAGTTAAAAATGAATAAAGCCTATTAGAGAATACTGACTTTGAAATGGCTTTGATACAGAGGAGAATGTATTTCTGAAACTTGGGCCTATGGAATTAATTTAGGATTCAGCTTTTTAGAGTAATTTTCTCAAAGTAAACATATAGTTAACAAAAAATTTATTTATTTAATGTATTAAATTTTGGCAGCTTTGGGTCTTCATTGCTGCACGCCGGCTTTCTCTAGTTGCGGCGAGCGGGGGCTATTCTTCGTTGCTGTGTGCAGGCTTCTCATTGCGGTGGCTTCTCTTGTTGCAGAGCCCTGGCTCTAGGCGAGTAGGCTTCAGTAGTTGTGGCACGTGGGCTCAGTAGTTGTGGCATATGGGCTTAGTTGCTCTGCGGCATGTGGGATCTTCCTGGACCAGGGCTTGAACCCGTGTCCCCTGCATTGGCAGGCAGATTCTTAACCACTGCACCACCAGGGAAGTCCAACCATATACTTTTTAGGAAAAAAATCTAGATAACTATTTCTTCACAGTAAGAACAGTGTAAAATCCTTCATAGATTCATTAATAGTGATTTAAAGAAGTATTTGACTTTGAAAATCATCATCAGCATTTATATAATACTTAGGTTTATATGCATTTTATAATTTTTTCCTTGTTAGGCTTCGTCTGAATTATGTCAATATAATCCTGTCATGGAAAACATTTCCTGTGTTATACCTAGTAATGAGATGGATCTACAACTGGATTTTATATTTACTTCTGTTTATATTGGTAAAGTAAAAGGAGCTTCTAAAGGTTGTGTTACGGTAAGTATATTTAATTTTTTTTTTAGCTTTGCTTTTTGGACAAGGCATTTTCAGATTGTCTTCTCTTTTTTTAGTGCAAATGAAAATAGAATTGAGATTAATTTTATATAGGACAATTTGAATGTCATTATACCTATTTTGAAACATGTCTTTACTTGTGAAATCTTGAAACTATAGAGGAATGCCCTAAAATCATATCTGTAATCTGACTACTCTAATGAGGATTATGTATGAAAAAAATCATATGTAACATTGATATTCTTTGGGCTCTAAAACTTACTTGATGGTAAAGTAAATTTTTCTTTATGGTATAGTTAATAGCAAAAAGAAGAAATCTCATTTTGATGGTTTAAATTGTTCTCCAGATTCCCAAACTTGTTATTTAAGGATCTCCAGGAATAGTTCCTATTCTATTTTTCCACTTTTTTTCAGTTTTAACTCATCACATTTTGCATATGAAAGCCATATTGGATTTTGCTCAGTTCTCTATATTTTCTCACTATTTTTCTGCCTGTTAAAATCTTTTAAGGCTTATCTGAAATACTTCCTCTTCCAGAAAACCTTTTCCTGATTTCTCCTTCCTAGCCATAATTAACTTCTCCTTTTACTATGTACTTACAGCACTTTGTTTGTACATCTGTTGTAGGATTTATTCTATGTGTTTTTGTTTGTATTCTTGCCTAAACCTCTCCATTAGTCTTTAAGCATCTTGTGATGAAGAGTCGTGCCTTTATTCCCCTTTACACTTTACATAAATGGCTCAAACCTAAAACACTTAAACATTAGTTGAATTGTCCAGAAGAAACTGCCAAAAGACCTCACACTTATAAACATTAGTTGAATTGACTATGTCAGATTATAATTCAGGTATTTTCCTAGAAGTTTTGTTAATATTTCACTCTGTTATGGATAAGGCAGGGAATATAAAAATGGTAAGATATGATCTCTGCTTTCAAGGAACTTGTAGTCTAATGAAACAGTCTTGTTTACGGGAGAGGCCACAACAGTGAGAGGCCCGTGTACTGCAAAACAAACAAACAAACAAACAAAACAACACTTAAGGAGGTCAGATATATACAAAAGATACCTAGAGAAAATTTAGCATCTTGTCACAGAAGGAGCAGAAAGAGCAGGAACCTTGCTGAATCCTTAGTCAGAAGGGAATTTATAACATGGAACAAAGAAAAATGAATGCTGGGAATGTCAGCAAAGCTAAGGATCAAATCCTGCTTTGTGATTTATTTACCAAAGTCAGTGACACCCTGTGAGGTCTTTTGGCAGTTTCTTCTGGACTTTGTCTTATTTTTTAAAAAATATTCAGGAAACTTTTTTTTTTTTTTGCGATACGCGAGCCTCTCACTGTTGCGGCCTCTCCCGTTGCGGAGCACAGGCTCCGGACGTGCAGGCTCAGCGGCCATGGCTCACGGGCCCAGCCGCTCTGCAGCATGTGGGATCTTCCTGGACCTGGGCGCGAACCCGTGTCCCCTGCATCGGCAGGCAGACTCTCAACCACTGCACCACCAGGGAAGCCCTCAGGAAACATTTTTGAAAAGTATATTAAGTAAAGTCTTACTGGTTTTTATAAATGAGCATATTGAGAATTAAATTACTTGCACAGGGTTCTTAAACTTCCATAAAACTAAGTCTTTACAGTGAAACAGCTTTTTGGTTTATTGAGAAAAAGGCTTAAGACTTTTAGTATAGACTTTGATTATGTACTTGTGGTTTAAAAAAGAAAAAAAATTGAAAAATTTGAATAGTAACACATCTTGAGTGGTAACTCGTATTTTGCTTTTTTATTTTTCCTTTAGTTCACGACAAAGTATATTAAGATCCCATTTCAAGGTAAGCTATCATTGTCTTATGACCTCTTTTCACTGTAATTTTGAGTATAAAATAATTGGTCAGCAAAAATTCTGAGATATTTCTGCAATTAGTTTTTCATAATTTTTTCCAGTGTAGAATTTATGTAAAAATAAGGTTAATAATATGTTTCAATTTAACACTTTTTTTAGCAGCTTCAAAATGAGTTAAAGTGTTTTATAACACTTAAAATATACTATTTTTATACTGTTGTTTTAATGACTTCAAGTAATATGAAGGGACTCATGGCAATTTCTTGGGATTAACAAAAGTAGTTTTGATAGCAAGATTTTTGATATATAAAAATGGATGAAAATAGAAACTGTAAGTAAAGAAGTATAAGGAAAATTTTTAGTGTTGGACACGAACATGTAAAATGGTTTTGTGTAGGGATTAAGAGAGATTTAAACAGGCAGAACTGTTTCTTATCTGAGTAAGGCAATGTGGATTGGAAAATGGACATATAATTTGTAGAGACTCAAACAAGTTTCTCATTCTCTTTCCAAATAAAAACCTTTCAGAATAAATAACATTAAGAGAACAAATAATAAGCAACAGAGAATAGTCTCTTTAGAGAATGAATTATGAGAAGGATGAACAAAAACAATATATACAAATAGCACTTCAGAAATGAACTGGGGAAGAGGAAACCTGTGTTTCAAGACTGAAGATGAGATTGAAGTAACTTTAGTTGGACTCCCCAGATACCCATGTACAGAATCCACAACTGTATGTTATAATAGTGAATCTAATGATTAGGAAGCTACTCTAAGTAGTAAGAATATGTAAGGCAGATATAATATATAAAAATAAATATACTGATATTCCTAATTAGGAAATTTTAATAAGTTATTGTGGAATAATATAATATTAGCTATTTAAAGAAACCAAGGCCTGTGATTCAAGAGGAAATAACTTCATAAAAATAGTGCTATAATCTGTAGATAAAGACCTGGGTAACAGAGCTACCTCTCAATTTCTTTTTCTTTAATAGAGGTATAAATTATGTACATTATATTAATTTCAGGTGTACAACATTATGATTCGATATTTGTATATATTGCAAAATGATTCCCCCAATAAGTCAAGTTAACATCCATCCCCATACATAGTTACAAAAATTTTTTTGTGTGTGATGAGGACTTTTAAGATCTATGCAATAGATCTTAAATATGCAATACAGTATTATTAACAGTAGTCACCATGTGCTGTACATTATATTCTCACGGCTTATTTATTTTATAATTGGAAATTTATATCTTTTGATCCCCTTCTGTCATTTCTTCCACCCCCTGATTCTGGCAACTACCAATCCGATCTCTGTATCTATGAGCTTTTTTTTTTTTTTAAAGATTCCACGTATAAGTTATGTCATACGGTATTTGTCTTTTTCTGGCTTATTTCGCTTACTTAGCATAATGCCCTCAAGGCATGTTGTTGCAAATGGCAAGATTTCGTTCCTGTTTGTTTTTTTTTTGTCAGAACAGTATTCCATTGTATATGTATCACATATTATTTATCACATATTCATTCATCCATTGATGGACACTTAGGTTTTTTCCATATCTTGGCTATTGTGAATAAATGCAGTTAACATGGGAGTGCATATATATTTTTTCTAATTAGTGTTTTCCTTTCCTTTGCATAAATATCCAGAAGTGGAGTTGCTGGATCATTAAAAAAATATTTTTGAGAACGCTCTGTTTTCCATAGTGGCTGCACCAGTTTACATTCCCACCAACAGTGCGCAAGTGCACAAGAGTTCCTTGTTACCACATCCTTGCCAATACTCATTATTTCTTTTCTTTTTGTTAATAGCCATTCTAATAGGTGTGAGGTGGTATATCATAGTGGTTTTGATTTTCATTTCTGTGACGAGTAGCAGTGTTGACCACCTTTTTGTGTACCTGTTGGCCATCTGTATGTTTTCCTTGGAAAAATGTCTTTTCAGTGTCTCTGCCTTTTTTTCAGTCAGATTGTTTGGGGTTTTTTTGCTGTTGAGTTGTATGAGTTCATTATATATTTTGGATTTTAACCCCTTATCAGATATGTGACTTGCAAATATTTTCTCTCATTCAGTAGGTTGCCTTTTAATTTTGTTGATGATTTCCTTTGCCATGTGGAAGCTTTGTAGTTTGATGTAGTCCCACTACATCTAACTAAAATCTGTAGGTAAAGACCTTTGTAATGGAGCTACCTCTCAAATTCTTATGATACAAACAAACATCAAAAATGATACTTTAGGTTTTCATTGTTAATATTTTGTGCTTTGTTTCAAATGTTGCTTTCTTTATAGCTTTTCTATCCCAAATGAATATATATAAATATGTATATATATATATTTTAAATATTTTTTTTGCCACACTGCACAGCATGTGGAATCTTAGTTCCCTGACCAGGGATCTAACCCAGGCCCCTTTCATTGGAAGTGTGGAGTCTTAACCACTGGACTGCCAGGGAAGTTCCCAAATTATTATTATTTTTTTTGACATCTTTATTGGAGTATAATTGCTTTACAAGGTGTGTTAGTTTCTGCTTTATAACAAAGTGAATCAGCTCCAAATGATCTTTAAAAGATGATTTTAATTAAAAATTTTGGAAAAATACTCTTGTCGGTGGTAATGGGTTTACGATTTTATAATGGAAGAGGAAAATATTAGTCAGCTTCTTCAAATCCTGTCTGTGCTAAATAAATTCCCATATAAAATAAATTTTTTTTTTTAAACAAGGCATGCAGGGACTTCCCTGGTGGCGCAGTGATTAAGACTCCACGCTCCCAATATAGGGGGCCGGGGTTCGATCCCTGGCCAAAGAACTAGATCCCACATGCATACTGCAGCTAAGAGTTCTCATGCTGCAGCTAAGGAGCCGGCGAGCCACAACTAAGGAGCCCACATGCCGCAACTAAGGAGCAGGAGAGCTGCAACTAAGGAGTCTGCCTACTGCAACTAAGACCCGGTGCAACCAATAAATAAATAAATAAATAAATAAAACAAGGCATGCATGTGAAAGGTTTTTGTAGGTGGGGAAATCTACGGGTCTAAGTGTTTATTTTTCTGCAGCAGCTGTGGGAAAAATTTGATTTATTCATATTTATATTAGCTGTTAATTATGTTTGGCTGTGGCTTAAAGAAACTAGTTTATTTTTTCTTCGCATTTAAGAATTCCAGAGGTAGACTGAACAGGGCTGATATGATGTTTATTTGGTCATCAGAGGCCCAGACTCCTTTCATTTTCTTACTCTGTCATCCCTGACACATGACTTTCATCCTCTAGTTTGTCTCATGGTCCATATGGCTGCTCATACTCCAGCCATCGTGTTTGTTTTTTTTTTAATAAATTTGTTCATTTATTTATTTTTGGCTGTGTTGGATCTTCGTTGCTGCGCGCAGGCTTTCTCTAGTTGCAGCGAGTGGGGGCTTCTCTTCATTGCAGTGCACGGACTTCTCATTATGGTGGCTTCTCTTTTTGTGGAGCACGGGCTGTAGGTGCATGGGCTTCAGTAGTTGTGGCACGCAGGCTCAGTAGTTGTAGCTTGTGGGCTGTAGAGTGCAGGCTCAGTAGTTGTGGCGCACAGGCTTAGTTGCTCCGTGGCATGTGGGATCTTCCCAGACCAGGGACCGAACCCATGTTCCCTGAATTGGCAGGCGGATTCTTAACCACTGTGCCACCAGGGAAGTCCAGCCATCATGTTGTAATGTTCCAGGTAGAGAGCAGGAGGAAAGGAAAAATGGTAGAAAGAATACATACCACCTATCTCTTTCCCTTTTAAGGAGTCTTCTTGGGTGTGCATACCACCTAACCTTCTGCTTATATTTTCTTAGCTAGAATGTAGTCAAATGACCACTCATCTATTTGCAAAGGAAGCTAGGAAATAGAGTTTTTAAGAGGTGGTATCTTGCTTCCTCATAAAATTAGGGTCCTGTTACTAAAATCCCTAACAGTAGGTAGGAAAAATGATAGGCAACTCCTACTTTCAGTGTCTGTCATAGCCCTGTAACAGAATAAACTAAATATTTTGGGAAAATTTGTTAATGAGGTAAATTTTTCTTGTGATGGTGTTAAATGCCCCCTGGCTTTTCTTCTTTTTTTTTTGCGGTACGCGGGCCTCTCACTGTTGTGGCCTCTCCTGTTGCGGAGCACAGGCTCCGGACGCGCAGGCTCAGTGTCCATGGCTCATGGGCCCAGCCGCTCCGCGGCATGTGGGATCTTCCCAGACCAGGGCACGAACCCGTGTCCCCTGCATCGGCAGGCGGACTGTCAACCACTGCGCCACCGGGGAAGCCGCCCCCGGCTTTTTTAAGGGAATCTTTTTAAAGCAGCCTTCCTAAAGAATATTTAACTTTCATACTAAGAACTTGGAACATTTGGATTAGTAATAACTATCTAGATTTCACAGAAATAGTATCAACTATTTGGGGCTGTGAGCTGCATGAGGAAGAAATGCTGAGAAGTTTTTCTGAAGGTTCTCACTCTTTACTCTTAACTTAATCTGTCTGTCTTTGCTGCCAGTTTCATTGACAGTTTTCAGAATGGAGGAGTTACAGTGTTCATAGACTGGAAGAATTAATATTGTTAAAATGTCCATATTACCCAGAGCGGTCTACAGATTCACTGTAATCCCTGTCAAAGTTCTAATGGAGTCTTTCACAGAATCTAATGGAGTCATTCACAGAAAAGAAAAAAAAAAAAATCCTAAAATTTGTATGGAACAACAAAAGACCCCGAATACCCAAAGCAGTCCTGAGAACACAACTGGAGGCACCACACATCCTGATTTCAAATTGTATTACAAAACTATAGTAATCAAAAGAGTATAATATAGGCATAAAACACACACAGAGATCAATGGAACAGAACTGAGAGCCCAGAAATAAACCCACATATATATGGTAAATTAATTTTCAACAAAGGAGCCAAGAATATACAATAGGGAGAAAGGATAGTTTCTTCAATAAATGGTGTTGAGAAAGCTGGACAGCCACATGCAAAGGAATGAAACTGGACCTCTACCTCTACTATATACAGAAATCAACTCAAAATGGTTTAAAGACTTAAATGTATGACCGGAAACCATAAAACTCCTAGAAGAAAACATAGGAGGTAAGCTCCTTGACATTGGTCTTGGCAGTTTTTTGCATCTGACAGCAAAAGCAAAGGCAACAAAAGCAAAAATAAACAAGTAGAACTACATCAAACTAAAAAACTTCTGCACAAAAAAGGAAACCTTTAACAAAATGAAAAGACAGCCTACTAAATGGGAGAAAATATTTGCAAATCATATGTCTGATAAGGGGTTAATACCCAAAATATACAAAGAACTCATACAATTCAACATCAAAAAAACAAACAACCCTATTAAAAAATGGGCAGAGGACCTGAACAGACATTTTTCCAAAGGAGACATACAGATGACCAATAGACACATGAAAAGATGCTCAACATCACTAATTGTCAGTGAAATGCCAATTGTCAGTGAGATACCACCTCACACTGGTCAGAATGGCTATCAGTAGATAGCAAGTGCCAGAAAGGATGTGGAGAAAAGGGAAACCTCTTCCACTGCTGGCATACATTAGGATTGTAAGTTGATGCAGCCACTATGGAAAATAGTATGGAGGTTGGTCAAGAAATTAAAAATAGAACTGCCATGCAATCCAGCAATTTCACTTCAGGGTATTTACCCAAAGAAAACAAAACAGTAATTTGAAAAAGTACATGTACCCCAGTGTTCATTGCAGCATTGTTCACAATAGCCAAGGTGTGAAAACAACATAAATGTCTTCTAATAGATGAATGGATGAAGATGTGTTTTATATATATATATATATATATATATATATATATATACACAATGGAATATTACTCAACCATTATAAAAATGAAATCTTGCCATTTGTGACAACATGGATGGATCTAGAGGGTATTATGCTAAGTGAAATAAGTCAGACAAAGACAAATACAGTATGATCTCACTTGTATGTAGAATCTAAAAACAAAAGGGAAGCAGACTCAAAGATAAAGAAAAAAAGCAGCTGGTTGCCATAGAGGAGGGTGGTGGGGAGTTGGGAGAAATAAGTGGAAAGGATTAAGAGGTATAAGCCTCCACTTATAAAATAAATAAGCAACGGGGATGTAATATACAACATAAGGAGTATGGTCAGTAATATTGTAATACCTTTGTATGGGGACAGATGGTTACTAGACTTACCATAGTAATCATTTTATAATGTATGCAAATATCAAATCATTATGTAGTAATGTGAAACTAACATTATATGTCAACTATATTTCAATTTAAGAAAGGCATACAAATCAAAAACAAAGAAAAAGAGAAAGGAGCCAGTAAATAGAGAGTAAAAGAAGAGGGAAGGTAGGTTAGAATAGGACATGACAGGATAGGAAGAGAGGAAGTCAGGAGGCGCCACCAAAAAAATTGCATCCTAGACCTTTCAGAAGCTCATATGACTCTGGGGAATCTTTGGGTAATGGCTGGTCTGTGTAGTGGAATGCAGATGTTTGAGGAGAAGAAAAATAGGCGTTAAGTGGCTTATGATAGCATTTGCAGTCTTGGTTGATAGTATTAACCAAGATAGAATTATATAGTTTTTTCAGTTATACTATGCTTAGTTTTCTGCATTGATAAGATAGTCCGAGATCATATAGTGTGAGAGGCTAAATTCCTACATTTAATTATCATTTAAAAATTGTTTGGCCCTTTCTAATTATTTTTAAAAATTTTTTACCCCCTTTCTAATTTATGTGATCTTTTTTACTGTAATAATACTGTTTAGGTATTTCAGCCAAGTTTACTGAAATGTACTGGAAATGATATTTTTGAAAAACCTTGCATATAATTCTTTTTAAAAAATACATTGTGTTAAAGAGGAGTCATACAGTGCATATGGAGTGTATTCCTAAATAGATTAATTTATTACCTTGTTATCTTTTATTTATTACAGTGTCCCTGCATGAGATTTCATTGCTAGTGGATACTACACATTTAAAGCGGTTTGGGTTATGGAAAAATAAAGATGATGATCACAGTAAAAGAAGTCATGCTATCCTCTTTCTTTGGGTCTCCTCAAATTATCTTCAAGAGATTCAGACCCAATTAGAAAACTCTATGTTAAGCCAGCAATGTGAGTATAAAAAGATTTCTAAATTTTAGGATAATCTGAGAAGTCCTATAAATAAAGTAATTTTCCTCTAAAATAATTTAGTAGAATGTAATTATTTCATTGAATTGAAATAAGTTCATTGAATTCAAAATAATTTATCCCTTGATATTACGTAAGATACTTTATTCATTTAATTTCTCCTTTTAATTTTACTCAACCGATTAAAATTATCTTCTAAAATAAAAGGACTACCTTATCTTTTAGTCACTTGACATCCTTGGCTACCTGTCTTAAGAGTTTCTTGCCCTTATTTCATAATGAACTGTGACAGAACTAATCAGTGGCAAAGTCAAATAAAATACAGAAGTCTTTATCTTCAACATTTTCTATAGTTTCTAAAAAAGATAAATCAGTTTATTTACTTATGTATCATTTTTCTAAGACTGGGTTGAATACTTTTCTGGTGCTCCCATAACACTTATCTATCAATATATAAGTATCTTGAGATATTTCCCAACTTTGTTTAGTTTCCAACTCCTAAAGGAGTCTGGTTTAGAATTGGGTAAATCAAATTGGTAAATTTCTTTCTTATCTCTTTAATCTCTCTGCCATTTCTCCTCCTACTCCCTTGCACATTAAAGATGTTAGGTAGTGAACTAAATTTTATGTCTTTAAAATTACTTATTTTGCTGTCCTCATTACTTCCAAATTGATTGGGAAAATTCATGATTAAATAGCAGAGAAGTTGGAAAAATACACAAGCCATTTATAATCATTATGGGAGGAGAGAATGTCATTTGATGAGAGAAAATGATTTTGAAGGAAGTGTTTGAATGGAAATTTTTTTAATTGGTAGATTTGATATATGAAGAGGGCTAGAGAAAAACAATTGCTTAGTCATCATTCATTTACTTATTCATACATTCATTAACAAACATTTAAGAGCACCTAGTAAATGCCAGGTACTGGGGATGCAGCAGTCAATACCATTGTGGAGTTTGTATTCTAATGTAGTAGGAGTCTAAAAATTGTGAGTTTTGGTTATAGGTTACTAATGGCCTGTTTTGGTATTTAATTTGCCTGGGTTATTAACTAACATACAAAATAGTTTGTTGAGTTGTATACCAACCTTATTGTTACTAATAATTATTTTAATTATAATCCCTTTGAAAAATAACACTACTGATAAAAACTGATTTCTTTTTTCTTTCATAGCAAAATCCACTGAATTCATTTTCCTTGAGCTACACAGTTCTATTTCACAGAGAGAAGAATTGAAATTGCAAGACATTATGACAGAAATAAGTACAGCCAATGGAGAATTAGAGCTTTCTTATCCACTGTCTTGGGTTCAAGCACTTCCTTTATTTCAGAACCTCTCTTCAAAAGAAAGCTCTTTTATTCATTATTACTGTGCTTCAACTTGTTCTTTCCCTGTTGCTACTGCTGAAGAAATGAAGATGAAATCAATATCTCAGGTTAGTGAGGGGGAGGGAGGCAGTTCGATAAAAATTCTTTTTTTGAAATGAGCATGATTTCAGAATGCTGTGTTTTGTCAAAAGAGCACAGGAACCAACCTAAAGGAACTCCCAGTGCCAGAGCTGGAACAGTTAGATCAACAAAATCAGTAATGATAGCCTGTGATTATTATGAAAAAATAAGATATAATACCAATTAATCTATATTGATACAAATAAATAACTGATTGGATGAATGAAAACATAAGAAAAGGTGGGTAAGGGACAATTCTTTCTTAGAAAAGTGTTGCAATTAATAAATGTAAAAGGAAAAGAGAGATATAAAACCACCTCTAGAAAAATCATAGTTATGATTGTTGCAGGTAAGGTCCACAGAGGGATGCTAAATTTAATGGATGAAAACTTAAGGGAAAACAGGATATGTGTACAATATCAATCTCTTACCCCAAATATTAATTAATTACAAAAAAGAAGTAACTTTTTTTTCTCCACTGTAGTAACTTTACAGTGGAGAAACATTGCAGACATCACCTTAACCCAAGTGATTGAAGTTAACATTACCAGTAATAAGATATATTGACCTAATGTACCTGTCACATCATGCACGGAGAAGAGTACATCATTTCTGTGTTGTTCTTCTCAATATTGTATAACCTCAGTCTAATTGTGAGAAAAATCAGACAAACCCAGTTACAAAGTAACTGACCAACAGTCTTAAAAAATATCAAGGTCATGAAAGACAAGGAAAGATTGAGGAATTGTAGGATCCTGAAACAAAAGAAATTTGTTGGCAGAAAAACTAGTAAAATCAGAATAAAGTTTGTAGTTTAGTTTGATAGTAGTATGATACCAACATTAATTTCTTAGTTTTAATAATTGTACTGTGGTTTAAAAAGATGTTAATATTAGGGGGATCTGTGAGAGGCTTATTTGTTTTTTGCAATTCTTTTATCAATATAAGTCTAAAATTACCTTGGAACAATTAATGGTAAGTTTTAAAATGCTGTGTTTATTTTTATAGGAGGTTGCTAGTACACATGTGGCTTGTGTATCTCTGCCAAATACCTCTAGAAAGAAAAGCATTTATTAAGTTTGCTGTGACATGGGCGTGTGCACACACACACACACACACACACTCATGTGGGTTTGGTCTGGGGCTAATCTGGTTTTTTAAAGGTCTGTAGAAAGCCACATTAGTGGAAGTCAAGATGTAAGCCTTCACCACTGTCTTTTGCATAATGTTGTAAAAATTTTGCCTGGTAATTACACTGTATATACAAATTTGTATCATAGTTTTCCATTTACTAATAAAATATCAATTTATGTTCTTATAAACTCTTTTCAGTCTCTCATTTAAATTTTTTCCTACTATTTATCACCTCTTTTGTTCATTTTGAACAAAATGAATACTGTTTTCAGATTCCTAAGTTAATTATAAAGCCAGACCTGTAAGTAACACTTCAGGTTAAACTTTGATCATTGTATAGTATCTTTTGATCCAAAGTATTATTTTGATTTAGTTATATCTTTATAGAAATTCTAAGAGTATATATATAACTCATTGGTATGTATCAATATTTCTTTTAGTCACATTTTCTCTTACCAGTCTAACTTTTGACTTTGTCCTTTTGAGAGTTAATACGTGTTTGTGCACGTATAAGACCTTTTTCTTTGCCATTTTCTGTCAGCCCTCAAATACAGATACAGCCAAGCCTACTTACACCTTACTGCAGAAGCAAAGTAGTGGTTGCTACTCACTTTCTATTACATCGAATCCAGATGAAGAATGGCGAGAAGTCAGGCCCACTGGACCTGTTCAGAAGTATGTACTGTGTCATATCCCATTTGTAATAGGTGGGCAAATTAGTAGTTTTCATTCACATTGCTGATTTTAAGTACTTTTCCTTTTTAAATGTTTTGAGTTTTACTTTCTTGCTGACAGTTAATAATAGAAATAATTATTAAAAAGTTTAAAAAATTATTAAGAAAACAAGCAATGCCATTTCATTTAGTTTTATGTTAATAAGACAGAAATGGTAGCCAAGATGTCAAATGTGGTAAGATTAAAGCATTTATTGAAAATATTTGAATAGAAGAGTATGGTTTTTAAGATTATATATTCCGTATCTGAATATATAATAGGAAAAGTGAAATTGCTTATTAATGTGTGCCTCAATTTAGGGTACTTTATCAGAACTTCCCTTTCAGAAGTACTTCTTTGTTCGTATTTCGTCTTTTATATGTCTTCTCATGGTGGTAAGGCAGCATAAGGGAGTCTGTGCACTTGAGAGTGATTTCTATTCCTCTTCAAGATTCCTTTTCTCTGTTAAAAAAAAGAAAAAAAAAAAGGAAAGCACAGGATAGGGAAATAGCCAATAAAATAGTAACTTTCATTTTAGCACTTAAAATTTTCCTGTGTTATTTCATTTAGGTGCCATGGTTACCAAGATTAAATCAACTGCAGATGATTCTTATCTTCTTGAATCTTTCTAGTTCAACAAGTACATATTATACCTTTATTATTGACTATGTTTGTGCGATGAGTACCACCCTGTCTGTTCCAAGATTATAGTCAGAACTCACAACTGCTCTTATGTCTGAGCTTTAAGAGAGGGTGCCAAAGGAAAAATGCCTAATTAGTTGTCATTTTGTTTTCCATTTCTTTCTGGTTGTGCTCTAATTATTTATATCCTTTATGTTCTCTTTAAGTTATGCATCGTAGCACTTTTTTATGGGAAACTTGCCTCCTAAGCTCCCATGGTAATTCTTCATTGTCCAGCTGCTGGTGTAGACTAGCCACCAGTAGGAGAGCATTGTTTTTGACCGTTGACTCTTTTAGTCTTGGGGATTGAAACTTAGCATTGGAAACTGGAGTGTAGGAGAATCTTCTATGGTTTATTACTTCAGTTCGTTGAAAGTTAAAAATTGTACAGAAGAGAGACATCCTCAACGGTATTGTAATTGACTGTGAGATAACCCCTTGATTAGACAAATACTGAGACTAGCCCACATGGGAAGGATTGGAAATGAAAAGATACTCAATGAGAGTACTGTTAGTAGCTTGTGAAAACAAAGGAAGGAAAATATAATTGCTTGTATCATGTCAAATATTTTTTTACCCTACACATTTTAGTTATTGAATACTACTGCCCTGTTATTTTCCTATGTAACAAATCCCTTTGACACTAGAGTTTTCAATATTAGTATATTTTAATTTTATTTTTACTTTTTAAGGTTGATTGTATATCCTCCACCACCTACTAAAGGGGGCTTAGGAGTAACTAATGAAGATCTGGAGTGCTTAGAAGAAGGAGAGTTTCTTAATGATGTAATCATTGATTTCTACCTTAAGTAAGTACAATGATAAATGATCTTGTCATTTGTTTTACAGGTTTTGATGTGAATATTGAATATCTTTATCTCTGAAGTATTTTAACTCTAGCTAAAAATAACCTGCCAAATTTTCAGATTTGAAAATTTTTGTCTACCAAAGTTTTCTGGTGTTGACTAATTCAGTTTCATTCCTTTACATCCCATAGATACTATATACTTCAGAAGAGTTACTGTTGTTTTGTTTTATTTGTTTTTGTTTTTGCTTGCTATTGATTGATACTTCTTTTTAGATTTTATTTATTTATTTTTGGCTGTGTTGGGTCTTCGTTGCTGCACGTGGGCTTTCTCTAGTTGCGGCGAGAGGGGGCTACTCTTCGTTGCAGTGTGCGGGCTTCTCATTGAGGTGGCTTCTCTTGTTGCAGAGCACGGGGTCTAGGCGCATTGGCTTCAGTAGTTGTGGCACGCAGGCTTAGTAGTTGTGGCACGCAGGCTTAGGAGTTGTGGCTCACAGGCTCTAGAACACAGGCTCAGTAGTTGTGGCGCATGGGCTTAGTTGCTCCATGGCATGTGGGATCTTCCCGGACCGGGGCTCAAACCCATGTCCCTTGCACTGGCAGGCAGATTCTTAACCACTGCGCCACCAGGGAAGTCCCTGACTGATACTTCTTGGACTATAGTATTATTATAGTGAAGGAGGTACTTATATAATTACAGATCACTTTGGGAACCAGAAAGAAACAACTCTGTAGTTCTCTATTGTGTCTTTAAGTGCTGTAAAAGTTAGCTGTCATTTTAAAAATCCATATTACTATTCCATTAAAAATAGTTTTCAACTTTTTATATAGCCAAGCTGAAGGAATGTGTAAGAAAGAAACTTTCATGCAGTGGTAATTTGTCTCTAGCCCTCATTTTGTACTCTATCCCTGTACCTACATTTCTAACATTTCAAGATGTCTCCTAATTATTTCACTGACCCTTCCCAAATCAATTTATTATTATCATATTATTTCAGCCCTATTGTTTTACTAAGAGTGCTATCTTTATTCTACTAAGGATAGGCTCAAAAATCTCACGTTATTATCTACTCTTCATCTTGGACGTTGTAGATTTAATCTCTAGAAGTTCTGTTTGGGTCTTTTTTATATCTTTCATGTCTCTAATTTTTTGAACATATGGAATATAATTATTATATAACAACTGTTTTAATGTCTTTTTCTACTTATTCTAGTGTCCTTGTCAGTTCTGGATTGGTTTCAATTGACTGATTCTTCTCTTCATTATGAGTGGTATTTTTTTTTTTCTTCTTCTTTGCATGTCTGGTGATTTTTTTACTGGGTGCTGGTATATTCCTATAAATATTCTTGAATTGTGTTTTGAGACAGATTATTTGGAAACAGTTTGATGCTTTTAAGGATCTTGCTTTTTAAGGTTTGTTAAGCGAGCCCAACAAATTAATCCCCACTATTGAGGAAAGACCCTTCTGAATACTCTACTCAGTGCTTCATGAATTATGAGGTTTTCCAGCCTGGCTGGTAGCAGCAGGCAGTATTCCCACAACCTGCGTGAATGCTGGGTACCATTCCCTCTACTTTTTTCAGATAGTTCTTTCCCCAGTCTTAGGTATTTTCCTTACGTACATGCAGTAATCAATATTCTGCTAAATTCTTGAGGAGGACTCTGCAGATGTCTGGAGTTCTCTGTCTATAGTGCTTTTTCTTTTCCAGTATTCTGATCTGCAAACTCTCGCTGCCTTAGTCTCTCCTGACTCTCAGCATCTCCTCAACTCAGGGAATCTGCCATGTTCCACCTGGGTTATTCCCTTCTGTGCTGCAGCCTGGAAACTTATCAAGGCAGTAAGCTGAGGCAATTACGGAGCTCACCGTTTCTCAAGGGTCACTGTTCTTTGTTGCCTGATGTCCAGTGTTTTAAAAACTATTGTTTCATGTGTTTTGTCTGATTTTTTGCTTGTTTCAAATAGGAGTGTAAGTCTGATCCCTATTATTCCATCTTGGCTGGGAGTAAAGTTTTCATTATCATTGACTCTTCACCCTCCCTTCCTTCTCTACATACTCAGTTGCCTGAGTAGTAGATTCAGTCTCTCAAATTTGTTTATTGTCTTTCTTCTGTCATCATGATCTTTTTAGTACTACTTATCTTACCTAAATTATTATTCTTTTAAAACAGTCTCCTTATATCCTTTGTCTCTGTTTTCCTATCTGTTAAGTATATTATTACCACCATTATTATTCTTTACTCCATGAATGCAATTCTCACTAGAAACTTTTATTAATTTCTTACTACCTGTCAAAATGAGTTCAAACACAGTCAGGCATTTGAGTGTCTTGATAATATGACACTAATTTGTCTTTTCTGCCATCTACTTATAACCCTGAACCTATTACATAGTCCAGCAAAACTGAATTATAAACAACTTACTAAACAAAGCCCATCCTTATTCACTCTTTTGCCTTAATGCCGTGTTACTCTTGCTTTGTGGAATATTCTTTTTATCTTAACCTGTTGAAATTTTATTCCTCTATCAAGCTTCCTCACAAGGGTTATCTTCTTGAAAACTTTTCCTGGTTTTAAACAGATATTATTAACTCTCATAATACCTTATTTGTATCTCTTTTATGGTTCATATAATATTTTGCCTTATTTTAAAGTTATTGGGTAGCATTATGATTATTTTCCTTCTAAAGGTTGAGCATCTTATGTCTTACTTATTTTTGTATTCCTAAATAGTGTCAAATTTATATTTTGTGAGATGAATTGGATCATCTTTGATGTTAATTTTGATATGTTTTATTGGAATTAACTAATATAATTTTATTTCAAATTCAGTTCTAAGAGTATTTTTCTATACTTCCTTTTCACTGAACCTGCCTGTATCTCTGACTCTTTGACTTCTTTTCAGAGGGGATTCTACTTTATTTTTTAAACTACTTTCTATTTATTTTTAATATTGATGAATAACTTTCAAATAAGAAAGTGCACAAATTTTAAGTGTATAGCTCATGAATGTTCACATATGTGTGTACCCATGTTATCGCTATTCAGATTAAGGCAAAGAATACTTAAGCAGCACACCAAAAGCATTCTGTGTGTCGCCTTCCACATAGTATACCCTCCACATAACCACATTAAAAAAAATTCAAGTTGTGTTTGTCTTTTATGTTTTTTTAAAAAAGCAATTCCAAGATCATTTTTGGACCTTTATAAACTATTAACAATAGTAGAGTTCTCTAATTATGAGAGGTTTAATCACTAAGTGATTGAATTATAAACTTGTGTTGAAGAATTCTTTTAGTAAAGAAATGGACTAAGGATTTAGAGGTTAGTCATGTCTCAGAGTTATTAAAATTTCTCTAGATTTATTTAGGAGCGTCATGGTTTCAGTTTTGTATTTGATTGCATGATTATTTGATTAATATGTCCTTGTACCGTCACTCTTCTGGATTGTAAGCTCTACGGGAGCAGGAATTTTTTTTGCCCCCTCTCATTTTATGTTGCTAGTATAAATATGGTGCTTGGCACATATTAGGAATTTGAGAAATATTTGTTAAGTAAATGAATATGTGGAAAATTTCTGCTTTATTGATCTTGATAGAAGGTGAGGTAACTAAAGAACAAAAAAAAGCTGAAATTAGAGCAAATTGCAAGATTGCTTTGACTCTAATAGGACATAAAAATGAAGATTTTCTGAACACAGATAATTGGAGGAAGACCAGATAAAATCTAAAAATAATTTACTTTTGTGGTGTTACTTTGCAGGTATCTTATATTGGAGAAGGTGTCAGATGAACTTGTTGAACGAAGTCACATTTTTAGTAGCTTTTTCTACAAATGCTTGACAAGAAAGGAAAATAATTTAACAGAAGATAATCCAAATCTTTCGTAAGTCAGTCTTTCAGTGTACTTAAGTTTTAAGAGGAAAACATGCTATTTTGATGGACTTAGTGAAATAACTTCTTACACTTTCCTAGAGTGAGCAGTATTACCACTTTTGCAGGTGTTGGGCCTGTTTGCTCTGAGAGGCATTTCTTACCCTTCCACTGTTCTGTTCCCTATCACAGGGAGGCTGACTCTTACAGGTTGCATTTCCAATTGCATGTTTTGTGGGGGATACTGGAGGTTGGGAGGCAAGGAAAGAAGAAGTCAGGATGTTTCTTCCTTACCCTCTTTGCCTTGGGCAGTTATTCTGGTAGTGGTTCTAGTTCCTCTGTGGGTCCTTCTTTCACTGGACAGACCTGATAGAGCTCTAGCTTCCATTTGGAGGTACTACTTCTTCACTTTGCCCTTCAACATAAGGGTGTAGCATTGTCCTACTATGCTAAGCTCTGGTTGCCTCACTGATTGCCTTTTGTGGCACTGCGCTTTTTCTGTCACCACTGTAGCCAATTATTTGCATTACATTTTATCTGTCTTAAATATATAGGGAGGTTTATGTTTTCCTGGTTGGACCCTCACTAACATACTACTATTTAATTAAACTGATGTAACATTATAAAAATACCATGTTCCCACAATTCAGCTGAATTTCTGTCCAGGTATTTTTTTGATTAATTCTAAAACCTACAGAGCAGTGGATGGGGCTAGGCAAAAAGGAGGAAGGAGTAATTCTTGTATCTTAGCAGTAACTTAGATAGTTGTGAGCCTGGAGCCACTTCACCCCTCTCCCTGCCCCTAACAATTCGTGTGATAATCTATATGGTAGGCCCATGGTAAAATTAAGAGTTTTTATTTTTAAAAAAGTTAATGTAAGCATTTGTCTACCACTTTACAAGGTACATTTTTGTACATTATTTCTTCCCATAACAGTGCTTTTAGGTATGTAAGGCATTTTTCAGATGAGGAAGCAGGCCAATAAAGATTGGCAGAACTCTGGTAAGTGACAGAACTGGTTGGTACTTAAATCTTTATCTTTTAACCTCTAATCCAGAGATGTTTTTGTTATACTGGACTGCCTTTGAAAAAATGGCTGTGAGAGCTGTTTCATCCCTTTAAAATAATAGGAATAATAAGCAAGTAAGAAGATGATTAAATGGGTAAACTGTCTGAATTTGTTGTATTGTTGGAGAAGGAGGATAGGAATAGAGAGAGTATTAACATTTATTGAGTACCTGCTTGGAGCCATGGCAGTGAACATAAAGTTATTTTGTTTGATTCTACAGTAGTCTTATGACATAATGCCATTATTGTTATGAATTGAAGCTTAAAGAAGTTAGATAAGTTATCCAAAGTTGGATATAGCTTTCCAGTTTCAAAGTTCAAGCTTTGTCTGTTGTTTTTAGTATTGCAACTATATAATTTATGGCCTAAATTGGGACACTTGAGAGAATAAAAGGAGGCTTTATTAATAGCTACGCTGGGCAACCCATGTATACTGGGGCTGCCCTATACAAACTGAGATGTGTAGTCATCTATATTTTGAGTGTCTTTATGGATTTGGAATTTGTGCTGGTAGACAAGGCCTGCCAGGGTCAACTAAGGAGAAAATCACAATCTGAAAATATTCCTGATAATCCGGGTTAATGGAGAGGGATATATGGAAGGGGAAGATTTATTAAATAAATTTGATATTTAACATTTCTGATGCCCTCCTCTTCTATTTTATGAGTATAGAAACAGATGGTTGGCACCATGCACTTAATCCCACATTTTGTTTTAAGATTACTAGTCAGTGTGGAGATTATGCATTTGGCATACCCACGTAGAAACTGAGGAAATGAAAAGGTAGATTCTGCTGTATTAAAAAAAATTTTTTAATTAAAAAAATTAGAAAAAATTTAGATGTTGTATGAATGATCATATATAAACATAATACAGAACTGAGTTAGATGAGTGGCATCTTCCAGTGTAAGATAGATCTTATATGTATCTTATGCATAATATATATTTATATATACACATACACATATACATATGAACACATACATACACACACACAAATACTCATACTAATGCTTAGCCTGATATGTATACAATTAGTATTCACACAAAGAATCCCTACATCGGTTAAAAAAGAAAAAGAACCCAGAAGCAAAGTGACAAGGGATACAAAGCATAATTTATGGCCAGTAAATCCTACAGGAAGCTCAAACTGCTAGTGTTAGGAAATAGCAGACTAAATGATTCACAAAGTCATTACTGTGGTTTATGAGATCCTGCAAGATCTGCTTCTGTCCATGTCCCTAAACTCATCTCGCAGCATTCTCTCCCCTCATTTATAACACTTCAGCTCAGCCTACCTCCTTTCAGTTTTCAAATATGCTTAAGCTCTTTCCTGTTTTCTGACAGAAATTTCTTCTTCTGGCACTTTTAAATTTATTTTACAACATGATCTCTAATCATTTTTTTGTTTGTTCATTTTCTGTTTCTTATTCTAAAATACAAGCTCCATGAGGTCAGGGACTTCATCTGTCTTATTTTCTACTCTATGCCTGGTACATTTTGCTCAGTTCTTAGAACATACTAGGAACTCATAATAAAAGATAATAATGTATGTTATTGAATGGGGAAAGAACTGTTAGACATTAGTTGAGGATTTTCCATGCAGTTAGGAACAGAGAATAAGCGATTATATTGCGGCCCCCGTATTCTCTCCTGTCATCCTTGCCCCATCCAATATCTAATGTATTCCCAATCAAATAAGGTTAGCATAGTCAGGAAATCTATCAAACAGCAACATAACAAGACAAAAGAAAACCAGGTGTCTATCCTTAAGATCTTTCAGACGGAAAACAAATTAAGAGACTCTGCACTAGGTAAAAATAATAATTTATAATCATTGTAATGGTTGGGTCATTTTGAAATAAGAAAATTTGGTAAACATATGACTCATTATTTTATGAAGTTAATCTTTTGCATAGTGACTAATTCCTACCTCATCTTTTAGCCCCATCTTACTCCCAATGTCTACTCCTTTGAGTTTGGTTAGATATTCACACGGACAGGGATAGGGCAAAGATGTCTGTTTCCTGTGTTACTTGGTATGTAAATGTATAAGAACTTGATGATTTGTTTAATTTTCTGACTAAAAAGAGGTCCTTCGTGGGACTGAGCCAGAAGTCACATATCACCATCTCCTTTATGCCACTGTGAAATGCTATCCCTTTCCTAGAACCTTTTTTGACATCCAAACTTGGTTTGATATCTTCCTTCTTTAACTTCCCTAATGAGGTAAAGAAAAGGAATTATTATTCACGTGTCCCAACCCTTTTCTTCATGTTTTTCCTAGATGCCATCACCATAATTCCTTTGTATCCTTTATGACACTTATATTTTAATTATTTGTTGTAGTCTTTTTCTGCCTTCATTATTTTGTAAATCCTTTTAGGGCAGTGTGAGTGATTTTCATTATTTGTTCTTAGGAACCTAATAAATATTTGTCAAAGAAATAAAGGATGGATAATGGGTATGCTTAACTCATTGTCCTATAATATTCTTATAAATGAAATAAAGGGAGATGAGTCTCATCTTTAAAAATCTAAGACTGTATACCTCATCCCTCCTCTTCCATTAAGTTTTAACACCTCCCTTATCACAGATATAACATTTAGACAATTCTGTTAAGGTTTAATGATAATATTTTATATCAGCCCAGGTGGAACTAAATAGAATAAATAGGTATAGCTATTTATATTCAGTTGCTGAGGCACTTTTGGAATCTGTAAAGCATTTTATGAATTGCTGCCTTTCTTTTATCCATACTTTATTGTTTATAAATAGTGATCATATTTAAAAACAGCCAGGAGTTAATAAAATGAGATAATTTTCTAGTCTGTTAAATATTATGTACCCTGAAGAAGATGGTTAAATAAACTAAAGCTAGCATTTTTCAGTGTATAAAAAAGACCCCTGAAAGCCTTATCTTAAATTTTTAATCTATCAAATATGTCTATCTTTTTGTTCCCAGAATGGCTCAGAGAAGACATAAGAGAGTAAGAACATGGACTCGTCACATAAACATCTTTAATAAAGATTACATCTTTGTGCCTGTAAATGAGTCGTGAGTATTTCAGATTATTTAAAAAAAAATCGGAGAATACAGAAACATACTTTGTGCATTTTTAGATTAATAATCAGTAAAAAGTATGGGTAGATAAACCCAGGTATTATTTTTAATTTTTTTCTAAAGAACTAGCTAAAATAATGAGTTTATCTTGGATTTTGGTTTGACGGTACTTATATTGTAAATAGTGGGGAAAAAAAATGACAAATGCCCACAAGACTATAATGACTTAGGCATTCAGTTTATTTTGAGGTGGGACTCAAGAAAAGATTTTCTAAACAAAACAATCAAAAGCATTTAGGATAAATTTTCAAATATTTAAGAGAACAAGCTCTTTAAGCACTAACAGAAAAAAGGTGATGCTATAAGTCTCTTTGTTTGTTTATTAAAGCAGATTCTCAACAGGAAACACTAATTATATAAAAGTAAATGAGTTTGACTTACTCAGATTTTATCCTAAGAAGTCTTAGTGCTTTTTAAATTAGTTTTGAAATCGTGTTCAGATACTACAGTGGACTTCTTCAAAATTGATGTTTGTTATACCCACCTTCTCAGCTATAGTTCTAGAACGTATTCTTCTACATTGTTTAGATTTTGTGTTATTAAGATATTTCTTTTTCAACAGGTCTCACTGGTATCTTGCAGTCATTTGTTTTCCATGGTTAGAAGAAGCTGTGTATGAAGATTTTCCACAAACTATATCCCAGCACTCCCAGACTCAGCAGTCCCAACATGACAACAAAACAATAGGTGATAAACTTAATGTGGATGGTGTTTTTAATAATGTTGGCAACAGTAAAATGATTATAGAGAACAATATGAAGTTAAAGGATAGTATAATTATTCCTTATCATTTAGTTTATTAGAAGAAATGTCTGAAATTTTCATGATAGATACCTGACTCATGTATAAACAAAATGTAATTGTCAGGTTTTACTGTTATATCAAGTTTTATCATAGCAGTTTTTATAAAATAATCTTTCTAAAAGATTATTTTTATAAATCTTTTAAAATAAATTATTTTTATAAAATATTTATATTTTTATAAATTATTTTTATAAATCTATTTTATAAATCTTACTTTATAAATCTTTTATAAAATAATCTTTCTAAGAATTCAAGGCATAGATTGAAATCTCCCCTTTTTTCTTTTTTCTTTTTTCTTTTTTTTTTTTTTGTGGTACGCGGGCCTCTCACTGCTGTGGCCTCTCCCGTTGCGGAGCACAGGCTCCGGACGTGCAGGCTCGGCGGCCATGGCTCACGGGCCCAGCCGCTCCGCGGCACGTGGGATCCTCCCGGACCAGGGCACGAACCCGCGTCCCCTGCATCGGCAGGCGGACTCCCAACCACTGCGCCACCAGGGAAGCCCTTTTCTTTTTCTTAATATAAATCAGCACAATTCCTTTTGACACTAGTAATTTGGCTAGGTAATTGCGGGTCTCTTATAATTCTTCCATGATTTTTCTTATGTTACAACCCAAATCTTAAGTAAGCAAATAAGCCTACTTTCTTTGAGAAAAAAAAATCGAATTGTATTTTATAGCTGTAGCCTAAGCAGCAAGCAGAATTAATAATAGCCATTACCGTTAATACTGGCCAAAACCTATCTCTTGTGGGGGAGAAAGAAAGACTGATAAAGCAACTGATTACTTTCTATTTTGTCTAATCCTCCTATGCTGCAAAAGTGTATTTATGCAACACTCTATGATCATATGTTAGAAGAATTATTACTAGGCAAATTAACCCTCCTCCACATTAAAACAGCAGAGATTTTGATAAGTAAGCAATCTATGAAGATTGTCTTTTTACAGGAAACTGGCCCCAGCTAACTGGTATTTCAAGTTTTGGCTCTGGGGTGTGTGTATTGTGTGATGACAGCCAATTAAGCATTGTCAGTTTTATCCATCGATTGAATTTTTTTGTAACATTAACCATAAAAAAAAAATTAAATAGTTCCCAGGTATTTTTTCCATTTAATTACTACTATGCATACAAATTACAATTTAAACTTATCTAAATACTTTGTATTAGACACAAAATAAACACACATAACTGTTTTGTTATTTCCAACTAGATAATGATCTGCATACTTCTTCAGCACTATCCTTGGGTACAGAAGATTCTCAAGTAAGTGTGTTTTTATAAATGTGAAGGAAGGAAAACTCATGAATATAACAATTTTATCTGGAAAATAGGGCATAGCTAGGTGGGCTATGATGGATATTGGTGTACCATAATTAAATTATGCTGTTTTATGATTCTTTGGAATATTTCATTGGGGTAGTAAAGAGAACAAGAGAAATTATTCTTTTTGCATCTGTTTAGCTTACTTTAACTCCCTAGGTTTGTTTATAGTTTATCTGATCATCTTGGTCGACTACTTTTTCAGTTTCTATGGAAAAATGTACTTTTATTCTTCATTATGTCATCAGTTTTTGCACTCAGAGTAATTAATTACCTATATTTTATATTCCACTTTCTATTATTATAAATTGTTGGTATAAATCATTCAAAGTAGACTCATGGTCAGTCCATACGACTTCTGAGGCTAATATAGTTACTGTTAACTTTTCTTTAAATGGACCTATAAACTGATACTCATGGTCTAGATTTGGTATCTTAATTGATTAAGGTAGACACGTAATTATTTTTTAATACATGCAGACAGCAGCAGCCTCGCTGGCATAGGCCTGTGTCTTTACTGTCACTGGTACAGGGTGGGCAGAAGGAAGGAGGTTTCCTTTTCTGATGTCACAGCGGCAGAATAGGGGAGTTCCTTCTTGCCTCTAGAGCCAGGTTTCCCAAATTGGGTTCCATGGAATACTTGTTCTAAGATGCAGTTTATGATAAAAAGGATTCTAAGGTCAGTTAAGTTGGGTAAACCCTGTGTCCTATTCCTCTCTTAGAGATTCACTGTTATATTAGAATAATAAAGATGCTGAGAAGTTCTGCATATTAAAGAAAGTTTGATCTATTGATTCTTAAATTTATCAACAAAAATAACAAAATACCCCATCTCTTGTCCCTTAGTATACATTAATAATCTGCTTCTTATGCTTCAAAGGGAAGAAGTCTGTCTCTATTGATATCATATACTGAGTTAAGAGAATGTGTATAAGGACAGGTTCAGTTAACTTCTTCATCTTTGCTTAAGATGGCAACTCTGAATAGAAGTAATTCAAGTTCCATGTTGTTTTTTAGACCATGTTAAAGCTCCATAACTTCTTGAGGTCACATGTAAAAGTGCATAAACTACTGTTTCACCAGTATAAGAAAAGAAATCTATAAATTAAAAAAAAATGAAGTTGGCTCACTTTGGATTATGAAAAGAACTCTTATTTGAAATTTTAATTTTAAAGTTATTTGAAACATTTTCTATTTCTTTTTTTTTTTAATTTATTTATTCGGTTTTGCTGGGTCTTAGTTGCAGCTCGTGGGCTCCTTAGTTGCGGCTTGTGGGCTCCTTAGTTATGGCTCATTGGCTCCTTAGTTGTGGCAGGTGGGCTCCTTAGTTGTGGATTGAGGGCTGCTTAGTTGTGGTTTGAGGGCTCCTTAGTTGTGGCTTGCTGGCTCCTTAGTTGCGGCACACGGGCTCCTTAGTTGTGGCATGCAAACTCTTAGTTGCGGCATGCATGTGGGATCTAGTTCCCTGACCAGGGATCGAACCCAGGCCCCCTGCATTGGGAACACAGAGTCTTAGCCACTGTGCCACCGGGGAAGTCCCTATTTGAAACATTTTAAAGAGTAACTGAATATTAATTTATTCACACTAGCTTTAATTGCAAAGTCGTAAAAATTCATGTTATTTCAGAGTCCTGAGATGAATATGTCAGTACCAAAGAAAATGTGTAAAAGGTATGTACATGCTATAATAATAGAGTCTTTTCAGATACATACGTTTACTTCATATACGAATATATACATCTTGATTTCTTCCTGTGATTTTCATAGGCCATGCATTCTCATACTAGACTCCTTGAAAGCTGCTTCTGTACAAAACACAGTCCAGAATTTACGAGAGTAAGTAATGACAATTTTACTAAAATCTCAATAATTTTTAAGTTGCCTTAAGAATTACTGAAAAGATTATATCAGGAATTATATTTTATTATTTATTTAGATGAGGCCTGTAAATCTAATTAATAACAAATATCCCCATTATGTGTAAAATATTTCTCAAGGATTATATCAAAAGTAAATTTGGAATTTGTATTCACAGTTGAACAAAAGACATAATTTTACAAAGGAGCATTGCAAATATTAGTGGTTGTCAAAAGTTAACACTTTAGAAAAAAATAAGAACTCTTTCACATTCTTATTTTGCATTTGCATGTGTGTTTGTAATTTTTAAATTTCCTGCAGGATCTGGAAAAAACTAGCAACTAAAGTTTAAAAATAATTTGTTTAGTTTACTTTGTAATATAAGTGACTTATGTATATGATTTGTGAAAGTTGAGTTGTTGAAAAAAGTCTGGCTTTTAGTTTGAAACTCAGATGATTTTATTTAAAGTAGCACTTTTGAAGCCTCATATTATAATTTGTGCTCTTAAGGTTTAAGTCTTTTGAAATGTGGCTGGAGGGAATATATTTGGCAGCAAATGTTTTTCCATTTTTGTGAAATTGTTGCATAATAGTAAAGAAATTTCTACTCGAGTCACTCTACTTTTTGATGATTTAAGGTATTTAGAGGTAGAGTGGGAAGTTAAACGAAAAACTCATCGTGAATTCAGCAAAACAAACATGGTGGACCTATGTCCTAAAGTTCCTAAACAAGATAATAGCAGTGATTGTGGAGTATATTTACTGCAATATGTGGAAAGCTTCTTCAAGGTATGTAAAGACATAAATACGTTTTTTATTCACAATTACCAGCATATAATCACAAATTACTGGGCAAGCAAAGAAGCAGGAAAATGTTAGAGGTAATCAAGAAATAAGAAAAAAAAAGGCATAGAACCATATATAACCCAGATATTGGAGTTAGAAGATAAAAACTTTAAAATGATTTGATAAATATGTTGGAGAAAATAGTCAAAGATAAACAAAATGGATGAAAATGGAATCTGCTAAAAAAAAAAGTCAAGTGGACATTCTCAAACTGAAAATGCATAATGATATATCTGAAATTAAGAACTTACTGTATGGATTTGATAGCAGACTGAATAAAGCAGAAGACAGATAAGGGAACTTTAAAAAAGGACAATAGAAAGTATCTCACTGTAGCTCAGAGAGGAAAAAGAATGTAAAGAAGAGAACAGAGCATAAGAGACAAGTGTGATACAGTCAAAAAGTCTAATTTACATGTAATTGGAGTTGCAGAAGGATTAGGGGTGGAGAGAGAAAATAAGGCAGACACAAATTTGAAGAAAAATTTTCAAAACTAAAAGACTTGTGTATTGAAGAAGCTCAGAAAACCATAAAATACATAAGTACAATAAGAAGTATGGGTATTATTTTCTAGCTCATCAGAGACTCTATAGGAACTGTAGCAACGTTAAAAAGAAATTTTAAATAGCAAGGGATCATTCTGCTTTTTGAACTGTTAGCTCATTACTTCAGTCATAACGAGTATTATTTATGAAGATGGGTATAGCAAAAGGTATTTTTGACCAGAAGCTTGTTTGGAGAATCCTTAAAGGTACTTTCAAAGCATGAGGGTTATAGTATGCAGTTATAACTTTTGGTATAATTGGGGAGGATTGATAATATACAGTAGAACATGGTACACATTATGGAAACCACTAAACATGTTATGCTGTTTTTTTTTCCTTTTTTATTCTAGACTGGAACTTCATTATAGGGTGACAGTTCTGGCCTTCTAATACTCTTTCCAAAGAGATGTGATTTTGTTTTTAGATATCCAAAGTGCCTTATTACATGACATAGTCTGAGTCTGTTATATAATTCTACTTTATGTAGCCTCAGTCAGTAGAACATACTTCTAATATAGGTGGTAGCACCACTTAAGATTGCTGGGGGGAAAACCTCAGAACACTAAGTCTTGTGTTTCACAAATTTGTGCACTAATATAACAGAGTGTGGATTGAAGAAAATAGGTTTCAGGTTGACCACTCAAAACCTGTGGAACTTTGTAACTAGGCCATAAGAAATACAATTTTAATTCTAATAAAAACACTTGCACAGTTAAATCTCCACTGAGATTTGCCCCTAGAATCACAGTCAGTCCTTCATTTCAGCTTTGTACTCTGGGACTCTTAATTTCTTCTTTAAGATGTAAGTCCTTCTTACATCTGGCTTCTAATAGTTTCATCAAATTTGTAAACATGATCTAGGGGTAGTCTTATTCAGCAGTTACTCATTTATTTTTTTAAACACAGGCAGAATTGTCTTTGCAGTTGCAACTTGCAACTTCGTTATTAAGCTTAACATAAGGGAAAATATATCAGTTCCTTAAGCCACTAAATTGGCTATTTCGTGGACTAAAAGAAGGTACTTCTGCAGGATTTTCTATTTTTTATGTGAGATTCTTCATATACTGCTAAGGCTTCCTCTTCGTTTCAATAGTTTCAAAATATTAACATGTTGGAAAAAATTGTGTTCAAACCAGCCTGACTTCTGCATTGTACTGAATCATTCTCTGTTTACTAATTCTCTTTGCACTAATTCACTTAAACATGCATTGTAGCATAACATATGGTGTTTAATTTTGATGTTCAGTAGTTAGCAGTTTAATGAAAATGTTCTAAAATTGATTGTGGTGATGGTTGCACAACTCTGAATATACAGAAAATCATTCAGTTGAATACTTTAGGCAAATTGTATGTTATGTGAAATATATCTCAGTAAAGCTGTTATTTAAAAAAGTTAGCAATTTCTCATTTCTTATAAAAATGAGCTTAAAACAAATTTGAATTATACTGCTAAAGTGACTGCACTCTGTCTTTTCTTTCATTAGGATCCTATTGTTAACTTTGAGCTTCCAATTCATTTGGAGAAATGGTTTCCTCGTCATGTAATAAAGACCAAACGGGAAGATATTCGAGAGCTCATTTTGAAACTTCATTTACAGCAACAGAAGGGCAGCAGAAGCTAGTTAATCTGTACAAACATGACACAGATGTTCTATACGATTACTGGAAAGCTGCTTATCAGCATTTGTGTTAGCCAGCTCACAGAGAAGAAAATAACTTGCAGTAGTTTTATAAGTCACTGTACATTATTTAAAATATATAAGATACAATATTAGAATTGTTAGGATCTCATAGATGGAGTGGAAATGGGGGTGATATAGATAAAGTCATTAGATAGAAATTAAAATTTCATAAATATTTGATATTTTTCTGATTAAATATGCTTGGATTATGCAATAGCATATGTAATGTGGGAATGTTTTTATAGATAATAAAACTATGTGATCTGTACTTCCACATAACTGGGAGTTGAAGGGAGTTAGGTCCTCCCTGGTGCCAGCCCCAGTGCTTGTCAAATTCGTTGACAAGTCACATTATATTGTAATTCTGTTCTTTGCAGCTCAAGCATGCAATATGAATACTGTGTATTTTTTTTTTAAAGAATTTAGTATCAAGGCTTCAGAAAATGCCATTTACGGCATCCATTCTGTATAGTGTGAGAGAAGACATAATGTTAGGAAGGTGATAAAAATTCACTCATTCAATGCGCAGCTTATTTTTCTCAGTTGCTGAGTGGAACCATTACTCTATTCTAATTGTTGTTTGTTTTCCATTTCTTTTGATGTCATGTGTGGGGATCTGAGAATTTAGTTCATTCAGAGTGAAATTTGGAAGAAAAATTTAGCTATCAAAAATAGGTTTTTAAAAATTGTATATGTAGCTCAACTTAGTTTATTTGAGGTATAGCTATATAAATATTGACTTCTGTCCTATTCTGACATCCCAGAATATATGTACACAGTTTCTGTAAGTATAGAAGATAAAATTGGTGACTTCATAACTTTAATTAAAAAAATATCCTCAAAGTCTTCTATATTAATCGTTAGGACTAAATACATAATTTTATAGCTGTTTACCCAGTATTCATCTGCAAAAGCCAGATTGCTCTCATTGCTTTTGTATTTTTATAAGGACATGTGATCCCCATGGAGCATAAGTTTTTGTTAAACGTTCAGGTAACAGTTCTGAATTGATGTGATGATGGTGGTATTACATATGATTAAACAAACACTTCATAACTTTCTAATGTTATCAGGAATATTTTGAGGGGATGATTATATTGTATTTTCTCAGACAAGAAAAATGTTTTTTAATCTTCTGTTTTAAGCATCTCTTAGATTTACACTGTTACTGTATATAAAGCAGTGAAGCAAAGGCCATTTAAGATGAAGCTAAAAGTCGGAACATTTTATTTCCAAATCTTGTGAATTGAGGTTGTCAGTTAAGCCTTAGTGTCCTTAAGTTTCTGTTAATCTTGTCATCATCTTTATATTGTTAAAGATATTTGTCCTTTGGAGATTTCCTATAAAGATGGTTATAATTACATGCTTCATTCCCAATTTCTGTGTGGGGGGAGGGGATTTTTTAGATGACTTAATTATTTTGTATATCTAATTTTGGGAAAGCAAGTATCTAATACATCTCCTTGTGACTTCTTAACTTTTTTGTTTGTATGTTTTTCAAAGACACCTCTGTTCTTTACCATGTTTTGAAGATTGTTTAAAATTCATTTTCCTAAATTCATATGGAAATAATGCTTTGAGAATATCAACTTTATATTAAACATGTTTCCAATTCATTAAATTGAGGTGTAATTTTTTTCCTTAAGAAATGTGAGCCATTCTTAGAAATAGATTTTAAATTGTATGTTACTCAGTGCATGTCATATAATTGATGCTTAGATTAATTTTTCTGTTTTAGCAGACATGTGGTAATTTTGATAGTTCAGGGAACATTTTTTGAGCATCTACTACTAGGAGGCAATGTACAAGGTAGAAAAAACGGAATGACAGCTCTTATTCCTAAGTCATTTATAGTCTAATGGGAGAAATGGACATATGAACAGTTTTAATATGCCTGTTAGAAACAATCATAGAGTTTTTTGGGAGCACAGGAGGGTGTTCAGCCTTCGGGTTTGTGTGTGTGTGTGTGTGTGAGAGAGAGAGAGAGAGAGAGAGAAGATAGTGAGAGGTGGTAGAGAGGTAGTAAGCGGGTTGTCACTAGACAGGGAAAGCCTTTTTAGAGAAGATAATACTGTTTCTCACAACTCTTGGGATAAAAAAATGGTAGCTCTTTTTTTTAAGAAAAAGTTTAATATCTCTTAAAATCAGCTTTTGTGTGTGTGTGTGTTAGGGGGAAAATAGGTCTAGACTTATCATACAGAGCCCTTTCTAATTTGATTCCAGTCTACATTCTATCCTCATCTTTCCACTGTCACCTACCTTTTAGTCATATAGTTATTAATTTATGCTTTAATTACTTTTAGCTTAACACCAAGCTTAAGCCCTTTCTTAATAGGAAATTATCTTGTGTTTTCTTTCTTTCAGTACTATTTCTTTGGAAAAGTACTAAGCTAAAATGAATGTGAAATGTCATTTGTATTCTATATATATATATATATATATATAGAATAGATATATATATATCTTTCATTGTGAAAATGACCTCTAATTGTTGAACTGTCTGGACTGGGAGAACTGTGAGTAGACATGCATACGCCAAAGCCCTCCTTGACCAGAACTTTTTAAAACTTTTTTGGAAAACCTGGGCCCCTTCTTCTCTCTGTAGAGTCTCTTGTAACTAACCTTGCCCTTATGGAAATTTGCAAACTTTGCCCAGGGGCTGTTAAAAGACTTGGTTCTATGTGTATGAGGCTTTCTTACGCTGGTGTGGTTTGCACCCACCCAGGTGGTCTGTTCTCTTACAACTGAGTTCGTCCCTTTTGGGAACTGGAGAAATCAGGATCAGGGCTAGTTTAGGATTCTGAAGAGAAATGTGCTTTAGATCTTTATGAAACATTTTTTTTTTTCCAGAGAACTTCACCAGAGGTACATAAGATACAAATTCACTGCTGTTTGATAGTAAATCCTAGCTTCCACAGGGTTTTTGACTAATTTAATTCCTTTCTACTAGATTTATTTGATAAAAACAACTGCCCTAATACAAAATTTTTTATCTGGTCCCCCATTGTGGTAAAGATAAAAAAAAGTTTCCTTTCTTGGTTAAGAGTTACTCATGTAGATAAAGACACTGGGCCTCATGTGTAAAAGCAAATTAAGCAACAAAGCTATTATTATGTAGCTACCATTTATATTGTGTGCTTAGTAGGTGCCAGGTACTTTTCTAAGCATTTTCTGTGTGTTAACTTATTTAATGCTCACAATATCTCTATCATGAGTTAGCTTTACTATTCCTATCCTATTTTATAGATAAGGAAGGAGAAGTAAGTGGTTACAGTGAAAGATTTTCAAATTTTTTAATCGAGGGAAATTTACAAGAAACGGCACCAAGAAAACTAACTTTATTTTGTATGTAGCTCTGTATTTCGGACATAGACAGGTATAGTCAGTCTGGGCGTTTTATGCTTAAAAATCATAGGTTGTAGAAGAACCCAGAGAACATGTGAATCTATCAGGTTTGACTAATAGATTGAGAAAAGTTGTAAAATTCAGTGAATTATATGTGTAACATTATTATTATTATTGGAAACATTTTTAAGTGGAGTGCTTATTAAAGGCAAGGAGAGTGTTAATAAAGAGCTTAGCTGGCTAGATTAAAGAAATTGTCTCTCCCCATCTGTCCTAATTAGCTTATCTCTCCTGCTTTCATAGCATGCTGGTTATTTCAGAAAAGAAGTGAGAGGTACTTTGAAAGGACACCATTTTTATTTAGCCAATTTATAATGATTTTGGAATGGTTGTCAATTTTTGAACATAAACTGTTTAAATATTAGACCTTTTCTGTAAAAATTTGTTACTGGAAGTTTCAGGCCTCTGGGTGCTCAATTAAGGATTTTGGCCTCTTTCTTGGTTTTGGCTCAAATGATTATGTTTCCTCATTTTGGGAAGATTTCTCTGGGTATTCTGATACTTGTCCTGATAGAAGGAAACCTTCCATCATTAACAGGTATTTAAAAATCTACATTATTTTTTATCTTTAGATCTGAAGTATATTTTCTCTAAAAATAACATTATTTGATATGACTGCTGTAAGAAATTGAAACAAATATTACTCTAGTCTTTGATATTGCTTCATTTAAACTGTATGAAAATCTCTCCAATAATACTGGTTTTCCTCTTCATTAGTAATTCTTGGTTCAAAGCTTACTTCCTCTTATTTCTTGTGTTGAAATTGGATGTATACTTGATTTCAATAACTAACAATCTTGAAATAAAGGACTAGGAATTAAATGGAGAAAAAATTGAATGCTTTACTTCTCCCCTCCTTAAGCACACATGTCTATAATTCGAGCATTGAGTTCAAAATCCAAATGTGGTGCAAATGTCAGTTTTTCTTCATTTGTTACCTTTCATTCTGTGTCTTCATTCATCGTCAGAAGCTTTGTTTATGCTTTCACTCTGTAGCACAAACCTACTTATCTTTAGAAGAGAGCCAAGAACCCAAGAGTACAGTTTCTTTTCTCCTGACTGACTCAGAATCCACAGACTCTTCTCTGTCTATCGAAAAGAAACAACCTATGGACCACAGAGAAACTGAGAGACAGTGGTTGCTCAGAAGAAAGCGATCTACTCTGTTTCCTAATGGTGTGAAAACCTGCCCAGATGAAAATGTTACAGAGGCTGTGGCAAACCATGTGAAATATTTTAAAGTCCGAGGTAAGCAAACATTCAAACCCATGGGCTCTATGATAAAATTCAAACATAGTTCTAAAACAGTTGTTGTATTTGAACATTATAGTTCAAAATTCATGATGCTTTGGATAGAGACTGAGCCAAATATTGTCTGTCTACTAGCCATGGAAAAGACTTGCTAAGAGTATGGTATTTATACAGCTTCAGAGGAAAGTTTACATTATTTTAAGAGAGGACATGGTTTAAAATTTTTGAAGCACTTCAAAAATACCAGTTTATGTTTCTGGATAAATTAATTATAACTTTTACTTCTGCATTGCAGTAATTTGTCTAAATATACCCACAAAAGATATTAACTAAGATATACTTAACCTACTTGGCTAATTAGTTATTTTATATATATGGAAATATGATCAATTTCTATATTTTATAGTTTAGCCATTCTACAGATTCAAGCTATTCTCGTTGTTATACACAAAACTTTTTACCTCTCAAATTGTGGCAGTTCTCACAATGGACCCTAAAGCAACAAAACTAGGAGTTTATTTTATTTTTTTTCATTTTTAAAAATTAGTTTTTATTGGAGTATAGTTGCTTTACAATGTCGTGTTAGTTTTTTCTGTACAGCAAAGTGAATCAGCAATACATATACATATATCCCCTCTGTTTTGGATTTCCTTCCCATTTAGGTCACCACAGAGCGTTGAGTAGAGTTTCCTGTGCTATACAGTGGGTTCTCCTTAGTTATCTATTTTATACATAGTAATGTACATGTGTCAATCCCAATCTCCCAATTCATCCCACTCCCCCTTCCCCCTTGGTGTCCATACATTTGTTTTCTACATCTGTGTCTCTATTTCTGCTTTGTAAATAAGTTCATCTGTATCATTTTTCTAGATTCCACATATAAGCAATATTATATGATATTTGTTTTTCTCTTTCTGACTTACTTCACTCTGTATGACAGTCTCTAGGTCCATCCACGTCTCTGCAGATGGCACTATTTCATTCCATTTTATGGCTGAGTAATGTTCCATTCTATATATATCTACCACATCTTCTTTATACATTCCTCTGTTGATGGACATTTAGGTTGCTTCCATGTCCTGGCTATTGTAAATAGTGCTGCAGTGAACATTGTGGTACATGTATCTTTTTGAATTATGGTTTTCTTCAAGTGTATGCTCAGGAGTGGGATTGCCAGGTCATATGGTAGTTCTATTTTTAGTTTTTTAAGGAACCTCCATACAGTTCTCCATAGTGGCTGTATCAGTTTACATTCCCACCAGCAGTATAAGAGGGTTCCCTTTTCTCCACACCCTCACCAGCATTTATTTTTGTAGATTTTTTGATGATGGCCATTCTGACTGGTGTGAGGTGATGCCTCATTGTAGTTTTGATTTGCATTTCTCTGATAATTAGTGATGTTGAGCATCTTTTCATGTGTTTGTTGGCCATCTGTATATCTTCTTTGGAGAAATGTCCATTTAGGTCTTCCACCCATTTTTTGATTGGGTTGTTTGTTTTTTTGATATTGAGCTTCATGAGCTGTTTGTATATTTTGGAGATTAATCCCTTGTCCATTGCTTTGTTTGCAAATATTTTTTCCCATTCTGAGGGTTGTCTTTTCATCTTGTTTATGGCTTCCTTTGCAGTGCAAAAGCTTTTAAGTTTCATTAGTTCCCTTTTGTTCATTTCTATTTTTATTTTCATTACTTTAGGAGTTGGGTCAAAAAAGATCTTGCTGCGATTTATGTCAAAGAGTGTTTTGCCTATTTTTTCCTCTAAGAGTTTTATAGTGTCCGGCTTTACATTTAGGTCTTTAATCCATTTTGAGTTTATTTTTGTGTATGGTGTTAGGGAGTGTTCTAATTTCATTCTTTTACATGTAGCTGTCCAGTTTTCCCAGCACCACTTATTAAAGAGACTGTCTTTCCTCCATTGTATATCCTTGCCTCCTTTGTCATATATTAGTTGACCATAGGTGTGTGGGTTTATCTCTGGGCTTTCTGTCCTGTTCCATTGATCTATATTTCTGTTTTTGTGCCTGTACCATACTGTCTTGATTACTGTAGCTTTGTAGTATAGTCGGAAGTCCGGGAGCCTGATTCTTCCAGCTCCATTTTTCTTTTTCAGGATTGCTTTGGCTATTTGGGGTCTTTTGTGTTTCCATACAAATTGTGAAATTTTTTGTTCTAATTCTGTGAAAAATTCCATTGGTAATTTGATAAGGATTGCACTGAACCTGTAGATTGCTTTGGTCAGTACAGTCATTTTCACAATATTGATTCCTCCAATCCAAGAACATGCTATATCTCTCCATCTGTTTGTGTCATCTTTGATTTTTTTCATCAATATCTTATAGTTTTCTGAGTACATGTCTTTTGCCTCCTTAGGTAGGTTTATTCCTAGGTATTTTATTCTTTTTGATGTGACGGTAAATGGGATTGTTTCCTTGATTTCTCTTTCTGATCTTTCATTGTTAGTGTTTAGGAATGCAAGAGATTTCTGTGCATTAATTTTGTAACCTGCAACTTTACCAAATTCATTGATTAGCTATAGCAGTTTCCTGGTGGCGTCTTTAGCATTTTCTATGTATAGTATCATGTCATCTGCAAACAGCAACAGTTTTACTTCTTTTCCAGTTTGGATTCCTTTTATTTCTTTTTCTTCTGTGATTGCTGTGGCTAGGACTTCCAAAACTGTGTTGAATAATAGTGGTGAGAGTGGACATCCTTGTCCTGTTCCTGATCTTAGAGGAAACGCTTCAGTTTTTCACTGTTGAGAATGATGTTTGCTGTGGGTTGGTTGTATATGGCTTTTATTATGTTGAGGTAGGTTCCCTCTATGCCCACTTTCTGGAGAGTTTTTATCATAAATCAATGTTGAATTTTGTGAAAAGCTTTTTCTGCATCTATTGAGATGATCATATGGTTTTTATTCTTCAGTTTGTTAATATGGTGTATCACATTGTTTGATTTGCATATACTGAAGAATCCTTGCATCCCTGGGATAAATCCCACTTGATCATGGCATATGATCCTTTTAATGTGTTGTTGGGTTCAGTTTGCTAGTATTCTGTTGAGGATTTTTGTGTCCATGTTCATCAGCGCTTTGGCCTGTAATTTTCTTATTTTGTGATATCTTTGTCTGGTTTTGATATCAGGGTGATGATGGTGGCCTTGTAGAAAGCTTGGGAGTGTTCCTCTGTAATTTTTTGGAACAGTTTCAGAAGGACGGGTGTTAGCTCTTCTCTAAACGTTTGATAGAATTCGCCTGTGAATCTATTTGGTCCTGGACTTTTGTTTGTTGGAACACTTTTTATTTTATATTGACGTATAGTTGATTAATAATGTTGTGTTAGTTTCAGGTGTACAGCAGAGTGATTCAGTTATACATGTATCTATTCTTTTTTCAAATTCTTTTCCCATTTAGTTTGTTACATAATTATTTTATTTTCAATTAAACAGTGTTATCCTTGATCTCATACCCTTTTATTATATTAATTCATTCTCTGTTCCTTATATTTACTAACCAGAATTGGTTAATTGACCATAATATGTCCCTTAGATATTTGAAGATTCCCAGACTTTGCTTTTTGCTGCTCAAGAGCCAATAAAAAGCCATAATATGGATGCGATGCTAGTAAGTTAAAGTGGATATAGATAATGAAATGATAGTGAAATCAGGCTTGTTCATTCATGCATGTATTCAACAAATGTTTATTGATCATTTACTATTTTCCAGGGACTGGGCTATATAAACCTTCAGTCTGAGCTGCTACTTTGTCTTCTTCTTTATTTTCCTCTATGTTGTCCTTTCTGTCCTCCTTCCTTATCAAAGCAAATGCTTTTAATATAAAAAATTTAATATCAGATATTACATATATTTATATGTTTGATTTTTTAGTTTCTTAAAGTGGCACAGTATGTTAGAACTTATTTTTCCAGAGTGTATTTATATCTCTTGGTTGTATTTTGGACTATCAAACTTACTAAGCAATAAACTTTTCTTTCACTTTTTAAATGGAAATCCATTGACCTGGCCTTTTGTGAGTAGGGCATATGCCAGAAGTGGGAAATTCCAAAGAGAGTGGGAAGAGAAAAAGGAACTGAAGATGAATGAGAATGAGTGTGTAATATATCAAAATATGATTTCTACTACCTGGATTTTTATGTAATATTACTTTAAAATAGGTAAGAATACCAGAATACCTAGATAGCTTCTGGTTAAATAGTGAAGAGGAAATAACCAATCATTTAAGGCATATGATTATGCCTTTTAATTTCTTTGCCCTTGTGTTTATACATTCAAGAGACGCTATTGAAAAAGAAGCCAACCAAAAGAAAAATAAAGCATTCCTTGAATAATTGACTTTAAAATACAGATTCTGTGAATGAGATCATTGGAAAGGGACCTCAAAGCTAAAATGATTGACACAGCACATCAAGATTATAACAATGTTGATATAGCTGTTACTGTCATGATAAAGAGTAAATATTTTATTTGTTATGTTTTGAAATTTAGGAAAAATGAATATTTCAACATAGGTCTTGATTTGGAAGAGATTTGGAAGAGATAATTGGATTATGCCCTTAGAACCAATTGTTTTGAGATTGGAGGAAAAGATCCACTCACTGTCCAACCAGGAATCTTTGGTTTTTCCACCAAGCTAATTCAGTGTAACGGTTTGCCCAATTTTTCCTTCATAGATAATTTGGTATCAGTTGCTAGTTGGTATAACACATTTGAAAAATATCTCCATTTAAGCAAGAAGCAACTGAATTTAACCTAGTCATTTGTGAAATTAAAGAGATATTTAGGGTGCTTGGAGTAGGAAGTAATAGTATCCCCCTTTAAAAAATTGTATTAGTAGTTGGACCTTTTAAAATGTAGCTTTAAAAGGAAACCATAAACAAGAAGAAAAGACAGCCCTCAGAATGGGAGAAAATATTTGCAAATGAAGCAACTGACAAAGGATTAGTCTCCAAAATTTACAAGCAGCTCATGCAGCTGAATATCAAAAAAACAACCCAATCCAAAAATAGGCAGAAGACCTAAATAGACATTTCTCCAAAGGAGATATACAGATTGCCAACAAACACATGAAATAATGCTCAACATCACTAATTATTAGAGAAATGCAAATCAAAACTACTGTGAGGTATCACCTCACACCAGTCAGAATGGCCATCATCAAAAAATCTACAATCAGTGCTGGAGAGGGTGTGGAGAAAAGGGAACCCTCTTGCACTGTTGGTGGGAATGTAGATTGGTACAGCCACTATGGAGAATAGCATGGAGGTTCCTTAAAAAACTAAAAATAGAACTACCATATGACCCAGCAATCCCACCACTGGGCATATACGCTGAGAAAACCATAATTCAAAAAGAGTCATGTACCACAGTGTTCATTGAAGCTTTATTTACAATAGCCAGGACATGGAAGCAACCTAAGCGTCCATCGACAGATGAATGGATAAAGAAGATGTGGCACATATATACAATGGAATATTACTCAGCCACATAAAGAAACAAAACTGAGTTATTTGTAGTGAGGTGGATGGACCTAGAGTCTGTCATACAGAGTGAAGTAAGTCAGAAAGAGAAAAATGAATACTGTGTGCTAGCATGTATATATGGAATCTAAAAAAAAAAAAAATGTTTCTGAAGAACCTAGAGACAGGACAGGAATAAAGACACAGATGTAGAGAATGGATTTGAGGACACAGGGAGGGGGAACGGTAAGCTGGGACGAAGTGAGAGTGGCATTGACATACATACACTACCAAAACTAAAACAGATAGCTAGTGGGAAGTAGCTGCATAGCACAGGGAGGTCAACTTGGTGCTCTGTGACCACCTAGAGGAGTGGGATAGGGAGGATGAGAGGGGGACGCAAGAGGGAGGAGATATGGGGATATAGGTATATGTATAGCTGATTCACTTTGTTATAAAGCAGAAACTAACACACCATTGTAAAGCAATTATACTCCAATAAAGATGTTAAAAAGAAATATGTGGCTTTATTAGGGTATACATTGGTAGATTATAAACTGCACATATTTAAAGCATAGAATTTGATTTGTTTTGACAAATGTATTTATCCTTGAAGTTATCACTACAATCAAGATAATGAATTTGTCAATTACCTCCAAACATTTTCTCATGTGCCTGTATAATCCCTTCCTCTCTCAGCACCTCCCTTGACCTCAGTGCTGAGGCAACCACTAATCTGCTTTCTATTACTATGTATCGTTTGCATTTTCTACATATTTTCAATGTCCTCATACTGTTTACTCTTTTTTTTTTTGTCTAGCTTCTTTTAATCAGTTTGTTTTGAGACTCATCCATGCTTTTTTTGTGTATCAGTAGTTTTTTACCATTTACTGTTGGGTATTATTCCATTTTATGGATATATTGCATCTTGGGATATTTGGGTGCTTTTCAGTTATTGGGGATTACGAGGAAAGCTGTCATGAACGTTTTTGTACAATTTTTTGTGTGAACATATGCTTTTTATATCTGTTGGTTAATAGGAGTGTAGTGGGTGGGTCACACGATAGCTCTATGTTTAACTTTTTAAGAAATTGCCAAAACTGTTTTCCAGTGTAGTTGTACCAACAGCTGTATATTGGGATTCCAATTATTCCACATCTGTGCAGCGCTTGGTATAGTCAGTGCTTTTAAACTGTAACCATTCTAGTAGATATGAAATAACATCTATTGTGGTTTTAACTTGCCTTTTCTTGATGGCTAATGATGTTGAGCACTTTTTCATGTGCTCATTTGCCATTTGTATATCTTTTTTGGTGAAGAGTCTATTCGAATATTTTGCTCCTTTAAAAAAATAATTGGATTGTTTGTTTTATTATTGAGTTGTAAGAGTTCTTTATGTGTTCCAAATACCAGTTCTTTGTCAGATATATGTTTTGCATAAATTTTCTTCCAATGTTTGGTTTGTCTTTTTATTTCCTTAACAATGTCTTTTGAGGAACAGAAGTTTTAAATTTTGATAAAGTCCAATTTATCAGGTTTTTTTTTTTTTTTTTTTTTTTTGCAGTACACGGGCCTCTCACTGTTGTGGCCTCTCCCGTTGCGGAGCACAGGCTCCGGACGCGCAGGCTCAGTGGCCATGGCTCACGGGCCCAGCCGTTCCGCGGCACGTGGGATCTTCCCGGACCGGGGCACGAACCTGTGTCCCCTGCATCGGCAGGCGGACTCTCAACCACTGCGCCACCCGGGAAGCCCTATCAGTTTTTTTTTTTTGCATCATGCTTGCTTTTGGTGTTGGATCTAAATTTGCTTAGCTCAGAATCACAAAGACTTTCTCTTGTTATTTCTGATAGAAATTTTATAATTTTTAGGTTTTACATTCAGGTCTATGATCTACTTTGAGTTAATTTTTGTATTTGATGTATACAGATCAAAGTTAATTTATTTTGCTTTTGCATAGCCAGTTGTTCCAGCATCATTTATTAAAAATATTATCTTTCCTTGCCGCTGAACCTTTGTTGAAATTCAGTCTTCGGTATATGATGGGTCTATTACTTCACTTTTCATTCTTTTACACAGATCTCTTTGTCTGTTTTTATGCCAGTACCTAACTGTCTTGATTACTGTGAGCTTTATAATAAGTCTTTGAGTAAGATAGTGCAAGTCCTTCAACTTTGTTCTTTTTAAAATTTGTTTGGTTATGCTAGGTCCTTTGTCTTCCATATAAATATAATCATCTTGCCAATTTGTACACAAGAGGCTACTGGGATTTTGATTGGGATTGTGTTGAATTTATTGATCAATTTGCAAAGAATTATAATCTTAACAATATTGACCCTTCTGATCTGTGGATATATCCCTCCATTTATTTAGATCTCTGTCAGTTTCTCTCAACAGTGTTTTGTAATTTTCAGTGTATAGATCTTACACATCTTTTTATCAGATTTATTTCACTTTTTTCATGCTATTGTTAACACTATTTAAAAAAAATTTGGTCTCTGATTGTTCCTTGCTAGCATATAGACATACAACTGAGTTATGTGTATTGATCTTTTATTCTGTAACTTTGTTAAAATCACTTATTAGTTCTAGTAGCTTCTTAATATACTCCTTAAGGTTTTCTACATGGGTGATTATTTCATCTGCAAATAAAGATATAGTTTTACTTCTTATCTTCCAATTTGTATGCCTTTTATTTCTTTTTCTTGCCTTATTGCATCAAATTAACTGTTCCTCATGCTTTGGGCTCCACGATTCTGAAGGGAAATTATATTACCCTAAAAAAAAGACTTTGCTCCATTCTAGATTTCTGTGTACTAGATAAGATGCACAGCCTGAGTCCTAGTAACAGGATTAAAGACAGATTAAATGCCGGCATTTCCTTCTTCAGAATATTGTCATTACATTTATCCTTCCTCCACCGGTTTCCAGGACAAGTTTCTCTGCCAGAAGAGAGGCTTTTGTAGATTAGTTATCTTCTCGAAAATAGAAAGTTATCTCCAGTGTTAACTAAAGGCTACATGAAAATCATTTGACAAGGATAGGACTTATGAACAAATAGGCCAAATAGAGAAGTATGTGGCGTTTGTCTGTGGTGGAGTTTTGCCCTCCTTAGTACCTCTTTCCTTGAAATAGTGCTGATTTTGCTCTTGTCTGTACAGCCTGTACTGTCCTATCTAGGTTTCCCCTCTCTGAGCTCCATGAATACTCCAGACTACCCCCCAATTCTCCTCCTGTATCAGAATGTAAGTGTTTTGAATTCTATTATTCTTAATTGGAAAACCACTGGATAAATTAAGGCTGTGCAGTTGATCCTTGAACAACATGGGTTTGAAATGTGAGGGTCCCCTTCTACTCACATTTTTTTTCAGTAAATACATACTGCAGTGTTATATGATCCAGGGTTGGTTAAATATGTGGATGTGCCACCGCGGATAAGGAGGGCTAACTGTAAAGTTATATGTGAATTGACTGCAGAGGGTCTGTGCCGCTAACTGCCACATTATTCAAAGGTCAACTGTATTACTTTTCTGGAGGGAAATGCATTTTTTATAGTTTTACTGAGATATAATTAACATACCAATTAATTCATTTAATGTATAGAATTCAATGGTTTTCCAGTATATTCACAGAAACGAGTAACTATCATCACACTCAGTTTAAGAACATTACATCACCTCAAAAAAAACCCCCACCCTTTAGATATCACTTTCTTACCACTCTGTCTCCCCTTCCCCTCCCCCCAGGACTAAGCAACCACTAATCTACTTTCTGTCTCTATAGAACTGCGTATTCTGGATTTGTCATATAAATGAGATAATATAATATATGGTCTTTTATGACTGGCTTCTTTTACTTAGCATAATGTTTTCAAGGTTCATCCATGTTGTAGCATGTATGAGTAGTTTATTTTTTGTGGCCAAATAATAACATTCTGTTGTATGGATACACCACTTTTGGTTTATCCATTTGTCAGCTGATGGATATTTGGGTTGTTTTCGTTTCTCTTGGGTGTATATCTAAGAGTAGAATTTCTGAGTCATACGTTTAACCACATGAGGAATTTCCAGATTGTTTTCCAAAATAGATGTACCGTGCCCACCAGCAGTGTATGAAGGTTCTGATTTCTCCACATCTTTGCCAGCACTATAATTTCCTTAAAAAAAAAGAAAAAATTTCAACCATCCCAATGGGTGTGAAGTGGCATCTTGTGGTTTTGATTTGCATTTGTTTAATGACTAATAATGTTGAGCATCCTTTTATATGTTTCTTGGATTTGAATATCTTCTTTCAAAGAATGTCTTTAAATCCTTTGCCTTTTAAAAATTTGGGTTATTTATCTTGTTTTCATTGAGTCATAAGCAATCTTTATATATTCTCGATACAAGACCCTTATCAGACAAATGATTTGAAAGTATTTTCATTTTCTTGATGGTGTCTTTCACAAAAGACAGAAGGTCTTTTTTTCACCATGCACAAAAGGTTTTGATTTTGATGAAGTCCATTTTATCTATTTGTTATTCTTTTGCAAAACTGTTTATGCTCTTCTGGGTCCCTTGCAATTTCATATGAATTTTAGAATTAGCTTGTTAATTTCTGTAAAGAAACCAGGGTTCTGATAGGATTGCATTGAGTCTGCAGATCATTTTGAAGATACAGTTGGCCCTCTGTATCTGTGGGTTCTGCAACCACAGATTCAACCAACTGTGGATTTAGGATTGCCGTGTACACACTGCTATATTTAAAATGGATAACCAACAAAGACCCACTGTATAACACAGGGAACTGTGCTCAATATTATATAACAACCTAAATGGGAAAAGAATTTGAAAAAGAATAGATACATGTATATGGATAACAGAATCACTTTTCTGTACACCTGAAACCAACACAACATTGTTAATCAATTATACCCCAATATAAAAAAGTTTAAAAACAAAAAAACAATAAAACACTTGAAAAAAAATTCCAGAAAGTTCCAAAAAGCAGAACTTGATTTTGCTATGTGCTGGCAACTATTTACATAACATTTACATTGTATTAGGTATTATAAGTAATCTAGAGGTGATTTAACATATATGGGGGTGTGTGCATAGGTTACATGCAAATACTACACCATTTTATATAAGGGAATTGAGTATCTGAGGGTTTTGGTATCTGTAGGGGTTGGGGGTTTAACAATTAAATCTTCCAATTCACGAACATGGAAAGTTTTTCCATTTATTTATGTTGTCTTTAATTTTTTTTCAACAGTGTTTCTTGGTTTTCAGAGTATAAGTTTTGTACTTTGTTAAATTTATTCCTAAGTATTTTATTATTTTTGATGCTTTTATAGATGGAATTGTTTTCTTAGGTTCATTTTTTGTTTGTTCATTGCTAGTGTATAGACATACAACTGATTTATATGTATTGATCTTGTATCCTGACACCTTGCTAAACTTGTTTATTCTGTAAGTTTTTAAGTGGATTTCTTAGGAGATTTTTTCAGGAAATGACATCCCCCAAAGCATAATTTGTAGGAGGCAGCTTATGCTATTCTTCTGTGAATTCATGAGAGATGCCAAGGGAAGGCCTGCTATGAAACCTGGTATGATTTCTACACTTCTGGATGCTCCAGCTGCATTTTCCCTCACACAATAATGTTTTTCTAAGATTTTATGAAAATATTTTAAACATATAAAGTAGTTGAAAGAATAGTTTAGTGAACACCATAGTCTTACCACCTAGCTCTACAGTTAACATTTTATATTTGCTTTATCACATATCTATCTATCCAACCATCCTATTTCTTAGATGTATTTCATAAATTAAAGATATCATTTCATTTCCCTGTAGAACTTCAGCATGAATATCATTAACTAGAGCTTAATATTTGTTTACTTTTCTGAAGGTAGAATTTACATAGAGTGAAATGCATAAATCTTAAGGATACCATTTGGTGAGTTTTGACTAATGCACACATTGGTGTAATCCAAACCTCTCTTAAATTTGGGGATAGTGCCACCACAGAAAGTTCCCTTATTCCCCTTCCAAGACAGTCCTCCCTTCTCAACCCCAACTACCAGGTGACCACTCTTCTAATTTTTTTAAACCATAGCTTAGTTTCACCTATCTAGGACTTTATATAAGTAGAAATAGTATGAACTCTTTTGTGTAAGGCTTCTTTGACTCAGCCTTTTGAGATTCATTCATGTTTTTGCATGAATTAGTAATTTGTTCCTTTTGATTCCATTATGTGACTGTATGTTTGTTTATTTTCCTGTTGATGGATACCTGGGTTGTTTTCTTTTTTAAGTTATTATGTATAAAGCTGCTCTAGCATTGAACATAAGTCTTTCTGTGGATATGTGCTTACGTCTCACTTGAAGGAATACCTAGGAGGGAGGTTACTGGGTCATAGGTTTGGTGTATATTTAGTTATATAAGAAACTACCGGTACTTTTCCCAAAGTGGTTGTACTATTTTTCATTCTTGCCAAAAATGAGGGTTGTGTTTGTTCCACATTCTCGCCAAAATTTGATATTGTCAATGTAAAAAGTTTTAGCCTCTCTGGTTCATGTGTGGGTGGTTCAATTTCCATTTCTCTGAAGAATGAATGACAGAGCACTTTTTCACATACTCGTTGACTCTTTGTATCTCGTCCTTTGTAAAGTGTCTGCTTCAGTCTCTTACATATTTTAAAAATTGGATTGTTTGCCTTTTTGTTAGGGAGTTGTAGAAATCCCTTAAATATCCTAAATACCAGTTCTTTATCAGATATATGTATTTTGAATATTTTCTGCCAGAGGTATGGCTTACCTATTCATTTTTATTAATAACATCTTTGTTGAGCAAAAGTTTTTAGTTTTGATGAATTCTAATATCAGTTTTTTGTTTTTTCTTTTATAGTTGTTGCTTTCTGAGTCCTGTCTATGAAATCTTTGCTTATCTTCAGGTCATGTATATATTCTTCTGTGTTTTCTTTTAGGACCTTCAAAGTATTAGCTTTCATATTTCAAATTATTTTATTATGTATATTGTGAAGACGTTATTGAGATTTATTTTTTCTCATAGATATATAGTTATTTGGTCTCACAGTACTTTTAATACTTTCTTTGAATCACCTCATTTCATAACCAGATCTTATAGATATTCGCTTTTTGTTTGTTTTTACCAACTCAGACATTCATCTTTGCATTGTCTTCTGGTGTGTACTAAGCTGTCATTTGGAAGTTTAAAGAGGAAGAAAGGAAGAACTTGAATCTACAAGTGGTCACCTCTGCCTCAGTCTGTCTCTGTTGGAGTCTTCTGTATGCTGTAGGGTCAGAAGTTCTAAAGAACAGGATTAAGGATGTAGTTAGTTTACTGAAAAAGAAACTGAGTTTGCAACCAAAGGTTCATTCAGTTTAACCCTGAAAAATCAGTTGATAGAGAAACTTTCAATATTCATATATTTTAATCTCTGTTAAAGCCTAAGAGGTTTTTTTAGTCTGAGACTCTTCTTCCATCAAATAACTGTTGGACAACCAGAATCCAATATGATAATAACATTTAATATTCATGTAGCACTATGTAGTTTATAAAATACTCTCACAGATAAATTAAGTAAAGGAGTTATTATTCATCTCATTAAAAAAGAGAGATGAGTACATTGAAATGTTGACTGGCTAGGTCAGTTACTCTTGGTTATCAAGCTAGTACACAGTGAGCCTAGGGCTAGAATTGAGATCCTTCTGACTCAGTGAGTTCAGGGCCTCTATCTCGATATGCTGGTAGATTAGCATTCAGTCCTCTTGAGATGAAAAATGATTTCCTTGATCTCTGTCCACTTAAATCCATCTTTCTCCCTTACCACCCTCCTCCTCTTCTCTCTCATCCCATCTGTTGTGCGCAGTGCCCTGCATCAGGACACTGAAATGGTTACAGGATAGCAATACACTTAGTGCTGTATAAAATGTGCAGACAGCCTGTTTAGGGTCCTTTCAGAGTTGATGCTTTGAAATAACTTAGCAGATACATTAAATTAGCTTTCATTTTAATACAGTATGTTTCTTCTGAATATCATTTTCTTTTCTTTTTAGTTCTCATATCTTTTAAAAAATTAATAGATTTTATTTTTTGGAGAAGTTTTAGGTCTACAGAAAAATTGAGCAGAAAATCCAGAGTTACGTATACTGCCACCCTTACACACACACACACACATATTTTTCCCTCTTATTGTGAGAACCCCAAAGTGCTTTCTCTAAAAATACCTCTCTGTTTGTTTTTCAGTATGCCAGGAAGCTGTCTGGGAAGCCTTCAGGACTTTTTGGGATCGACTTCCTGGGCGTGAAGAATATCATTACTGGATGAATTTGTGTGAGGATGGAATCACAACTATATTTGAAATGGGCACACATTTTAGTCAGTCTGTGGAACATAGAAGCTTAATTATGAAGGTAAATGTAGTAACAAGGGAAGAAATTACTGGACTGTTGTAGGAGTGCGTATACATAGCTCAGGCCTAAAGGAAGAAAGAGCAAATGCCAAATCCCTGCATTACTCTTTTTTGTTGAATTAGGTTGTTCAAGTGACCTACCACAGGGTGGCTTAGTCTTTGTATCCCTAACTCTGGCCATTATAATAAGCATTGTTAACCCAGCAAGAGCCTCATGCTTTTTTATAAATGTAAATATTTGGAAATAATACTCAGCAAAGATTTAGGCTAAGAATATATATCTGTGAGAGTCAAACATTCTTGCCAGGGTTTTTCATCTTATCAATTCAGAGTGGTGCAAACGACTCTAATTAAGATAGAGGATATAGGTCATTGGATAAATGTTTAGTAAAGTATAAATGTGATTCTAATTAATGAATTTGCTAACTTGTTTTCCTTGTTATAGATTTAGTTTACTCTTAGCAAAGGATAAATAAGCATGCATATAGACTAATTATCTGCCCACCTTCCCCTTTCATATTGCATGCATGTATTCATGACAAGAGAATGAAACTGTTTAGATATACGTGGTAGATTGCTCATTCTGTGTGATAGGCCCTTTATAGCCTTCTTCCTTTGTTCAAGTCCTACATGTCCTCAGCTCAGATGTAGCCTCCTTTGTGAGGAATCAACCCCCAGCCTAGCAGATTTAGCTCCCATAATCCTTTGAACTCCATAATTCTTTATTCATTCTTTAATGTTGTACTTCTTACATTTTATTATTATTAGTTGTATATGTGGGCCAATGTATCAGAAGAATAGAATTGACAGGGGACCAGATTGGAGGGGTGGATAACTTAACAAGTTTATAGTTGATAGGAAACCATTGAAGGGTTGTAAGTAGGTGAGTCATGGGGGCTGATTGGACAGTTTTGAATTGTAAAATGGTTATTATGGTTTCTATACGCCATGCGATAGATTAGAAGGGACAAGATGAGCAGAGATCAGTCACGACTCCAGGGCCGAGGGGATGAGAGTCCTAACTAGACCATGAGATAGAGAAAGGGAGCATAGGGGATATAAGTAGGAAAAAGATTAGTAGGACTCTGTGATGGATTGGATGGGAGTGGGATAGGATGAAAGAATGGCCCAGGAAGCCTCCCAGCTTCTGGCTTGGATGACTACCACTGAGAACTCAGGCAGAGAAGCCGCTTGTAGATGCTGACAGGGAGAGTGAGCTTGCTTCTTAATGTGTTGTTTTGAGCCATTTGTGAAATGTGAATTGCTTGATATTTAGGTATGAAGCCAAGAAGAGTGGTCTGGGTTATAAATACAGCTCTAGGGTTCACCAGCCATTTGTGAAATGTGAATTGCTTGATATTTAGGTATGAAGCCAAGAAGAGTGGTCTGGGTTATAAATACAGCTCTAGGGTTCACCAGCCTTGAGGTAGTAATTGAAATCATAAGAGTGGCTGAGAACGTTACTTAAGCAATCACTGGCTGTCCAAAATCTGAAGGAAGCTTGATTTTACCTTTTTTTTTCTTAAATTGAAATATAGTTGATTTACAGTTGTGTTGATTTCTGCTGTACAGCAAAGTGATTCAGTTTTACATATATATACATTCTGGGGGTTTTTTTAGCTTGATTTTAAATATAACAACAACTGTTTACACATAGGTGGTGAATTTATGTGGTTGACACCTTTTATCAGAACTCAGAACGCCAGCATTTGTACAAATAACCACCATGCTGGCCTATAAAATTTTAAAGCTAATAGTATAACCTGATAAAATGATGATTTTGCTATATGTGTATATGTATCTTGAGAGAGATTAACTAAAGGAAATAAAATCACAGTTGAAGCTGCTGGATGGTTGAAATTAAAAAAGAAACAAAAAAGAGTGGCTGAGATTATTCTAGGAGAGTCTGTATAGTAAGAGCCGTGAGTTATTTATAAATATTTTGGGAATTATTTAGAGTAATAGTCTCTCCATTTTACAGATACGGAAATTGAGGCCCAGCACCAGAGAGATTGCGGGATTTACCTCCATAGCTAAGAAAGAGAAAATGGAATTCTTCTGATTCTAAATTAGTGTCCTTATTATCGTATTGGTCTCAAAATAAAACCACTAATTTAGAGGAAACTTGGAGACAGTTTGCTTTGGAATGCCCCAGAGGAATAATCCAACTATTTATCAGACAATTTATCTTTTTGTCTGAATTCTGGAGAATCAGATTTCATAGTTATTTTATCCACATGATTATATTGGTCTGTGATGAGAGTTTCTATAAATGTATTAGATCACAAAACAGTTTGGTTCTAAGTCCATGGAAGGTTAATGTAAAACTCTACCAATCTCTTACCTGTAGATCTTTTTGGAATGATTAGCAGGTGAAGTCCGTTAATCTGTGCCCATTAAGAGAGCACAGGGACTTTTGTGCACATACACAGAGACTTGAGTGTCAGGACATTCTTGGAGTCACAAAACAAACTTGGCATCATTAGTACCTTGCTTTAACTATTTCTCTAGCCATAGAGAATAATAACATAGATTCTGTGTTAGGGCATTAGTGTTCTAGATGCAATACATTTTCTTTACTGCTTATTAACTGTCATTAATTCACATGGTCATTTTTATATCTTTGTTTTCCTTAGAAACTGACATACACAAAGGAAACTGTAAGCAGGTGAGTGTCTTTTTTCCCTAAGTTCATGCTTGGCAACAGACATGTATCATACCTATTCCCAGACTCATCCCACATTTGATGATTCCTTCCTGTTTTCTTGCCAGTTCCTGCAATGACCAGGCCTGTGGGTTAGTCTCAAATGCTTTTCCTCATCTTGAGGCCACTTCCCTTCCCAGACCACCTCTGCAGCCACTGTGCTAATTTACTGTCTGACCTTCCCAGGAGGCAGACTTGGTCCTCTCTCTTGGGTGAGAAAATAGATTTTTGGAAATGGAATACCAAATGATCTACTCTTGTTGAGGCTTACAGGCTAATGATAATATTGATCTAAAATGGTACACCTTAGTGGAGGATGGTTTACTAAATGATGGGTTGTGGTGTGGGTCACTTTATTGTGTAATGACGATTATGATGTTGAAGCATAGGAATAGCACAGCCTTGATGAATCCTCCAGTGGTATGAGTCTTGGCTCTGTGGGCCTTTAGGCTTAGGATTAAGGTCATTTCTGGCTCCTGAACAGTAGCAGGACAAAGCAGATCATGGAAGGTGAGGGATTTTGAGCCTACAGGGACTAAAGATTTCCAGTTCTATCCATACTCAAAATATCTAGATTATGCCGGCATGTAAGTGATTTTTTTTGAAAAACATCACTAGGGCATGCAATTCAGGTCAGAGTCCAGAATTTTGCCTCAAATTAGATGGAAGGACAGATTGGAAAACCAACTAGGTGAGTCAGTGTCCAGAGGTCTAGCCTGGGCAGCAGAGTCCAGGCAAAAGCATAGCTGGAGTACACCTGTGGGTGTGGAGTACACCTCCTTATAGTGGGGTATATGTAAGTTTCAAATCAAACATGAGTAAACAGGAGGAGAGTGGGACTCCTTGTGGTCTCACTTCATACAGCTAACAGTACCACTGAGTCTATGCTGGGGCCTGGGATTGAGCTCCTGCTTAGATGTGGGGCCATGTGGTGCTTTAAATGTGTGTTCTTCACCTCTGAGAGCCAGAGCTCGGAGGTTACTTGTGATTGCCATTGCAACACGCAATGCAGTAGACTAAATAATCTTGTGGGTCCTACCAGTGCCAGTAATCTTCATGGTTGTATGTAATAAAAATGATAGCACATCTTACATATCTTATATGGTTGAGAAGTATATAAAAACCATAATAAATATGGCTCTTAACCTGGAAGAAGCCTTGGAGTTTACCTGTGAAAATGGACATTGGAAAGATTGTAGCTTGTGAGTTATTATAAAGTGGTGGAAGGAAGGTTATCTGAAATAGAATGGAAAGTTGTAACACCATATGTGGATTGGTGTCATAACACATAACACATGAGGTGAACTGGAAGGTAGCTGGAAGATGTTTGAGGGGTAGTTTGTGTATTCCTACGTAGCTCACTTCAACTGGGTGCAGTTTTCTGCATTCACCTACTATTTCTTGTAATAAAATTGTGTATGTGTAGAAGAGAAATTCTTATTATGCTTAGTTTTCCTGATGTGTTAACCATGTTGAAACATTCGTAAATAAACATCATAGAGAACTGACTGTGTCACATTTTTATTGTTAAGGCACTGTATGTCCTAGATATACGAAGGAGACTCAAAATACTATGCACCATCCTTAGAAAATAGGACATGAGTAAAAATAGCAATACAGATGAACAAAAATATAACTGAATTTTGAGAATTTAAAAGTTGGTATCCTTCCCATGAAACTAGAGCAGACCAGGTCGGGGTGTGATGAAAAGTTGTGGTACTTGCTGAAATGGTACTTGCTGAAATGAGGTGACCTGGAGTTAGGTAACACTGGAGTGAAACCATAGGAGTGGTGTAGGAATTCACTAAACCCCTCTTTCTTTAAGCTGAATATTATAGTCATCCCTTAAAACCCTTAATTTGCCCATCACTTTTCTATATTTAAATTTATTTTTATGATTTTCTTGAGATTACTCTCATTTTCTGTGTTGAGATTCTGGTACTAGTTTTCTATTTCTGCTGCAACAAATTACCACAAGCTTTGGTAGCTTAAAAAAACACAAATTTGGGCTTCCCTGGTGGCGCAGTGGTTGAGAGTCTGCCTGCCGATGCAGGGGACACGGGTTTGTGCCCCGGTCTGGGAAGATCCCACATGCCGCGGAGCGGCTGGGCCCGTGAGCCATGGCTGCTGAGCCTGCGCATCCGGAGCCTGTGCTCCGCAACGGGAGAGGCCACAGCAGTGAGAGGCCCACGTACCTCAGAAAACAAAACATAACAAAACAAAAAAACCCCACAAATTTATCTTACAGTTCTGTAGTTCAAAAGTTTGACATGAGTCTCAAGGTGTTGGCAGGTCTGCGTTACCTTTCTGGAGGCTCTAGGGGAGAATCTGTTTTCTTGTGTTTTTTAGCTTCTAGAGGCTGCCGACACTCGTTGACTTATGACCCCCTTCCATCTTCAAAGTTAGCAGTGGCTGGTCGAGACTTTGTCACATTCTATCACTCTGACACTCTGCTGCCTCCTTCTTCCACATTCACATTGGGCTTACCTGGATAAACCAGGATACATCCTCTTCCTTAAGGCCAGCTGATTAGCAACCTTAATTCCCCTTTGCATGTAACCTCATGTAGTCACAGGTTCTGCAGATTAGGATGTGGACATCTTTGGGAGACCACTATTCTGCTTACCACAATACTTGTCTGTAATTTAAATTGCTTCTTCTACATGAACTCTAACCTATCTGCTAACATGGCTTGTACCAAATAGTCTGCTGTGTACCAATTTAACCTTCCCCCTACTATCATCTGGCAAGTCTATTAAAAAAAAGCATTTTCCACCTTACTCAGGACCTCACATCCCATCTTACCCTTTAGATACCAACCTGTCATTGTTTTTTTCTCTCTCTCCTGAGTCTTCAACTTCTCCTGTTACTAACTGCTCATTAGCATTTAAACATGCTCAAGTGTTCCCAGGTTACCTGTCTTAAAAAAAGCCCTCCTCCAGCACTTGTCTCCAGCCAGACATCTTGAAAACATCTCCCCTTAGCTCCAGTCATAATTTATTCAAATACATTTTCCATCCCCTTTTCTCTTGCTTCTTCTGGAATCCCTATTATGCATAGATTGGCATGCTTTGTATTATCCCATAGGTCTGTTATATTGCTTTCATTTTTTTCATTTGTTTTTCTGTCTGCTGTTTTGATTGGGTAATTTCCATTATTCTATCTTCCAGATCACTTATTCTTTCTTCTGCATTACTCATTCTGCTGTTCATTGCCTTTAGCTCAGCTTTTGTCTCAGCAAATGAATTTTCTAATTTTTCTTGGTTCCTCCTTATAGTTTCTAGTTCCTTTTTACAGTAATCTGAATTTCTGTCGATAACCTTTCTTAATTCCTTCAGCATTTTCATTACCTCCTTTTTGAACTCAGTGTCTACTAGACTGAAGAGGTCTGTTTCATTGTTTGTTCCTTCAGGGGAATTCTCTTGCTCTTTTAACTGGGAGTGGTTCCTCTGCTTCTTCATTTTACTTATATTTCTCTCATTCTGTGAGTTTAGGAGAAACAATTATCTAGTGTAGTCTTGGAGGGCTATTTGTATGCAGGATCATCCCTGCATAGCTCATGTGGGTTTAATAGTTTTTTGGTGTGAGGGCTGTTTTTGGTTTGAATGATTGCTGTCTCTTTCCTCAGCATGTGCTGTCCTTTATCCCCTTGATAGAGGGTGTGCAGGTGCGTGGCCCTACGCACATGCTCTGAGGAAGGCGGGGGCAGTGGGTCCAAGCTGCCTCTCGAGTCCAAGATGGCAGCGGCAGCTCGCACCTGGAGCTCGTGTAGGCGGTGCCCTGCTGCAAAGGAAGAAGCTTCTATGGCGGTCCCGCCCCTCTCCTTGTGCGCTTCCCAACAATGGCACCTCGCCTCTGTGGTGCACCCCCTAGCGATGGCACCTTGCTTCTTTTCCTAATGCCTCTGCATATAATATTTTATTTAGTTTTCATCAGCACCGTTGTGAAGTAGATAGGGCAGGAGGTGTTTCTATTTTAGAGATTAGTTCTTGAGGCCCAGAGCAACTGAGGTATTTTCCCAAGTTATACACAAAGTTGGTGATACATCTGGGACTAGAACCCAGGATTCCTAATTCCTTGCCTTATGTTCTTTTGTTGTCACATGCTCATTACAGTTAACAGATTCTAGAACAAAGCAAAGTATAGTAAATTGTAAAGGGGAGTAGTAATCTAGGTATGAAAGTATTGTTGGCTTGTTTTACTGTATTTTTAAACATATATTCCATGTGGCTATGATACCTTTTGACACAATTCCATCTGAATTCCTCTGACATGATTAGGTAGTCGTTGTGAGGAATAAATTATGAGCTGGATAAACTGAGAAAATGAGACAGTAGGGGGTTGTTTGCTGCTGGTATTAAGCTGAAGGTCTTAGCTGACCAACTTCAAATTTGTGGGTTGGCCTAGAAATGAAGCATTTCTGTCTCCAAACCCAATACTACTCTGTGTTCTAGTTCTGTTGTGAGTCACATTTTAGGGTGTCCCTGCAGGAGGCACACCTAATGAGAGAATATGAAAGGATTCTTGTTACTGTCTTTTGAAGGAAGTGTGGGAGGATGAGGGATTAAGTGTTAGACAAACGATTTGAGTTACTGAGAGTTGCCTACTTACCATCATTAAAATAATGTTATTTTGAATTTAGTAAGTGAAATCTAGTTCTACTGAAGTGAGCAGACTTCTCCATTCTGAGTGTTTACTTAGAGAATTAGCTTAAATTTGATTTTAATTTGGGGGACAATTTGACCAACCCCAGGTGAGGTCTGGTTTCTCTGCCATGCCATCCCAACTTCCTTTTCTAGTTACTGTAGTATTGTGCTTTGTTTTACTTTGACCTCTTTGCTCTTCATATTGATTGCTCTCCAGCTTTGACTGGGTTTCCCTTCCTCTTTCTTGGTCCTTACACATTTTGACTTTTAGGTCTTTTAGTTTATGTACACCACTATCATTAAGACCAAGTAAAACCATCTTGGTTGCTCTTCTAGGGAATATGGGTCACATAAAGTCCATGTGATGTGGAATTAATGTGGGTAAGAGTGAGGTTTCTGGAATCAAATGGGCCTATTTTACATCACAGCTCCTTCATTGGCTAGCTGTGTGACCCTGAGCAAATTCTTAATCTCTTCTATCATTAGTTTCCTCATATGCATAAATGGGGATAATAGTGTCTTCCTTTTAAGATTGATGCCAGAATTAAGTGAGTTAACCAAGATAAAGCACTTAACACAATGCTTGACACGATAAATTTAGTTGTCGTCATTCTTGCTATTATTATCATTGAAAAGCGAACTGGATATGGTTAGGAATTTTAGGTATGGCCTTGGGTCATCAAGCCTTTGTGTGACCCTGAGAAAATTGCTTTACCCATTTGCACCTTGATTTTTCATCTATAAAGTGAAGGTATTGGGAGGGATTCTGCCTTGTGGACAGTTGATAAATCCTATTCAAGCCTGATGATGTTAATGTCTCTTCCAAATGCATCTGAATCCTAGTTTTTTAAGCTCCGTCTCCTGCAACCCAAGAAGCCTCTTGGTGCTTTCTCATCATCCAGGTCTTCCTCTACTCATCATTCATCAGAATGACTTATCCAGATGTCCTATTCCTTTGGGTTCTTTTGGATGACAGCTCACTTAGTAAGCAGTTTCCTGCAAGTGGATGAAAAATAACCAATAGTGGTAGGTTTGGTGTACTGGTTTAATATGTTATTCTTTCTAGATAATATTTCTAAAACCAGAAGAATCCTTATGGTGAGATTTTTTTTAACCTATATTTCTCGAATTTTCTACCAAAGCCTGGGGCTTTAGGGAACATGGCCCTAGTTGACTCCCCCACTCCAATTCCAGTCATGAAATGTCTTTGAAACTATCATATTTTATCTTAATATTCATTTAAACTTTATATTCTACTCTATAGCCACACTTGTTTTAATATTAAGATGTTTTAAATTCCATATCAGTTTTTACTTAGCTCCCTGCCTATGCTTTTACTTTCGAGTAAAAAATTGCTGCTTCAAGATGTGTGCCATGTTTATCTGGTAGCTGTGAACAGCCCTCCCCCTGCCCCACCATGATCTAGTTTAGAGCAGCAGGACAATTTAAAGGGGTGGTTCTGAAGTGAAGATGGGACTCAGACATTAGCAAGTCTGAGAGGGAGACATTTTGACTGTGATTAACTCACCTTCGAAAGGTGACTTGTGGAAAGTTGAAGAGAGTTTTCAATTACTATAATTTAAATTGTATATTTTGGGGGTATATGCAAATTTGGACTTGCAGAAACCCACCTTCTTTTCTTTAGAGCAAGGGCTTTCTCAGATTATCCTCTGATCTCTTCTGATCTTTGCTTTCAGTTGCAGGGCAACATGGTAAAAGGATAGTCGGGGACCTGAAACCTGAGAGCAATGTGGCCTATAGCAAATCATTTCTCTAAGCTTGACTTGTTTTATATTAAAAAGTTTTATGACTCTGTGATCTCTCAAATGAGATGAGATTTGGGCTTATATGTTCGCCTTAGCAGCCAGTGCTTTCGTGTCTGTACTACTTGTTGAGTTTGTAATCATGTATTTGTTATCTGTTTTCTATTAGACGGTAACCTTCTTAGACCATAGGTGTTTTGTTCACAACTGTATGTCAAGTGCCTTCTACACTACACTGGTTGGCCAATAGTATTTATTTATTCCCAAAATATCTATTCAGTGCCTACTAAATGGTAGGTTCTTTTTTAGGGTGGAGATACAGCATGAATATGGCAGGTAAGGTCCCTAATCTCATGGAGTTTAGATTCTTGAGGCAGTCTTATTCAATAGAAATTTCTGTGATGATGGACATGTTCTGGGCTGTCCAATAAAGTAGCCATTAGCCACATGTGACTGCTGAACACTTGAAATGTGGCTAGTGTGGATAAAGTTCTGAATTTTAAACTTTAATTTTAAATTAATTTAAATTGCCACATATGTCCACTGGCTACCATATTAGACAATGCCATTCTAGAGGATTAGGGCGTGGACAGAGATCAAAAAGTAGATAAATAAATGAGCAGGATAATTTCCCATAGTGATAAGAACTGAGAAGAAACAAAACAGTGTTATGAAATACTAAGTAAGGGAGTACTTTATGTAGGGTGATTCTAGTTGAGTAGCGTCAAAAAATGTAAAATAAATCAATTGTAAAGACTATTTTTTTAAAAAATTTGCTACTTAGTACTTTGGTTTGGGAACCGTTGTTTGGAGATCTGGTGAATCCTTTTTGGAAAACAAACCCCCAAATAACCCCTCACATTTCTATTATTTAATAACTCCAAACAATTTTTTTCCTAGCCCTGAATTGTCATCTCCAGTTCCTGTTGGTGATACCTCAACATTGGGAGGTAGGCTTTTGTGCCTTTACTCACTTTTCTTCTAAAATTTATTATCTAATTGAAAGAAAGCAAATTTTTCAGCTCACATTTTAAAAATACCATGTGTTTCTCTCTATGTGTTGTTAAAGAGTCTCAAGAAAAATTAATTCTTTTGTCACTTATTTTATGACATTATGATGTGGGTACTTAAGAATCTTTAATTATTAAGTATAATACAAAATCGGAAAACTGCTTAAAACAAATGTACAACCTAAACAATTGTTTTATGGCAAACACCCTGTGATCACTGCTTATGTCAAAAGGTAGGACCTTTCTAGCTCCACCATTTGTCATTTGTTTTGTAGAGTTTTCCAGAGTAATTTTTTCTGATTGCATTCTGTGGTGTACTTTAACATTTACTTTGACCTCTATATTTCCTATAAATTAGTAGTTGCTTTCTTTATTTTGTTTTGTTTTGTTTTGCGGTACGCGGGCCTCTAACTGTTGTGGCTTCTCCCGTTGCGGAGCACAGGCTCCAGACGCGCAGGCTCAGCGGCCATGGCTCACGGGCCTAGCCTCTCCGCGGCATGTGGGATCTTCCTGGACCGGGGCACGAACCCGTGTCCCCTGCATCGGCAGGCGTACTCTCAAGCACTGCGCCACCAGTGGAGCCCGCTTTCTTTATTTTTAATTTTTTTTTTAAAAAAGCTGTTCTATGTTGGAAATTTCAAACATATACAAAAATAACACAATGAGGCCCAGCTTCAGTAATTATAATTTATGGGAGGGGGGTGGGTTGAATTGGGAGATTGGGATTGACATATATACGCTACCATGTATAAAATAGATAACTAATGAGAACCTGCTGTATAGCACAGGGAACTCAATGCTCTGTGGTGACCTAAATGGGAAGGAAATCCAAAAAAGAGGGGATATATGTATACATGTAGCTGATTCACTTCGCTGTACATCAGAAACTAACACTACATTGTAAAGCAACTATACCCCAATTAAAAAAAGATTATAACTTATGGCCAATTCCAACCTTCACCCACTTCCCCTGTCTGAGAGTGTTAGTTTTATTAGATAGCTCCTTAAGGATAGGGACTTTATATCCCTGGAGGCTTGCATAGAGCCTGACATATAGTACGTATCAATAAATGCTTGTTGAATGAGTCATATTTATTTCTTGTGCTGAGGAGACTCTGGATAAATGTGTCTTGAGGTTAGAATGCACAGAATTTCTAGGATGAAAAAGTAAATGACTTTTAGAAATGCCTTGGAAATCAGTTTCTTGCTTCCTGATAGGAATTCTGATTTAGTCATGGACTGAATTCATGCACATGTCTTTGTTTTTCTACTTAGGTGCCAGTCTCAGTGTTCCATATCCAGGGGTGACCTTCTATGAAGGTATCTCAGAGAGCAGCTTGGAGAGGCCAGAAGAGAGTGTGAGTGATGTTCTGTTTTGTTATTTAGTTTCTAACATGGAGAATAGGGATTAAGAGAGATTTATAGTCCATTGCCAGACTACACAAAACTTCAGGTGGTTCCCTTTATGGAAATGTAGATTCTAAAACCAGTACAAAAAATCTGCGATTCCTTAGAGAGCCAAGTAAATCTGCTTTTGGCAAGGAATGGCCTCAAACTGTAAATGAAATAACTAGGGGCCTGGGGAGCTGTCATCATGGTAAGCTCACTGTCTTTTGTGGGCTGTGTACATAATTTACTGTGAGGGTTTTTGCTTATGTTCTTCTGTCTCTTAATAAATCAGGACTTAGTCTTCTTCAGAGGGAAAGTATATAGATTTTATGTAGTTTAAAGAAATACCATGCTTTTTAAATACATCATTATTAATAGTAATCTGTCCACTAAACATTAAGTTGGCTTTCTGTCACATTGAAAATTTTTTAAAAAGTATACACTTCCAGAAAGATAGAAACATTTTGTTAGAAATTTTGTTAGATATGCATAAATCCTAGATTACTTAATATAAGCAAACTCTGATTGAATGTACTCACTAGAAAGGTACAATTTTGTTACCTTACACCTCCTCTTACCAACTTGGACATTTTAACTTCTGAGAAGTCAGGTTAAGTCACCCCACTCTGCCCCACCACTTTCCCTGTCACTGAACAAGGCTGGTGGTAGTTTGGGATCCTTGAATCAATATATTTACCCTTAGTACAACTGTGTCCAAATTAGATGGTACTAGAAAATATTGGCATTTGATAAATATTTGAATAAAAAGTTATACTGTAGTTCTGAACTTGAGGCAGAATAGTTATGATTTAAGTCTGGAAACATTTACAGAATGAGATAGAATTCACTATAATAGAAATGAAGGCATTGTGTGTAATCAATTGGAACATTCTAAAACAGAGAGGGTGATTTGAAGGTGATTTATAGAATCAGTAGGAAAACAGAATAGTACAGGGATACATGACAGGAATTAGATTGCCTGTACCTCTAGTTCAAAGTGAAGCCTAATATACAGTTTTACAGTTCAGTTTTTTCCTAATACATTTTCCAGATACCATTTTAGAGATTATATACTTTATTTCTGTTTTGTTACTATTTACCCTGTGTGTTATTATGTGTATTTAATCTAGCAAAATTTAAGTTTTTCAGAGTCTTTATCCTTATCCTGAGTAATACAGGAACATTAGAATATTAGAATGATTCAAATGATCACCCTACTATTTTATATGCTATTTTTCAGTATTTTTGTTCTTTCCCTTTAAAGTTTGTTTTACATTTACCCAGATGTTTACCACTTTATTTTCTTAAAACTCTTTTTTGCAGTTTAGACCTCTCTTCTGGTCTAATTTTCCTTCTGAAATATATGCTTCTGGTATTACTTTAGTGAGAATATCTCACTGGTTCAATCTCAGTTTTTGGTCACCTGAAAATTTCTTTATTATCCTCTTATTCTAGAAAGACACTTAAAATCTGTATTAAATTCTAGATTGAGTTTTTTATTTTCAAGGTTTTATTTCACTATCTTCTAACTTTTATTGTTGCTACTAAGAGCTCAACTAACAATTTAGTTCTTATTCCCTTGTGGGTAATCTTACTATTTTTTTGTCCTACTTTTAAGATATTGCTCTCTCTCTCTGTGTATATCTAATGATGAGAGATAATGACTGAGAATTTCTCAAAATTTATAATAGTAATAAAGCTTCATGTTAAGGAAGTACAACAAATCCAAAGCAAAATAAATAAACATAATCACACTCTTATCCCCATTGTTGTGAAACTGCAGAATCCCATATACTATATAGTGTACTACTGTAAGTATACTGTAGTATAGTATACTGCTACAGGCATATCTCAGAGATACTGTGCGTTCAGTTCCAGACGACCATAATAAAGTGAATATTGCAATAAAGCAAGTCACACGAACTTTTTGGTGTCCTAGTGCATATAAAAGTTATGTTTAAACTCTACTATAGTCTGTTGAGTGTACAATAGCATTATGTCTAAAAAAAACCAATGTATATACCTTAATTAAAAAATACTTTATCGCTCAAAACTGCTAACCATCGTCTGAGCCTTGAGGAAGTCTAGTAGTAACATCAAAGATCACTGATCACAGATCGCTATAACAAATATAATAATAATAAAAACATTTGAGATATTGTGAGAATTACCAAAATGTGACACAGGGACATGAAGTGAGCAAATGCTTTTGGAAAAAAGGCGCTGATGGACTTGCTTGACTCAGGATTGCCACAAACCTTCAATTTCTAAAAAATGCAGTATCTGCAAAGTACAATAAAGGGAAGCTCAATAAAATGAGGTATGCTTGTGTATATAGTATCCCCAATACTATATCATTTAGTATTATATAGTATCCCAAATACTGTATCATATACTACTCTAACCATAACTATGATATAATAGTATATAATACAGTATTGAGGATACTGCAGTTTCACAAAAATGTATATAGAAGAAATTTTCAGCTGTTACCTCGTATGATTAGATATATGTCTGACCTCCTCATTTTATACCTTCTGTCGGTTAACCACTGTTTCATAACTTTCTTTGTCTCTCTGTGTTGCATTCAGAAATGTCTTTCAGTTCACTTATTCTTCTTTCAGCTTAGTCTAATTTGTTTTTCAAACTGTCTGTTGAGTTTTTAAAATCCTTGCTTTATGTAGGAGTCTTTGATCTGACTTTTCAACACTATTTATATTTATATTCTATCCCTTTGTGGTATTTAAAACTAAAGCCTAGGTCCCAAGGGATCACTAGATATACTATGTACACATAGATTACTGAATCACCTCTCTGGATTTTTCTAACCTATCTTTGGATACCTTGGGACTTTCTTTATTTTCTTACAAACCAGCTATGCATTAAAAACATTAAAATATTTATTTAGCATTTTAGGCATTCTGTAGCAGTAAGGTTACTAAGGATATTTCTTGTATAGTAATAATAGAAGTGGAAGTTTCTGTTCAAATTTAGTGAGAGAAAATTTAATGTGGAAGAAGACAAAGTCTTGTACAAAATTCCTTAAGACTAAAGGTTTTTGTTAGTTTCAACATGACTCAGCAGTATGATGGGGAAAAAAGCTGAGTACTGAGGGGATGCATGATAGAAATTAGAATCTACTATAAGGAAGGTGATAGTTGTACCATATTTTAATTGTAACATATTTTAATTGATCAGACCTCACTTATGTGTACCACACTCTAAGGAAGACATTAAGAGCTTGAGAAGTCTCTAGAGGAAAGGAACTAGTGAAAAATCAGGGAAGATGACAGCTGCCTATACTTATTTGAAGGGCTGTCTGGGGACTACACTTTTTATATGCATTCCAGGTTGCAGAACTGAGATCAGTGGGAATTTACAGGGAAATATATTTTGGGTTTTATTAAGAACTTTACAACCATGAGAGAGCTTTTTTGGAAATGTAATGGCCTGCCTTTGAAAGTCCTTCCAAGACTTTCTCATCAGAGCCATTTAAACTGAGGATGAATAGATATTTTGGGGAGATACTGTAGAGAGAATTCAGGCATCAGAAAGGATGGTGGAATTTTCGAGGTTCTTTCCAGTTGTGAAGTCTTGAAGGTCTGTGGTTATTTGATCCATCAGGGAAGAAAGATGATACAGTGGAAAAAGCCGGTATTCTCTTCCTGACTCTGCCACTGGCTTGCTGTTAGCCCTTAGGCCATTCTTCCATCTCAATCCCTGTTTTTCTTTAAAATGGAGGGACTTGGATTAGATGAGCACAAGTGTATCTTGCATGCAGCAGTTATTAGTGTTGGGTTCTAGTAGTGATATTCTGTTTTCCTCATTCCTTCTACATTTTGTTAATTGGGATTCTTCGGTAAGGAACTATTGCCACTTCTCTCTTGTTTATTTATTAAATTATTTATTTATATCAGTACAGACTCATGGATATTTCTTTTATTCTTTGGATTATAATCCACTATTTATTTTGTTGCTCAAATTGTTCCAGCTTTGGCTTGTGGAAGACCTGGATTTAGATGTTACAGAGTACAAAAAGTTTGTTGGTGTGGTTTCAGATTCCACGTAGAAACTAACCTTTAAAACACTTCCACTCATTGAGTTTGGCACAGTATCAGAAAAGATTATCCATGATTATCTGAAAAGGCTATTAATGTATTCCTTCCTTACCCAATACATATCTGTGTGGCTGGATTTTCTTCATGTACTTCAACTAAAACAACATATTGAATGCAGAAGCAGATATGAGAATCTAGCCATCTTCTATTAAGCCAGACCTTAAAGAATTTGTAAGAATATAAACATTACTCTTCTCACTAATTTTTTTATTTTGCAAAACATATGTTATTCATTTGTACACGTAATGAGTTTCTTATTTTGAAATGAATTATATATATTTAAAAGTTCTCTTTTAATTTTTTGTTTGGTGTGTATCTATAGATATAACCCACAAAAACCAAACTTCTTTGGGTTCCTTAATGAATTTTAAGAGTTTAAAGGGGTCCTAACACCAAAAAGTTTGAGAAACACCCTTCTAGACTATTTTTAGATGATAATTTCAACTCTTTTTCTTCTTTAAAAATTTTTTCCTTTTATTTATTTACTAACAAAATGTTCTATCCTTCCCTGAACCAGTCACTGTGTATTCAAAGGAATGTACAAATACACAGTAATTTTAATATTAGCCTATGTCTTAAAGTCCACCAGTTAGTTTCAAAGTCAAATATTATATAAATAATCATCATCAGAAGTTGCCTTTGGCCCAGTGTCTGGCATATCATGGGTGATCAATAAATACTTGTTGACTGAATGAGTGAACATTTATTGTTCTTTCTCTAAAAATCCAGATTAGCAATGAAATTGAGAATGTGATAGAAGAATCCACAAAACCAGCAGTGGAGCAGGTTGCAGAATTCAGTATCCACCTTTTGGGGGAACAATACAATGAAGAGCTACAGGATCCCTACAGCTTTCACCACCAGCGCCTTGTAGAAGAGTTTATTTCAGAGGTGGGTGATTTTCTTGTATGTTTTTATTCTTTTATTTCTTTTTGTATACAAGAGAGTTTGCTGGGGTTGTAAATTTCCCATATTAACAACACTGGTTAAAGGTAGATTTCGGATTTAAGCTTTCCATCTGTTTGATTCAGGGGGTGGTGATTTAGCCATTTCTTTAGAAAGCTCTGTGAAAAGTTCACCGAAAGATGAACTATTTCATTGAAACAAAATTTTGTATGCGTTTGCCATCTGCTACCAAATAAATGCTATTTCCAACTTTGGCTGCACAGCCAAGGAAGAATGTGTTCTATGGCATGGTTTTAACTTGACCATATTTGGAGAAATGAGTATCTTTGAGAAACTGTATTTAGTGTGTTGTTTTTCTTGAGGGAACATTACATTTAATTTTTAAAATTTTATATTTGTTCTTTTTTTAAGTTGAAAATTTTTTAACAGTTAATAATAGGTAGTATGAGGCACCAAGTTCAAAGGACAAAAGGATATCCAGTGAAAAGTAAATTTTCCTGTTATCTCTGTTCCTTGGTTGGAAGTATTTTTAAAAAGGGGTTTCTTTAAAGAATTGTGCATTAGACCATCCCACAACCTTACTTTCTGGAAGAACTCTATATAGGGGCTTGAACTCAAGATTCTTTCAGTCAAAAATGACCCATTCTTGGCCCCCTTCTTGTGTGCCTTTGCTCTTGTATAGACTGTAAGGCACTGAGTGCCCATCTCCTCTCTCTGTCCAGTGAGAGGGCACATCATTCCTTCCTGTTTATTTCTTTTCCATCGCTCTTGATGGAATTCTCTTTGGCTAAGTTTTTCAATTCCATTACCTTGGACTAATTTCCTTCTCTTTACACTGTTTAGACGAGAAACAAAAATGTGCATCTCTCAGCCAAGCAGCATTATTGCAGCCATCAGACACAGAGAATGTAGGCCAGACGATTAATTTCCTAGCTGTGTGGCCAAGTTGTGAGGCTGTATGGTGTGTGGAAGAAATGTCAGCCAGGCCAGTGGCCACCTGGCATCAGATAGTGTCTTGGATCAGCTGTTTGGTTCTCTCTGCCCTTGGATTAAGGAACCTTTAATAAGCCTCAGTGTTTGGGTAAACAATCGTGCTGAATGACTGCATATTTAGAGAAAGTCTAATAAACACTCTGAAAAAACATTTCCAGCAGGGACTTTATGAGGTATAGGTAGCTATTGGCTTGAGGTGATTTGAGGGTGATGAAGGATCTGTTCCTTCTCTGGCCTTTTTCTATATCCCCGTCCTTTTACCTGGAATAAAATGTTTACGAATAGCCACTTCTTTGTATGGAACTGCAGGGTCAGGGTCATGTCTCTGAAAGGTCCTGTCTCCATGTTTACTGCAAACTGAAGGAGGCCCTCAAGCTCTCTCCCTTCAGGACACAGTCACAGGAATTGTTCCTTCAATATTATTTCTTAGGTAATATTGCAAGACACAGGGAAAAAGAAAGCCTGCTTGAGAGGATTGAGGTTCGGGAGCTGTTAAATTTTTTTTTATTATTTTTTTTATTTTTTATGAGGAGAAGAGTAAGATAAACTTGGGACATCACCAAGAATGACATCAGAGAGGGAAAGGTCATTGTGATAGGCTTGGGAGTGTGGATACCTGACAACAGACACGGAATCAACACAGTGTCCTCGCATAGTGCTTTGTGTTCTGCATCCTGCTGTATGTCCATTTGCTAACAGCAGCCGTGTGGGTAATCATCTCCATTTTATAGATGAAACCCAGGAGGGCAAGTAACTTGTTCATGGTCATTTCATTTCAGCTTCTAGGAGTAGAAGGGAAAATCAGGTCTCCTCCTTCCTTTGAAAGTGTTCCTTCCTTTATATCAATACAGAGTCCCCTTCATTTTAATTCAGGTGAGAAGTTGTGGTGAGCCTCACAGTTTTTTCCCAGTCCTGGTCCCAATTTTAAAACCATATTTATCAGGGGAAAGAGGATGAGGCATGTATTTCAGTAGAAAGATTGGGGATTGAACAAATTTGGATTCAGTCACTTACCAAATGCATGATCTGGACAAATTAGTTGACATCTCAGAGTCTCAGTTTTCTCAACCATATAATGGGAAAGATATGTATCTCTTGGTATTGTTGAAAGGATTAGAAGTAATGTTATATCAAAGCGCCAGGTACATAGCAGTCACTCAGTAAATTGTACCTGTTACTAACCTTGATGTTAATAAAGTGGAATGACTTTATTACAACTGGGTACCTGTACATAGCTAACTGGGTATGATTAATTAGAATACATATATGTATTTGAATCAAGAGATGGCAAAACCCCAGATGAGTTGGGTTTAGTATTAATAATAACATGCACTTGTACAGCATTTTGCAATTAATGGAGTACTTTCAGCTACATTCATTTTAACCTTACAAAAACTAATGTGGTTGGTGGGCAGGGCAGCATTAATCATATGAAAGAAGACTTGTGCCTGGCCACTCTGCCAGTAAAAACAGCTGGCACTAACCCTCGGTCTTTGGATTCCTAGTGCTGCAGATTCTATCCCCAGCCTCATCCTCCGAGAATTAATAGTACTTCTCAGTTTTCTTTCAGAGAATGAAACAAGGCAATTATTATAGCTAAAAAGTTTCACATGTTTGGATTCTTTATCTGCAAGGCATGAATATCTTCGGTGAACCAAGATTTTAAGAAAATCCCATTCTCCTGATTATATGTGGACTTGGTTTTAAAAGCAGATGCCCAGAGATGTCACTAACAACTTCTCTTGTTCTAGTGTCGGCCCCCTAGTGACTCATCTGGTGAGATTGTCACCTTCTGAAATGTTGTGGATAAAATGTTTGATTTTGTTAAATATGTATTTATGCATAACTGATTTTTTTAGGTATTTGGTCCAATCTAGCATTTCCCCCCACTCTAGTCACTAAGCTTATATTGATTTATGTGGCTTGATTTTAAAAACTCAGTGATAAAACTGGTTCCTGCAGTTGTGATGCTCATAAATTGATCTTTTGACCAGTTACTGCTTTATAACCTCCTTCGTGACAAGCAGTCAACAAGGCCTAAGCCCAGGTCTGCAGATTTCTTTCTTAAGTTAGCTGTGTTCACAGTCCCTTGTGTTGTAGGAGTAGGAAACAGATGCCACCAGACATTTTACACTTAGAGGAAATGAGCACCTGACTGTGTGTTAGCGTATGTGCTGTGGCCAGATTTCTTTCTTTTTTAACATCTTTATTGGAGTATAATTGCTTTACAATAGTGTGTTAGTTTCTGCTTTATAACAAAGTGAATCAGCTATACATATACATATATCCCCATATCTCTTCCCTCTTGCGTCTCCCTCCCACCCTCCCTATCCCACCCCTCCAGGTGGTCACAAAGCACCAAGCTGATCTCCCTGTGCTATGCAGCTGCTTCCCGCTAGCTATCGATTTTACGTTTGGTAGTGTATATATGTCCATGTGTGGCCAGACTTCTAATCCATATAATTACATTAAAAAATGTTATTACAGTTTCTTTGAAACCAGTCCTTTTTTCACATTTCATCACATAAGGGAAAAAACAGTGCTTTGCCAATAAAAGTGTGTTTTTTATAATTTGGAAAAAATTAATATTAAAGCACATCAAAACCTTAAAAATCAAAATGAAAAAGGAAAATGTGGCAGTGATGTAAAAACTATTTTCTAACATTGTAACAATTACAATTTTCTTAACTTTCTGATCCACATATATCCATATGTGTGTACAAGCTTCTAATGGCTGTAAACAGGGCACTTTATATATATACTCTTAAAAGCATTTTTTCTATGTACTTTTTTTTACATTTCTACATAGCTATAAAGTTTATTTTTATTTTTAACAGGTGGAAAATGCATTTACTGGGCTACTGGGCTACAAGGACATTCATGTACTTGACTTTAGGTAAATAGACTTTAAAAATGCACATGTTTTGTGGAACTCTTTATTTCAAATGGAATATCGTTTTGTGTTTATTATGTATACTCTAACAATGATTCAAAATGATGTGAATACTGTAATTCAATACTATTTTGTTAAATTCATATTCCTTTTTAAAAAATTTATTTTTTAAAATTTTATTGGGGTATAGTTGATTTATAATGTGTTAGTTCCAGGTGTACCACAAAGTGAATCAGTTATACATATACATATATCCACTCTTTTTTAGATTCTTTTCCCATATAGGCCATTACAGAGTACTGAGTAGAGTTCCCTGTGCTATACAGTAGGTCCTTATTAGTCATCTGTTTTATATATAGTAGTGTGTATATGTCAATCCTATAAATTCATGTTCCTAATGCTGGTTTTTCAGATGAAGAAACTGAGTCAGAAAAAGGCAAAATAATATATTCAAGGAGATATATTAAATTGTAGTTGGGCCAGGGTAAGAACTTAGGAATTCATGTCCCCAGCTTGCTGCTGACAAGTCACACTGCTTTTATTTGGCACTGAAGGGAGCCTGAAGTCAGATTAGATGTGACCTCAGCGTGCTCCTAATGCTCGTCAGTGCTACACTAGGGTGACTTTGACGTCTCCGTGTATGGCCGCTCTGGAAGGGATGTGTTCATCAACATAACAGTTCTGGGTAAATCAGACACCTCTTTTTTTTTTTTTT
>NW_021703767.1:48536746-48691278 GCF_005190385.1 Monodon monoceros | reverse complement strand
TTTTTTTTTTTTTTTTCTTTTGTGGCGATACGCGGGCCTCTCACTGTTGTGGCCTCTCCCGTTGCGGAGCACAGGCTCCGGACGTGCAGGCTCAGCGGCCATGGCTCACGGGCCCAGCCGCTCCGTGGCATGTGGGATCTTCCCAGACCGGGGCACAGACCCGTGTCCCCTGCATCGGCAGGTGGACTCTCAACCACTGCGCCACCAGGGAAGCCCCAGACACCTCTTTTTAAGACATTTCTTCCCTACTTACGACCTGCAGCATAATACTTGTGAACATTTACTGAGTGAATACTTCTGGCCGCTTCACATTCCTGAGCTCACATAATCGTCAACTCTTTCAGCAAAAATATCATTATTAATACTTATTTTGCAGAGGAGCAAACAGGTTTAAAAGGATGAAGTATTAGCCCAAGGTCAGAGAGTTTTTAAGTTAGAGCATAAGAGGGATTTTGAAACAAAGTGGCTGACTTTATAGCTCTCGCTCTTAACCTCTGTGCTAGACTGAGTCCTCTGAAGGTTTGGAGCGTGTGGGTGGTAGCTGTGGCCCACCTATTGGATGCAGGGGAGCATGAGCATAATTAACAGTGTATGCATCTTTGGCATAGTCTTGTCACAACTTCTGGGTTTTCCAGAAATAATAGCAAGCACTTACGAGCACAGTGTGCCAGTATTTATATTAAATCGAGCACAGTGTGCCAGTATTTATATTAATTCATTTAATCCCAACAGCCATGCTGTGAAATACTTATTGTTATCCTCCTTTTTTTCTGACAAGGAAACCAGAGCACAGGGAATTTAAGTATTTTATCTAAGGACACTGGCTAATTATTGGTGCAGGGGCGAGGGCAAGCATGGTAAATTGACCCTCCACCTATTCTCACACCATGACCTGTCTCCCAGTTCAGCCTTAGCCCTTTGCACAGGATACTTGCCTCCAGCTGTGACTAAAGCTCACATGAGAGCCTGAGAAGGTGAGGCTTTTGAAGTCCTCTCTCATTTGGCAGCACTTGAAAGGCAACTTGGCCTTTGGGATCAACTTGTCTAGGTTTAAATCCTGCCTTTGGCACTGCTGGCTGGATGGTTTTGGATAAATTAACAAGCCTTAACTTCTCCTTTGTATAAAAATAATTTATACAATTTATATTAATCCTGCTTTATTAAAAAATACTTTTAAATGCTTTGGGTAAATTATTTAGTTGTTTTGTTTCTCAGTTTCTTTACCTGTAATATGGGGATGTTCATGGTCCTTAATAAGTTTTCATGAGGATTAAATGAATTAATTTTTGTAAAATGCGTAGCACATGGGAAGTTCTACTACATTAAATAAATAAATATTAAATAAATAAATATTAAAGGCTATGCAATATCCTATAAGTTAGTCAGTCCTGACCTTTCCCAACCCCTTAGAACCTTACTATATACCATCTGATTTTCTTTTATTCATTTTAATGCCACATAACACATTGTATCCCCCCAAAAGTATTCCCAATTTTGTTAGTGCCAGTAGCTGGAGTTCTCTGCTGATCTACTGAAAAAAAGTTTATTTATAAAGAGATAACCATATATTAATTGTTTAAAAGTATTTTTAACAAGTTTGAAGACAGTAAAGACTATTGACTTTAAAATAGAATATTTTCTCCACCTTTGCTATCTTCCTTCAATGTACAGGAATTTTTCATTATCTAGTATATACAAGCATTTTCATTTAAAGAAACATTTCAGAGGAAATACATTAAGAACTTGTAGTTTGATGAATTATATGACAATTATAACGCTCTTAAACTCTGCTTAACACTTTCCATTTTTGTTTTCAGATCCCCTAAGGAAAATGGCAGGTAGAGTAACTTTTGGCACTTTCTATACTGTCCACCTAATGAGGAGGTAGTTCAGAAAATATGGTAGCCCAAGGTCCAAGGAAGTGTGGCTTAATTTCTTTATTACTTCCAATATCACTGTTCATCTCCTTACAGCTGAGTTGGCCAACATTTTTTTGTTAAGAGTCAGATAGTAAATATTTCAAACCTTTTCACACTATATAGCCTCTGTCGCATCTACTCACCTCTGTCACTATCAGATGAAAGTAGATTTAAGCAATATATTGAAAATGAATGAGCGTGGCTGTGTTCCAATAAAACTTATTCATGGACCCTGAAATGTCAATTTCATGTGATCTTCACGTCACAAAATATTGTTATTTTGATTTTTTTCAACCATTTAAAATATAAAATCCATTAACTCATGGACAGTGGGCTGGATTTAGCTCACAGGCTGTAGTTTACAGACTTCTGTCATAGGCTGCTGACTGACAAGTACTTTTATTTTTTAATCTATTTTTATTTAGTTTAAATCAAAAAATTTTTGAGGTATAGTTGATTTACAATTTTTTTTTTTTCTTTTTGGTGGTATGTGGGCCTCTCACTGTTGTGGCCTCTCCCGTTGCGGAGCACAGGCTCTGGATGCGCAGGCTCAGCGGCCATGGCTCACGGGCCTAGCCGCTCCGTGGCATGTGGGATCTTCCCAGACTGGGGCACGAACCCATTTCCCCTGCATCAGCAGGCAGACTCTCAATCACTGCACCACCAGGGAAGCCCTGATTTACAATTTTATATAAGTTTCAGGTGTACAACATAGTGATTCACAATTTTTAAAGGTTATACTCCATTTATAGTTATTGTAAAATATTGGCTATATTCCCTGTGCTGTACAATATAGCCTACGACAAATACTTTAAAATATTGAGTTATACTTAATTTAAAATTGGAATAAAAACTGGCATTAATGAAAACACTTTCAAGTATACTATTGTCATTGAATAATATAATCAAGTGTCATTTTAAGTGGTAAATGAAAGGGAGAAAGCTGATCTCTATCATAGTTCATTTGCGAAAACAGCTGCTCTCTGGAACTTCTTAGAAGCATAATATAAAAACATAGTCAATTCCCCTTGTGAAGGTTGCTTGTCATTTTATCTTTGAACTCAACTTTATTTAAAATTTACTTTCTCTTGAAAGATTGATAACCATAATATAGAAAGCATGAAGCAAATTCATAAGCTAAGTACAGAGATGTTTAGAGATACGGTAATATTTCTTCATTGTAATATCTTTTTAAAATATTTTTATTTTTTTATTGAAGTATAGTTGATTTACAGTATTATATTAGTTTCAGGTGTGGAACATAGTGACTCAGTATTTTTATAGATTGTACGATATATCCTTGTAGCTTATTTATTTTATACATAGTAGTTTGTATTTCTTAATCCTCTACCCCTATCTTGCCCCTCCTCCCTTTCCTCGTCCCACTGGTAACTACTAGTTTGTTCTCTATATCTGTGAGTCAGTTTCTGTTTTGTTATATTCATTCGATTATTTTATTTTTCAGATTCCACATATAAATGATAACACAGAGTATCTTTCTCTGTCTGACTTATTTCACTAAATGTAATACACTCCAGGTCAATCCATGTCATTATGCCTTCATTTATATAAGATATAAATATAATATCTTATATTTGAAAAGGGCTTTCTGACTTCCTCATTTTCATTTATATTATTTTAGCAAATATTCACTAAGTGTCTGCTAGTTGGGCAAACCTTGTGCCTGCAAAAATGAATAACTGTTGGTCTCCATCATCTAGGAACACAGTCTAATTAAAAGTGCTTTCAGAGATATGTCAAAGTACGGGTTCTTTTGTTTTTTCATTTTATTTTCTTATATCCCTGTAAGATAGTGAAAATGAGAATATTCATTCTCCTTTTGGAGGTGAGGCAATTTTGCTTTAGAGAGGCAAACTGATTTGCCGTAGCTTACGTGACTAGAGGGTATCAGATATTTTGCCCAAAGTAATCAGGATTTGGGTTTCTGTACTCTTAGTATATGCAGACTGCTCTGTGTGTTTTTATTATAGGTATATGTGTTGATGGTCAATATTCAACCAAAAGATTGTTTAATTGCTGCCCTCTTGGGGAGATTAGAATGTTAAAACAACCCAAATTCTGATGTTAATCCTGTGATCAAAGAATGGTATTCAGTTGCTGAGTGCTAAGTTCTCGGGATATCGGGACACAGACAACAATTCGATATGAAACCATTAGATTTTATGATAGAATTGTTAACCTAAGTACAGTTTCTCAGATGTTAACCAGTTGGTGGAGTTTATTCATAACTTTCTGGTATACTTTTATTTTGAGCTGTGTGTGAATGAATGTGTGGCACAGAAATAGTCTATTTATATAATATGTAACACCCCTCTCTCTCTGCATAAGCATTTATATACACATGAAATTTTCTATTTGCTTTGTACCTCTTTCAAGATGCACACATTATTTTAAGTTATTAGGACCCATTTGAAGTGAATAAACAAAATATCTGCCTGGTATACACACTTCAAAAATTCAGCTCCAGGCCTTGTAAGTATGCACCTTCTTCCTAATAGAAAGATGAGAGAAGAAGGGATGTCTGAGTTTCTCTGAAATATCTTTAGTTTGATCAGTTGTCACGAGATGTGGTATCATTATTTTTTCTATTTAAAACCTGCACACATCAAACAGCCAATCAGGGCATTAGAGGTGAGGAATAAGGGTAAATTTCACCTCCACATGATTGATGTCTCTGGAAATAGCAGTCAGACAGAGAAACTTTCCTCTACATAGCAGTCGTTTCAGTTTAGAAGATGAAAGATGATGCTACTATGATGATGGTTGGTTAACTTGGAGTTGCTGAGTGCAGAGAGCCAGCATAGCTTTCTTCAGTCAGATAATGTTTTGTCACCAGTGTGCATTCTGCGTCTTATGTACTTTCTTTTACTCTTGGCTTTTATTCTGTTCCTCATCCTGAGATGTCTCTGTATTCCATTTACCATGCCAGAACTAAGTCTGTTCTGGGTCATGCTGAAGTTCTCCGATCTGAGAATAAATGGTTTTCTGATACCTCAAGCATTACTTTGAGTTCTCTTTCCAGGACAAAAACTTGGTAATAAATTGCAGTATCTCTGTGAGGCATTTTATCTTCTTTAAAGAATTTATCCTTACTAGACAAGGTAGATGATATTAGAAGTGTTATTTTTAGAAGTCCAAGGGAAACATTGGGAGACAAATTATATTTTGCCAGTAAAGAGTAAGGCTAGTGATCTAACCCAGACTGCCTGATTTGCTCAGATTTCTTGATCCAGGAACATTTCTCTTGGTCTTCTCCCTATGCTATTTAAAAGTCATGCAAAGCACATGGTAGGCTCTCAGTAAAGGCTTGACTCTCCTTGTCTGATTTTCTTTGTAGCCTTGTCTGATTTTCTTTGTAGCTCAAGGGCTAACTGGCACAGCCTTTTCTTCTTCTCCATTTTTTCCCTTATCACTGCTTCCTTAGAGCCTTAGAGTCTTAGAGCCATATTAACATGTTAATAGGTTGGGCATAGATCCCAAGGAAAAGCTCACCTTTCTGGAGATGTAGGCATGGTCCATCCCACCCACAGAGCTTGGAAAGAGCATGCACATCCTCACAGAGTTGTGTTCTGGCTGTGAAGCAGTGTCCCTAAAATCATTACCCAGAAGACACAAATGTATGAGGATAATATGCGTGCTCTTTAGGGTGAAAAATTACTCTTTCATATTTAGAGACTTAAAAACCCTTCAGATTAAGTCAGGAGTATCACATACTGTCATTTAAGTGGCACAAATTCAATGGTCTTATCTGCCTGCATTACTGAATAAAATTGACCGTTTGTTTTTTCATTATTTTCAAAAGTATTTAGTGAACTGCTATGAGCCAGGCATTGTGTCCTAAATGCTTGGGACACATGTGGTGTGGTAAGTTCTGACCAGTAAGTGCCCCTCATACTATTTTATTTCACATTGGGACCATCATTTGGTTATTTTAGCATGTTTTACTGAATTTATTTCTTTACAAAAGGAGATCAGGAATTACTCATGAATCAACATATTATGATATGAAAAATTAAGGGTTTGAGGGAATTTACAGATGACAAGCAGATGTCTCGCCACTTAGTAGGGCATCTGGGTGTCATAATGCTCAATTACCACTTTAAAGCTCCCTAAACCACCCTGCTGGAAGTGGTAGCTTATCAGATCTGGGAGGAAAACCTTACTGACCTTAGAGTGGGACAGGAACATCGTATCATGCCTGGCTGCTTCTGTGGCAGGTGAGGGGTAACACCTTCATGGCTTCCCCTGTAGGCCCTGGACAAGACCAGAACTGCCAGTGTTCCCAGGAAGGAGAGGTCTCTTGAGACCAATTTATGCTTACCAAACCACAAAATACAATGCTGATTGATCTATTTAAAGCAAGAAATATATCTGCCAACTGACTAGTTATTGCATTGGCTTAGCTCATGCGTTCTTTCCCCATAGGACAATCTGTAGGGAATTATAATCAAAAGTTCCTTTTGCAAGCTTGAGATCAGAGAAAGGAGGTTGGGTGATCCTAATGGCCAGTATCAAAGTCATGCTAGCCTGTTGTAGCTGTCTCCAATCTAGGGATCTGTGTTACAAGGAAGGCACAATACACTGATCAGAAACTTTTCACTAATGGTAGCATAAATTAGTTGACTAACCCTTTTTCTAGACTCTATGAGACACTTCTCATTATCCTGACACTTTTTTTTGAGATATATGAATACCTTAATTAGGCTGCAGTTTTCTCTTTATATTCAGGCAGGTATAGATTTCTGTTAATTTGATAGGCACTTAATGCCAGGTACCAAGCCAAACATTGGAGATAGAAACTCAAGGAGAGTCTGCAAGGCAGTCACTATAAACAGAATCTTTTTACAAAACAGCAAAGGCTATAATCAAGGAATATATAAGTGAGCTCAGAGGAGGAAGTGCTTAATTTATTTGAGTGCTTTGCTTTGGGCATCATTTTGCTCCTATAGAATGTCTGAAGGTGGCAGATTATTTCCATTGCACATCTGCCTTCAGTGGTTTATCTTTGGGAGGGTGGTATTCTCCTTTCCTCTGGAGGGATCTTGGTGTGGCTTGCTGGGTACTGCCTCTGATGGCTGTGTCTCATAGACTGGCTGGAAGCCAGAATGATGAGTAGAGCAAAGCCATTCTCATAATGACTTTTTTCTGGTAATAGTTTAATTGAAGTTACTGAGAGTATAGCAAAGTAATTCAGAATACAGGTACTGGAGTCAGGCAGATCCGTGTTTGAATCTTGACTCTATCTATCCCTTATATATGGTGAAATTTTAGGCAAGTCTTTTAACTTCTTTAAAGCTCGGTTTCTTAATAATAATCTGAAGGTAATAAAACCTTCATAAGGTTATTATGAATATTAAGTGAGATTAAAGCCTGTGAAATACCTGTCACATTGTAAGCACTTACAAAAGTGTTAGTTTTTAGCTGTTAGATAAATCTGAGTGTCTAGAAGGAGTAATTCTATTGGCTTAAAAATTTTATATTCTGATGTTTCCTCAAAATGACTATTTAAGAAAATATCAAATGACATATCATCTCCTACTAATTATTTTCACTTTATCCTTTATTCCAAGAAATCTTCTCTTTTTTTGCTTGTGGAAAGATAGTGAAAAGGCCCCATTCCTAGACAAAGTTGTTTCTTAGCACTTGTCAAACTTTTATTCAGCACATTAAGGAGGGAACCAGCAGAAAAATGAGAGCTAGTTTCTAGAGCATTTGAAAGAAGTATATATAGTTAATTGGGAAAGGATTGTTAAGTTAGATACAACATTGCTAAATGCCCTACAGGTTAGTAAAATCATAAACTTTGGATTTATCGTTCCTATCAGGCCAAAAAACCCATCACATTTTAGTAGGTTTTTTTTTACAATTCACTATTAAACTTTATAGGACTGTAAATTGTCTGTGCTATAAAACAAAAGCATGTCTCCTGAGAGACTTAGATAACTGTCATATTAGAAAATATTCTAGCATGATATTTTAAAAAACATCATCAATTTGCTTTATCTCCAAATATTTCATATTTTCCTTTCACAATAGGCAACTATGTTTTAGTTCATAGTAATTAAGCTTCTTCATTGCTTCACTCCCCATTGTGGAGTACATAATTCATCCAGCAACAGTAATAGAGAGATATGAGAGGATTTCCCATTGTTGAGTAGAGTTAGAGGGTTTTGTTTTGTTTTGTTCTTTTAAATCAGGTAGGAAAAAGGCTAACAGGGAAAGAAGGAAGCAGGCTGATAGGGAAAAGGAGCAGTTGGCTTTGAAGGGGTGAGAACATGGGGGAAGAATACGCTCAGGTATTGTGCAGGGTTGACTCTGCGGCCTCCTTAGACCCCTTTCCATGTTCTTAGATCTATAACCCTCTGTTCTCTGGGAAGAAGGGGATGGCTAAAGGTTGCCCAGAGTCTTCAGAGAATGGTGATGGAATCCATGCTTTTTGAGACTCTCCCTCTAGGTCTAATGTTTGTTCTTGGTGGGTTCAAAGCTCCTTTCTTTGTGTTTCCTTGGTGGGACCTAATCTGTTTCTCTTTTCATCCATAGTGGCATAGATGTTCACTATGCAGTTACCTTCAATGGTGATGCCATCAGCAATACCACCTGGGACCTAATTAGCCTTCACTCCAACAAGGTGGAGAACCATGGTCTTGTGGAATTGGATGATAAGCCTACTGCTGTTTATACAATTAGTAACTTCAGAGATTATATTGCTGAGACACTGCACCAGAATGTTTTGCTGGGGACCTCCTCTTTGAATCTGGATCCTGACTCCCTTCAGCTTATTGATGGTAAGTTGGATAACCATTAAGTCCTTGTACAGTTTTAGTTTCTTTTCCAATATATTCTGGGAAAACTAATTTCCAAAAATATATATGGTTCTGGCACTCTCTAGACTGCATGAGACAGAAGCCATCCTGATATGAATGGCACTTTAGCCATGCAGATAATTTGGGTAGATCAATCAGGGGTTTCTGGTGGAAGAATGGCATGAGGATTAAGATATGCCATAGGCAAAATGAGGTTGTTTAGGAAACTAAATCCATAAACAACATAGTGAGGTCTTCCTTTTATGTGGAGCCTGGGGTGGAGCTACTTCCTAGAAGGTGTCCTAAAGAAGAGGTCAACAGTTCTCTCAGAATTTCCAAGCAAGTTTAACAAAAGCTTTAGGATATCCAGTACTAACTAATTCAGGTGCTTTGACCTTTCAGTAGATGTACATTTCAGTTGCTCAGAATTTTATTCCTAAAATCCATTTCTGTTTGTTTTGCCAGCTTCAGAGTTCTGAATGGCTGCAGCTTTCTAGGTGACTCAATCATCTTAAAAGATATGTTCATCTTTGATCTCATGCTACTTGTTTTCCATAGAAGACAAGATAACTGAATACACAGTTGAGAAAGAATTTTGGAAAATACTTACATTTTCCAAAAATAGGGCCTTTGACTTCCGTTTGATCCCTTTATGTCAGTGAACGGGTGAATTAAGAGAGATTCTGCTTCTGTTTTTGTGTATGCACCAGATCACCTTTCTGACAATCCTTTCTTTTTAGCTTTTATTGATTCCTTCTCTCCTCCAGGCAAAATCATTTTCTGCTTTGTCTGTGTTCACATACATTATATAAATGTCCTTCATATTGTTTTATAATATGTATTTATCTGTGACATAGGGAACAGTTCCACAAAAGAAACTTGACTTTATTAATGTTTATAGCCTCAATCTCATCAAAGTCCATGGTAACTAGCAAGGATTCAGTAAATCTTATTGAATTAAATTATACAATCTACTCTGTTAACTTTATGGCTTAGTATTGGTATAGTGATAAACTCTCTGGTGTCTTACCCCTTTTTTCAAAGGCACTTTCTGCCGAAAAGGAAATAGTTTTGCATAATTTTCTCCATTTTTAGCATCAACTAAATGAGTTGGAATTTCAGTTCAACTTTGTTATTAAAATGAAAAAAAATCAGTTTTAAAGCAACTACTTCATAGGAATCTTGAAAAGAGTAAAAAATTGCTTGAGAAAGGAAAGAAAATAATATAGGAGTGTCCTAAATGTAATGATGGGGAGAATATTTATTTTATGTTGGAGTCTTATAATTTAGACAGGTTGTGCTAATATAAGTACAATATTTGAATAAAGTATCAAGCATTTTCTAAGCGACTCCCCATCTGTTCTACCCAAATGTAAGCTATAAAAAGGAAAAACTTGGTTTTTAGTTGTCCCTGAACCTCAAGTACAATTGTGTCTCAACTAAAAATGTTCTTTAATGTTACTCTTTCTTTAGTGAGAGGAGTTTTACTTCCCCAAAGTGAAGACCAAGTTTGGAACACCCAAAGTTCAAGTCTTCAGGAAACCTTACCATCTATTCTGGTAAGTATGTTTCTGTGTTTTACTCCTAGAACCAGGCCCTCAAGCTTTTCTTCTTTGTACTTACCTGCTTACTTTGGTATCATGACTTTCCCAAGCTGTTCCTATTACACATATTCTCTTATATCATCCTTGGGACATTATTCATAGTTGTCAGCTCATGGGACCCAAGTATTGGTTCAGATAATTTAAGCCTTCCACAGTGGTTAAATGAAGTCCACACATTTGGCATTGCCAAAGTCCACACATGGTAGAAAGCTTATTTATGGATCATACTTGCTTGGTGATAATTAAGCTATAAGTGCCCACTGAGTTGTTCTCTAAAAGTTACCCAGAAATAGTTTTTATAGCCAAGATTATAAATTTGGTGTACATAGATACAGAGCATACATTTTTGTTCCAAGGATTGTATTGAAGAAAAAGTTTAAACTCCAAAGCATATTGAACAGTGTGTGTATGGAAAGGAGAGAAGGCAGAGTAGAAATATTGGCTAGTTGATAGGGATGGTATACCAGGCCTGCATTTTTTTTTTCATATTTAAGTCCATTTATTTCTAATGTTATTTATCCTTACATGTGTGTTTTTTAAATTGCACTTTGAAGTTGTAGAATTTCTTTTTTTTTTTAATTGGCATATAGTTGCTTTACAATGTTGTGTTAGTTTCTGCTGTACAGCAAAGTGAATCAGCCACATGTATACGTATATCCTCTCTTCCTTGGATTTCCTTCCCATTTAGGTCACCACAGAGCAGTGAGTAGAGTTTCCTGTGCTTTACAGTCTGTTCTCATTAGTTATCTATTTTATACATAGTAGTGTATATATGTCAACCCCAATCCATCCCACCCCCACCTTCCAATCAGGCCTCCTTTTAACCTGGGCAGAAAGCATTCCCATTTGCACAGAAACGGCATGGAATGAACTTTCCTTTTTGTTCTTACCACTTAACTCCCCTGGACACTCTTCTGCCCCCTTCAAATCTCCACTTGCCATGTCATCTACAGGGAGGCATCCAGTAGAAAAGAAATGGCTTCCTCAAGTGCAGGTAAAACAACAACCACAACACCTGTAGAGACTAAGCTGTCTACAACACGACTACACGATCTTTTATTATCACATAGTCACAGAATGGAGACTCCCTTCTTCTTCATTCCCTGCTCCTTCTACCCTCTTGAGACTTCTTTTCTGTCTCATATGGCAAAGAAGAAATTAATGTTAATTAATTTCAGATACTTGTTTCCTGGCTTTAATCCAGCAATTGAAATTTAGAAAGTCTGCCCCAAATTGGCTTAACCAATATATACAGCCATTACTTCTGCTCAGGTATAGGGCAACTCAGTTTTGAAATGTGGAGTCACTGGAAATACTCTTTTTCACCAAGTTCCATGTTGGAGAAAAAAGGTTAGAGGGGGATTGACATCAGAGATTACATTCATTTGGTGTTTGTTTATTCATTCACTTATTAATTCAAGTATATTTATTTTGTGCTTTTCATGTGCCAAGTGCTGGGGAAACTAAGATGAATAAGGTGTGGCCTTGCCTACAAGAAGTTTCCAGTCTGGTGGTTGTAGACAGACTTCTACACAAATAAAGTAGTGCTGTCATAGGATTTCATCCAAGGTGCGGTGGCAGGGAGTGGATGATCCACTGCGAACATGGCACATTCCGCTCCTTCTAATCCCACTCTACTCAGGGCTTCTGTAACCACAGGTCTGTGATGATATCTTAGAACGATGTAAAGACAGAAATTTCTGCGTAAGTCAGGGGTTGCAAACTGGAGACCAGCTGACTGGATCCAGCTATAGGCATGTGCTTTGGGGCCAATTTTTTTTTTAATTTTTATAAATTTATTTATTTATTTTTGGCTGCGTTGGGTCTTCGTTGCTGCGCAAAGGCTTTCTCTAGTTGCAGTGAGCGGGGGCTACTCTTTGTGGCAGTGCGTGGGCTTCTCATTGAGGTGGCTTCTCTTGTTGCGGAGCACGGGCTCTAGGCACGTGGGCTTCAGTAGTTGTGGCTCATGGGCTTCAGTAGTTGCGGCACATGGGCTCTAAAGCACAGGCTCAGTAGTTGTGGCGCACGGGCTTAGTTGCTCTGCGGCATGTGGGATCTTCCCGGACCGGGGCCCGAACCCGTGTCCCCTGCATTGGCAGGCAGATTCTTAACCACTGTGCCACCAGGGAAGCCCCCAAATTTTTTAAAAAGCCAATATTTAAAAGTAAGGAGATTTTTGCATAAAAATGCAGATTTCCAACTTCTTTTGAAAACCGGAAGATCTGATATCATTAGGTTTACATTTCCCATTGCAGAAAGTGGCTAGAGCTTGGCTGAAAGAAGCTACCCCTTTAATTATTGGCAAACACTGACTACCTGGACTCATTTGTTCATTTATGTTGCCTCTTCTGTGGTTCTATTTGCATTTAAGCCAACTCCTTAGTTTTTCAATTTGCGGAGACATTGCAATGTTAATGGGTGATTAAAAAACATGAAAGAAAAGAATGATTAATTAGAGGTATCTGATTATTGCTTCTCCTCCTCCCCCTCCTCCCCTCCTCCTCCCCGTTCCTTCCTCCCCCTTCTCCCCCTCCTCCTTTTCCTCCCCCTCCTCCCCCTTCTCTCCCTTCTCCCCCTTCTCCCACTCCTCTCTCTCTATTCTTTAATAGAAATGAGATTTTTTTTATCCAATTTTATTTTTAGAAATTATTTTAGACTTAAGAATGTTGGGATATTGAATTTGACACCTTTTGGCCTCCTGGTTTGGAAAATCACTTGTTGCACAGTGTGCTTCCTATAGCACTTAGCAAACTTTTCAGTTGGCCTTAGCAGAAGTGAAACTGGCCAATATAATATTGAACCTGTTAATATACTACATTGAACTAAAAGAAGAATTCATGAGTTGAATTTGTTACTATGGGAACATCTATTCATATAAAAATAAATAAAGTGCTATTCCTGGCATGTATGTGTTCATCTTTCAAAATATATGAGAGAGCTTCATTGCCCTGCCCTTTTTTTTTTTACTGGGTACTTGTTTGGAATAGATGGTCTTCCTTCTTTATTTAAAAAGTCAAGTTGTGGGCTTCCCTGGTGGCGCAGTGGTTGAGAGTCCGCCTGCTGATGCAGGGGACGTGGGTTCGTGCCCCGGTCTGGGAAGATCCCACATGCCGCGGAGCGGCTGGGCCCATGAGCCATGGCCGCTGAGCTTGCGTGTCCGGAGCCTGTGCTCTGCAACGGGAGAGGCCACAGCAGTGAGAGGCCCGCGTACTGCAAAAAAAAAAAAAGTCAAGTTGTTTACTTTCACATTTTACGTTGTTTACTTGTGGCTTAATTTTTATTAAAGATATTGTGTATTGTTTTAACTTTTATGAACTGAAAAGGAGTTTATAGGTATATCGAAATCATACATATTACTTGAGCATTTCTTTTTCATTGAGGATTCAGCTGCTTTCCTAATGTGTGTCAGATCATAGGCTCTGTCTGATAAAACTCAGTTTCTTAAGTATAGGTCGAAGAGCTTCGCCTTCTCTGTTAGAATTTCAAAAAAATGCACACTTAGAATTTACAAGGATGTAAATATGCCTTACTCAGCTGGAAGCACAGGTGGCTTTAACATATCTCTATAAGTGGTTTTAGGTAATTCAGAGGAAAACAAGTGAATTCCCTGGTATGGTATGACTCTCATCATCGTACCAACATTTTTGAGGGACAGAACTTAGTATTGAGTAAATGGCCTTCTTACTTTTCACTGAATACATATATAGTTTTAGATAATAGAAAAAAAATGAGAAAGAAAGAAACTTTTCCTCATATACAAACAGCCTCCATTTTCAACATAGATGTTTCAACATAGATGGGTCTTTTAGATTTGTGCATATATGCTAACCTGAATGAGAATAGACTGCCAAGTCTGCTAGCTCCGGTTTCTCCTCTGGAAATCCTTTTGCCCTCTGTATGTATTCCTCAGTGAACAGTCTGGTATAGTGAGTGAAGCACGGGGACCGAACTCTAGAAACTCAGAATCTGGTTCTGACTTTTTTTTCTCTATTTTTTGTGACTGTGGACATTTCACTTCTATGAACCTCAGTTCCTTATTTTTAATAGGCAAGTTTGGACTAAATGATTCTTAAGAGTCTTTCTAGTTATAAAATTTGATAGTTTTGTTACATTCAAACATATGTGCATGCTCAGCCCCACTTCCTAACATAAGATTTTTATAAACCAAAGGATGGCCTTATAAAGCACTGAGCCTTTGGCAAAACAAAAGCTTCTATTTGTTTTACTTCTACATTCTGGACTTCAGTTGGTTGTCTTTTCATTTATCTGGAATTGAGCTGTTGCTCTCTCCATCTGGTCAATTCATTTTATTCCCCCTAGCTTTATTGAGATATAATTGACATCCAACACTGTATAAATTTAACGTGTGTAATATGATGATTTGATACACATATATTGTGAAGTACTTATCACAATAGAGTTAGTTAACACCTCCGTAACTTCACATAATTACCTTTTTTTTTTTTTTTTTTGGTGGTAAGAACATTTAAGATTTACTCTTTAGACAAATTTCAAGTTTATAACACAGTACTGTTAACTATAGCCACCACATTGTACATTAGCTACCCAGAACTCACTCAGCTTATAACTGCAAGTTTGTACTTTTTAACTGACATCTCTCCATCTCCCCATCCCCAGACTCTGGAAAACACCATTCTACAGTTGTTTTTATGAGTTTGGCTTTCTCAGATTCTACATATAAGTGATATCATGCAGTATTCTTCTGACTTATTTCACTTAGCATAATGCCCTCAAGGTCCATCCATGTTGTCACAAATGGCAGGATTTCTTTCTCTTTCATGGCTGAGTAATATTCCATTGTATATATGTAACACATCTTCTTTATCCATTCATCTGTCAATGGACACTTAGGTTGTTTCCATATCTTAACTATTGTGACTAATGCTGCAGTGAACATGGGAATACTATAGATATCTCTTTGACACACTGATTTAATTTCCTTTAGCCATATACCCAGAAGTGGGTATTGCTGGATCACATGGTAGTTCTATTTTTAATTTTATGAGGAAAAAATTTTTTTCCACACACCATTGCCAGCAGTTTTGTCTTTTTGACAGTAGCCATTCTAACAGGTGTGAGGTGATATTTCACTGTGGTTTTGATTTGCATTTCCCTGATGATAGTGATGCTGAATATCTTTTCATGTAGCTGTTGGCCATTTGGATATTTTCTTTCTGTTTTTCTCAGACCTCCTATGGATACACCTTCTCCACACTTCTTGCTGCCTGTTGTGGCAGAATTCTTAAGCTTGTATGCTTTTTTTTTTTTTTTTTTGCGGTATGCGGGCCTCTCGCTGTTGTGGCCTCTCCCATTGCAGAGCACAGGCTCTGGACGCGGAGGCTCAGCGGCCATGGCTCACGGGCCCAGCCGCTCCACGGCATATGGGATCTTCACGGACGGGGGCAGGAACCCGTGTCCCCTGCATCAGCAGGCGGACTCTCAACCACTGCACCACCAGGGAAGCCCTGTATGCCTTCTCTTGATCCTGCAGTGCACCAGGCTAAGTACTGACAGCTTTCCTAAAGGAAGTGCAAAAGCTTAACTTTGTCGTCTCTCCTTGGCCTATAGATAGATTCAGGCTGGCTTTTTGGGCCTGCTTGCTAGCTGTCTGCCAAAGTTCACTCTCCCTGCCATGGGGAGTGCACACGAGGAGCTGGCCGTGGGGTGGAGGAGGTGCCTGTGGGGGTGAGGTGCCCATGGGCCAGTTGAGGGGGATCCATGGGCAAGGTGTCTTGGCAGCTTGTGGTCAGGCCTCCTGGTGGAGTCAGTCATGTAGTTAGTAGGATCTGCATCCCTGTGATATGTTCAGAGTCCTGGCCGCTGTTCTTTCAGCCACTTCCCATCCCCTGGTCGTGCAGCTTACAACTCAGTTCTCTGGATAGAGTGAGAGAGAAACAGACCTCTTTAGCAAGGTCCTGCACAACTGGGAAGGCCAGAGACTCACTCACATGTTCTCAGTTTCCGCTGTGCAGAAATCATGTACAGAGAGGGTTTCTCTTGGCCCTGAGCTGTGCTGCCTTGGGGGAGGGATGAGGTGGGTAAAGGGAAACTGTTCCTCTTACACTCGCCAGTGTGTCTAAAGTTGGACTTTTTTGCTCAAATGGTGTGTTTGGAGCTTCTCTGTTGGACTCCTGGACTTCCACAAAGGCTCTGTCATTCATGGGTGACTGTCTAAGTCATTGTTCTCCAGGGGCTCCCAGACTGCGTCCAAGAGTGGCTGGAGCCAGTTCACGGGCCACCTCAGGGTCCACAGCCAGGACTGAGGTCTGTATGCTTCTTACCCTGTGCATGGGTGGGCTAGACTCCTTCTGGGTCCCTTGGTGTATGATGCTGGATCCCACAGCTCCCACAAAGGCACTTTTGTCCATGGAGGATGCCAAATTGTTACTGTTGAAGGGGGAATACGAGTGGGGGATGTCTTACTCAGCTGACATCACTCTGGCCCATTCTTGAGGACCCAGAAAGTTTTAGACCCTCTAGTCAGAAACGTAAGGCAACTTTGTGTGTCTTTTTGGTGCTGGGTTATATAGGAGCACTGTGTACGCAGGTCAGTGATTGCAAGCTGCCTTCACTACATAGAGTTATATAAGGTTAAGTTCGCTCCTTGTGATGATGTACTCTTAAAATATTAAAATTTACTAGAAAAATGCCAGAAGTCTTTCCCCTGATTAGATCATCTTTTTGGCCTTACTCATGAATCAAGTCTTGATATCCTCATGTTCACTTCTGGCGAGAGAATTCCCAAGACGTAATTTCTTATCCTGAAATGGTTCTTTTATTATTATTATTTTTTAATCTTTTGCAGTTACATCCAGTCTTTTGAGGATGGTCTTCCTCTTTCTTTGACATATATCTTGCCTTTCTCTACTTTCTCTATGTATTTCATTTCATCAGACTCTGGTCACAGACTCCAGCCTAATGCTCAGATGTGTCTTCCTCTCTTCCATTTTTTGACCAAAGTCACACTGGCAAAAATATTCACTAGTATTGCGCCATCCACTTTTCATCACTTCCCTCTTAACTTTCTAGATTCTTTATTTCTAATCAAATTTAGCAGAATGATACCATTTTTGGTTCATGTTGTTGTTATTTTAATTGATTCTCATTCTTCCTTTTCTGGCTATTTGTATTTCATTACAAATTATGTAATCATCTTTTGACAGAAGTGATTCAAACTTTTATGGATTTTAAAAATACATTGCACTACAAAACATGGCACGACCAGGGTTTCAATAGTAACAGAACCACCTGTTCTGTTAAGGGGTTAAGGGAGTGAAAAAGGGATCTTGAAGTATGCTGAGACTAATAACAGTGAGAAGCCATTCCCATCCATTGGATTGTAGGGCAAGGGGAGGAAATGCAATTACCAGAGCCCAGTGAGAGCTGAAGTTGCAATTGTAGAGGGACGCAGCTACGTCTGCAGTATTGAGGCTTGGAGGGAACTGGGAAGAAATACCGAAACCTCTCACTCTTCCTGTCCTTTGATCTTCTGCTTCTAAAAGTGTAAACTCAGAAGACAGCTGGTAAGGGAGCAGGGTGATGAAATTATCAGGGAAGAGAAGGAGCTAGGGTGGTGGCAGATGAAAATAGCCAGCAGGATGGCCCACTTAAAATAGGACCTAATTAAAAGAGCATGAACAAGGTAGGAAGTGTTGGTGTCACTGAGTTCCACAAAAGAAAATTAGTTACTTAGTGCTTTTAGTTTAGAAATAGTAGATGGTACTGAGAGTATCTCCATATATATGCAGTGGCCTACTATGCATTTGTCACTAGAAGAGGGGATACATTGGGTCATGCTCAGTGATTTCTTGCCTCATGTTCCCTCCCTTGTGACTAGGAGAGTGTGCTGTCTAAGGCTTCCTCACATGGACCCTTGATGGAGAGACAAGGGGAAGTGTGTAGGCAAAGCATACAAGACTAATTAGGTCGTGACATTGGGTTGAGTCCCTCCATAGGCTAGTAGGTTGTTTAGTTCCTGGCCATGGACTGAAGTGTAGGTAGCCACCTTAAAATTGTGTGCTTTTGTTTAAAAATCACATTAGGCTTGAGAGTATATGCCAGTGAAAATTCACTACCCTTGGCAGGAATCTCCTGGAAGAGTGGGGAGAGGATTCTATTCAGAGTTTCTTAGTTTTCATGGGCTTCATTTTGTTTATAGCTCTTCCATGAATTCTAGTCTTCAGGCAGGTTTATGCTTGTGGAAAATTTCTTGAAGGTTCCAGTTGATGAGAAATATAATGATTTAACAACTAAAGAAGTATTTTAGAAACCCAGGCTGGAATAATACAACCAACACATGATCAAGCTGCATCCTCTACTGAGGAGCTTTTAAAAGTACCATGTCTAGGTCCTGCCCTCAGACCAGTTAAGTTAGAGTCTCTGAGGTGTAGGGTGTGGGCATTGGTGTCTTTAAAAAGCTTACATGTGATTTTTTAAAAAAATTTATTTACTTTTTTTTTTTTTGGCTGCGTTGGGTCTTCGTTGCTGTACGCGGGCTTTCTCTAGTTGCAGCGAGCGGGGGCTACTCTTCGTTGCGGTGCGTGGGCTCTCATTGTAGTGGCTTCTTTTTTTTTTTTTTTTTGCAGTATGCGGGCCTCTCACTGTTGTGGCCTCTCCCATTGCGGAGCACAGGCTCCGGATGCGCAGGCTTAGCAGCCCTGGCTCACGGGCCCAGCTTCTTCGCGGCATATGGGATCTTCCCGGACCAGGGCACGAACCCCTGTCCCCTGCATCGGCAGGTGGGCTCTCAACCACTGCGCCACCAGGGAAGCCCGGTGGCTTCTCTTGTTGCAGAGCACAGGCTCTAGGTGCGTGGGCTTCAGTAGTTGCAGCATGTGGGCTCAGTAGTTGTGGCTCACGGGCTATAGAGCACAGGCTCAGTAGTTGTGGCCCACGGGCTTAGTTGCTCCGCGGCATGTGGGATCTTCCTGGACCAGGGCTCGAACCTGTGTCCCCTACATTGGCAGGTGGGTTCTTAACCACTGCACCACCAGGGAAGTCCTTGCATATGATTTTAATGCTATTTAGAGTAGAGAATGATTGATCTTTTCTATTTTCCTTTTTCAGTTTTTATGTAGGAAATATTTTGTGAATTCCTTCTATGCATATGACACTTCTTACTTTTTGTTATTCAGCATAGATTGGAATATATAAACTCCTATCCAGTGTTATGGCTGTTTTACCTATTAACATCATTAAACTTTTTTACGTGGACTAACCTTCACAGGATTAAATAATTAGTATGTTCAATGGTTGTGTTTCTGTCTACTTTTCTATTCCTGAAGCTAAGCTTTAAGATACGATTAGTACTACATTAGTAAAAAGTCACTGGAAAGAGAAAATTTTATTTTGTAAGTGTGATACCAATTCACAGATGTTCCTATTTGCTCAAGGTAAGAGACCACATTTTGATGTGTTGCAATTTCTTATCAAAATAAAAGACCTTAATTTAATACTTTTCAGAATGATGAATAAAATTACTGATTGTTCTTTCTGCTGTGGGCAATGTGCTTAGGTCTTTGACAACAAATTACAGATATTAGTAACATCTATGTATTTAAAGTATTTAAGCTAATAAGACAGAGGGAAAGGAACCATCTAAAGCAAGGCAAACAATATTTTCTCTCACAAACTCACTTTGTTTGGGATCTTTTAAATATATTATCTCATCTATTCCCACTTTCCAGGTGAGATTCAAGCGATACATGATTTTTCTCTAGATTTTCCAACTAGTAAGTGGTTGAATTAGGATTTAATTATGGATCTGTTTGATTCTAGAGCCCATACTCCCCTTCCCTCCCCCAATATTACATTGCCTTTTTGTCCCTAGAAAATCCAGGAATGTAGATAGATAGATGTATTTGAAATTATTTTTATGTGTTTCTTTTATCTATGATATGATTTAGCCTCTTTTTGCCCCTCCAGGATAATACCCCTCAAGCTGAATGGCCCTCAGCAGATGAATTCACCATGAGCAGTATTTCACCACTTGATTTCAGCTCTGGTCCTCCTTCAACCACTGGCAGGGAACTCTGGTCAGAAAGCCCTTTGGGTGATTTAGTGTCTGCACCCAAATTAGCCTTTCCCTCGAAGGTGAGCCTCAGTTCTTCCCCAGAGGTTTTAGAGGTTAGCAGCTTGACTCTTCATTCTGTCACCCCAGCAGTGCTTCAGACTGGCTTGCCTGTGGCTTCTGAAGAAAGGACTTCTGGATCTCACTCATTAGAAGATGGTAAGGAATTCTTATGACTTTTTGTACTTCTTTATTGTATCAGATGACAAAGGTTTTGAAGAGAGCGAGAGACTAGGGTTAGGAGAAAAGCATGGCAGCATTCGTTAGGAGGAAATGTCTTGGGAAAGTTGTGTGAGAAAGGGAACAATCAGCTTTAATTGGTTGGAAGGGAGCATCCAAATAGGTAAGTAATTAGAAATGAACTTGTGGGCTGGGATGGGATCACCTAATAGATATTTTGAAGGTCCTGTTAAAGAATTTATAATTTAATTATATTACTATTTAAGAACTACTCTACTTACTTGAATATTTGAGTGGTAAACAAGCAGCCTCAAAGAAGATTATTCCAGTATCTTTTAATAGAATTAATTGGGGGCCAGTAGAGATTTTTAGCTTGCATCAGGCTTGAGAAGGGGAAAACCTGAACTAGGGCAGCTACAGCAGAGATTAAGAAATGAAAGTCAAGTAGCTGATTTAGCTGTTGTGGGATGTGACTCAGGGATGGAGTATATGTGAAAAAGGAAGATGAACAAAGATATAAGTAATGAGTCTAGGATTTTGAACATTGGGTGAACCTGAAGGCTGATGGATAATAAACATAACAAGGGGGAGTTCCCTGGTGGTCTAGTGGTTATGACTCAGCACTTTCACTGCTGTGGCCCGGGTTCAATCCCTGGTCGAGGAACTGAGATCCCACAAGCTGCATGGCATGGCCAAAAATAAAATAAATAAAATAAACATAACAAGGAGATGGAAATTCCTTGGGAATTTTCCTAGGGAATTTTCTTCCTAAGTTTTTACTAGATTCACTCTTTGTTGTCAGTATGGCTACCAGCAGTTCTTTATTTTCAGGGAGTAAAAGAAATCACATGTTTGAAGATGAATTTTTTCAGTACCTGATGTCTTGTTATCCTCAGTTAACGGGGTTATAATCATGAGTGACTGTACCATATCACAAAAACATAATCATACCTTATTGTTGTTTGCTGGATTTGGCAAAGTAAAAGTCAGCAACCGTCTGTTGTAATCTAATGGGAAAAAGGGGTAGCTGGTTTTATTAGGAGGACTGGGAATATATTTTGGCATCTATGTAGATTAATTAATGGTAAACTCTATTTTTAGGATTAACTAAAGTTAAAGGGTCAGAAGATTTTCTTTCTGTTGATCCACTGCCTTCAAGCCCATTTAGTCGTCCTATGCCAAAAGAAATAATACCATCCATGGAAGACTCTGGGGTGTCTTTGACATCCTCACCATATCCGGTCTCCTCTGTCACATTCGATATTCTTGCTAAAGAAGTAACTACACCTTTTGGCATGGACTCTTTGGCCTCCAAAGTCAAAGGCCAATTAGAAGTGAGCACTTGGATGCCAGACACATCTATGGAGAAAGAGTTCATATTTGAGAGTGGTTTAGGTTCAGGGTCTGGGCAAAAGGTAGGTCTGATTACTTGGCCATGGAGCAAGACTTCATTAGAGAAGAGCACTGAACCATTTTCCAAGTCATGGCTTGAAGCTGAGGATTCAGAGGATTTACTTTTGCCAACTGAGGATATAGATGAGAAACTAGATATAGGTGACAGAATAGATTCCATAGATCAAAGTACTGAGCATTCAAAATATGGGCATTTTGATAGATCCAGAGACTTTGCAGAGGATGAGACCCTTGGTGGACCTACTGTGTCCATCTTTGCAGAGACCACAACTCAATCTGCATCTCCAGTTCTATCCAAGCACACATCAGAAGTACCTGACATTGACTATTATTCAATTACCAAATCACCTCCTCTACTGACATCTGCAGCAACCTCTGCTTCTACTGATAAACCAATTCAAGAAGAACCCTTTCTAAAGGAGGATATGGAACAAACTACAGAGTCATCCAACCGTGAATGGTTTGACAGCAAGATTTCAGTAGTGAAGCCAGATGTGCAACCTTTGTGGACCATATTGCCAGAATCAGATGTAGTTTGGGTAAGAACTTCTTCCCTAGAGAAACTGTCCAGAGACACATTGGCAAGTACACCACAGAGTACTGACAAGCTCTGGTTGAAATCTTCCATGACACAGTCTACCAAATTGCCTTCAACCACAAGTTCCACCCTGCTGGAAGATGAAGTCATTATGGGCGTACAGGATATTTCATTAGAATTGGACCAGATAGGCACAGATTACTATCATCCTGAGCTAATCCCAGAGGAAAATGGCAAGGTTGGTGGTTATGTGGAAATGTCTACAAGTATTCACTCCACAGAGATGGCTATTGTGGCTCAGCCAACAAAAAGTGAAGACTTGAGTCATACCCAAGCCGCAGGAGCTTTGGTGGTTTTCTTCAGCCTCAGAGTGACTAACATGATGTTTTCAGAAGATCTGTTTAATAAAAACTCTTTGGAGTATAAAGCCCTGGAGCAAAGATTCTTAGAACTGGTAAGCATAAGAAGTGAAATACAGGCATTAGTGAATAATCGTGTATGAACCACCCCTCTTTCACCCCAGAGCATAAGATCTGAGCCAAGGAAAGTGTGGTCTGCTATGGATTTTCATTTCCTATCATCTACAAATACTGTAATGGCCTAGGGTTCATAGGAAAATAATGAGACAGGTGGTTACAAGAAACGGAAAACACAAAATGGTATGAGCCACACTTGGATATTGTATTCTTGGATATTGTAACTTAGATACTGGATATTGTATTATATAATTTCTGGGACTGATACAAGTTTAAGATTTATATTCACATTTTATTGTGAGACCAGTGCTTTGTGGGTACCTGTAATGCCTTCACTGTCACGATCCTTTAGTGAAACAGAATAAACTCTCTGATGTCTAAAACTGTCTGTGAGTTCCATGGGGTTCCTAAATAACACTGAAACCTCATGACTCGCAAATAATTCACAATTCATACTTTTGTTGATGAACAGTTTAAATAACGTAAATAGAATACAATTTGGAAAAGTGGAGGGGTTCATCTTTGTTTTCAGTATGTATTGAACAAAATGCAAAACTTTGTCAATAAACTGACCAATTTTTGTGTATTGTAGCTGGTTCCCTATCTCCAGTCAAATCTCACTGGGTTCCAGAATTTAGAAATCCTGAACTTCAGAAATGGCAGTATTGTGGTGAACAGCCGAATGAAGTTCGCCAAGTCTGTCCCTCCTAATGTCACCAATACTGTATACGTGATTCTGGAAGACTTTTGCACCACTGCTTACCAAACCATGAACTTGGCTATTGATAAATACTCCCTCGATGTGGAATCAGGTAATGATATTAAATACTATGGTGGTTTCTTAGTGGAACCTAGTTATTATTCTTGTGTATTTTCTTCTACACTGAGTCAAGATGAATTCAATACTTATAGGTAAAAGAGTACTATGTCTGACAAATTTTCCACGTTTTGATAATTAGTAAAATATCTCTTCCAAGGATGTCAGTATCATTCTCTTTTCAAAAGAATTGTCCACACTTGTCTTTACATGTTTACCTCCCATTTCCTTTTCTCCCTGCTGTATCTGGCTCTCTATTTTACTTATCCGTGGATCTGTTCTTATTACATCTCTATGCTGCCAAGCCCTATAGCTTTGGCCTTTCTTGCCTTCTATGTTATTTTCCTACGTTGTTTTATCAATTTTCATTATTGTAAGCCTAATATAAATGTCAGTAACTCTCCACATTTCTATATGCAGATCAGACTTATCTTCTGAGCTCCAGAATCAATATGTAACTATGTACTTGATTATCTCAACTTGGATATATACTATGTATATCAAGCTTAGACTAAGCCCTTAGGCTAAGACTGAGCCCTTGTTTTCCATATCTGCATACCTTCCAACTAAATTTACCTCTCTCAGCTTTATTATCTTGATAAATGGAAGCTGTATCCACTCAGCTACTGAAGCCAGAAACCCGGAAAGTCATTCTGATATCTCAGTTTCCATCACCCCTAACTTTCAGTCACTCACAAACTGACATTGATTCTGAATTCTAAATATATCTCAAATCTATGTGTTTTTCTCTGTCTTCACTTCCCCTACTTTAGGCCAAGCCATCATCATCTCTCATTTGGACCAGTTTCTCCACTACCTCTCTTTTTCCCTCACTCCCATACCTTCCCATTCATTCTCCAGACAGTAGCCAGGGTGCTCTTTCTAAATAATCAGATTATTTCACTTTTCTGCTTGAAATACTTTCAATGGCTGCCTGGTTCAGTAGCCACAGGCCTGGTCCCTATCTTCTTCCCCAGTATCGTCCAATGAAACTAACTTATTTCCTCACTATGTTCTAGTCAAACTAACTCGTTTTGGGTTCCTTAGATTTCCAAAACTTATCTTAACTTGAAGCCTGAAGCCTTTTGCACATACTGTCTTCTTTGCCTGAATCTCTTTCCCCTCTTGGCTGACTTCTGCTTACCCTTTATGCCTCAGTTCAAATGTCTCTTCCTCAGGACTTTCACTGATTCACCCATAATCTAGGTTGGGTCTTTTCCCTCTGTAGAGTTTATAACTATTGTAATCATGGTAACTTATGCACATACTTGCTAAATAGCTATTTTGCCCAGTTGAACTATCCACAAGGACTGAGACTTTATTAACCACTTGGTAGCCAAAACCTCGCACAGTGCCTTGCATGTAGAATGTACTCAAAAATACTGTGAATGAGTGAAATGAACCATTGTTTTTATTTGGAAGACTTGGATGCAGAGGGTACTGCTGGATCCTCAAACCTTTGTTCTTTTTTACCTTCTGTATACCGGAGGACAGTGGTTTTGAGTAGGAGTAAGGTGGAATGTCTGGGTTTGTATTTCTCCAGTGCTTTTCACTCTCAGACTGGTTTGGAAGCCAGCCCTGTTCTTTAACCGGGAAAGAAGCAAACATTCTTTCCTTTGAAATCCTTGAAGGACTGTTATTCACTGAAAGTGAGGAAAATGATTTAGCTAATCCCCCTATAGCCAAATCTTTTGCCACTTGAGTTCTTTAAGGACATTTGCACATTCTTTGCCATGTGGTGTAGTGGAGGAAGCAATTAATTATAATTTGGAAGGCCTGGTTTCTTGCCTCTGCTCTGCCATTTATCATTTGTGTGATCCTAGATGAGCTGTTTTATCTCTGAGCCTTACTCCCTCATATAGCAAATGGGGATAATGTTACCTGGCCTGTGTATTTCATGGGGCTATTCTAAGGATTAAACGAATAGCATGTATAAAAACATTTGACTAGCCATACAAATGCAAGCAATGATGATTATAAAACTTTTGCAAAAGTCTACCCACTTCTTTTTTTTTTTTTTTTTTGTGGTACGCAGGCCTCTCACTGTTGTGGCCTCTCCCGTTGCGGAGCGTAGGCTCCGGACGTGCAGGCCCAGCGGCCCTGGCTCACAGGCCCAGCCGCTCCGCGGCACATGGGATCTTCCCAGACCGAGGCACGAACCCGTGTCCCCTGCATCGGCAGGCGGACTCTCAACCACTACGCCACCAGGGAAGCCCTACCCACTTCTTTTTAAAGGGAAGTACATAAATAAGTGCATTTACCTCAGTTTTGTATGTAACTCACATGTCAGCTCTATGCCAAATCATCCAGGTTTATAGGGTCACCTTGTTCCTTAATATTCAAATGAATTTGCATTAGTCTGTCCCGTGTGCAGTGTAAAACCTGCATCCATGGTCCTCAACTCCTAATATCTCTAGGAATTATCAGGGAACTTAACTGTCTCTTAATCATCTCCAGCTCTGATTTCCTTCTGCTGAATTTCCAATCTCACATTTGTCTTGACCCTTGTGGTTGTTCTTTATGTTAATCCAACACAGATCATGGTCCCATGTTTTTACTTTCCCAAAGTACCTCTAACACAAGGCAGTTGACTCCATCAGATAATTTGTTGATGATATGAGGGTGATGGAGGAATTTTTATTGTAGCAGAGGAGATTACTGTTAGGTGTAAATATCCAAAAATTTCTCAGCCACCCTTTCAAGGGTGTCTTTTAATGGACAATTTTTTCTCCAGGACTAAGTCAGCTACCATGTTACTCTGGCCACTCTGGCTGTATTTCCAGACCTTCTTCACATTTCCTCTACTCTCATTCTCCGGGACCCATCAATCCTTCTCTTAGCCTGTCCCTGGAAAACCAGAGTGTAATTCATTCTACAGTTTAGATCCCTGTCTCCCATCCCAAGATTAGCTCCAAGTCTACCTTTGTTTTCCCATAAAGTCATTAAAATACTCTTCCAAACAAAGAGCTATCTATTCTGGGCCTCCACCTTTAACCTGCACAAAAGACTAAAAATCAACTTTAAAACTCCAGTCTTCTACTCACATGATTAAAATATTGGTCTTGGTCTCTCTCCTTGATCTGGGATCAAAAGGGAGCAACATGTATCTTTTTCCTCTTATGGATTCTGTTTTTCCTTTCCCTAGACACTCACCCACACCCATGGAATGGTCACAAAGTTTTAGAATTTTTAAATAGAATTTTCCTATTTCTTGTATATTTTTAGTTACAAGCCTTCAGATTAAACTATTATTTTATCTGAAGGTTGGCTAAAGATAAGACTGACTTGTCTCTTGCTTAATTTGTTTTAACATGTAGTGTCTCAGAAATTCTTGAATTTCCATCAACAAAGGGGGACTGTGCAATATCATCCTTCCCACCCCCTATATACACTTCTGTACCTCACTGCTAGGCCAGGAGTAGATTATTTTCTGATTGAAAAGTCACAGAATGAATACCAGGGTAAGGATGTGAAGACTTAGGAAATACACAGTCGAATCCTGCTGTGTGGTTCCCTTGTAGAAACTGCCATCTGTCAGCACATTCGTGTGCTCTTCTTGTTATATGAGCATCTTATTATTGGTCTCCTGTATTAGTTTCCTAGGGCTGCTTTAACAAAGGACCACAAACTGGGTGGCTTCTAACAACAGAAATTTATTCTCTCATAGTTCTGGAGGCTAGAAATCCAAATCACCGTGTTGGCAGAGCCGTGTTCCCGCTGAAAGCTCTAGGAAAGAATCCTATCTTGCCTCTTCCTAGCTTCTGGTGTTCACCAGCAATCCCTGACACTCCTTGGCTTATAGATGCATCACTCCAATCTCTGCTTCTGTCTTTATATGGCCTTCTTCACTGTGTGTCTGTGTCTCTGTGTCCAAATTTCCCTCTTCTTATATAAGGACACCAGGTATTGGACTAGCAGTAACCTAATCCCGTATGACCTCATCTTAACTTGATTACATTTACAAAGACCCTATATCCGAATAAAGTCATATTCTGAGGTTCTGGGTGGACATGAATTTTGGGAGGATACTATTCAACCCAGTATCTCTCCCCATTCCTACATAGGGCTAAGAAAGATCAGCTGCAGAGATCCTATAAACTCCAAGGCCACAGATTCGTGCAAAATGTCTTTAATTTTCACAGTAGCAAGGAAATCATTGACTCTGAGAGCAATATTAATTTATCTGGAAACTGAGAGACTATGCTCTTTGTTTTTTAACCTCCCCTTTGTCTTCTGGCTAATTCTTATGCTTTTTCATACAGATGAGTTTATGGGTCATTTACAGTTATTTCCTCTATTTGTGGTATCTTTGTCACCATTTGCAATTCAGAGATTGTCACTGACCAGTGGAAAACATACAGTGGAACCATGGTAGGGTGGAAGGTCCATCCATGGTCAATGTCTTTTATCATTTTTGACTGGTTTGTGTGTCCTAATTAATTTTAAAAAATGTCACTTTCTCTCATCCCATCAATGAAAAATGAAATTACTGAAGCTAAAATACTGTTGGGAATGGCCTGAGGAGGTGCAGGGCTGATCTGTTTTTCTGACATTAGCTTTCGCTAATCTCCAATGTTCTTAGGCTGCTCTTATTGGTCTATACGCATCCCTGAGGCTTCCACCAGTTCTTCTCTGGATACTGTCTCTCCATCCATGTTCTTGGTGGGGTGGGCTGGGGGTGGGGCATGTAGCATCATGTGCAGCGTGGAGGAGGATGACAGAAGGATAAGGTTGGTGGAAATGAACGGTACATGAAAACTGTTTAATTTAGATCTACAATTACATGGATTTTAAAGCTTCTACATGCTTCCTACGTAAAACAGGTAGAGGCTCACCCAGGTCATTGGGTTTTATGGTTTGGCTCTGAGTTTCAGAGAAATTTGACAAAAGCTCATCAATCAAGGATGAATCAGAAATTTTTTGTGGTGTGGATGGTGGTGTTGTATTTCAGTGATTCAGGAAGGGGATTGGATTTTCACGGTACTTTGGATGGGGGAGCCGTAGTGGAGGGGTTTCATGTACTCCAATTCCTGTGTTTTGCCTTTCCTTGTATCGTTTTCTGGTTTGCTTGATGTTTTAGGTGATCAAGCCAACCCTTGCAAGTTTCAAGCATGCAATGAATTTTCCGAGTGTTTGGTCAACCCCTGGAGTGGAGAAGCAGAGTGCAGATGCTACCCTGGGTACCTGAGTGTGGAAGAACTGCCCTGTCAGAGTCTCTGTGACCTACAGCCCGACTTCTGCTTGAATGATGGAAAGTGTGACATCATGCCTGGGCATGGGGCCATTTGTAGGTATGCTATAGTTAGAGATTTTGGCTTCACAAGATTAGAGATATTTCCTCTGAAGAAAAGGGATCTGCGCCTATGATGTTAGGATGATCACAGCAATATTTATTATAGAAGTTATATCTAGGAAATAGATGGGTGCCATCGAGTCCTCCTGTGAGGACTGAGTCAGTTCATAGGCCTGAGTTATACCCAGTTCAGTGGGTTATTTTATCTCATGCTCTTAGGGAGCTGTAAGAAAAACATTGCCTAGTGTCTTACGGAGAGTACTTAGAGTAATAGTTGGGGATTTTTGTGTTATGGTTCTTAGTGGTAATAACAAGGCAATTGATGATCAAATTAGGTTTAGGCATATGATCGACACTTTACACTGTATCTGAAACAGAGGAGTTTTATTGTTCTATTTGAATTATGTTCTTAACAGCTTTGGGCTGCTCTTGGTCCTACTGAATATTCAAAAATAAAGAAAAGCAAGTATTTAAAATTGTGACAAATATATTTTAAGTATCTAAGATCTATTTTTTAAAGGTAGAACCAAAGAAAATGCAGCAGGCAAATGAGCAGATTCAGGTAGCCTTCCCTGGTCACTCCCCTTAAAAAGAGCAGAGCAAATCAACCTCCCAGCCACATCCAACCAAAGTCCCATGGTGTGAAAGGAGAGAATGCTGAGAATAAGCCAGGGAAACAACAATAAGAGGACAATTTGTGAATTTCAAAAAGGGCAAATGTTGGCATAGATGCCAAAAACAGAAGAAATAGTTGGAAATGACTCACACTTTTCTATGTGTAAAGTTTAGCTAGAAAACTAAGAGGAAAAATAGTCTCTTGATTTCCAGAGAAATGAATATGATTTTGAAAAGCAGTGATTGCTGCTCTGGGAATTGAAGATATTTTTGCACAAGTGGGTGGCCTTGTGGTTTGGAGGATCTCTGCAGTGTGATGGAAGGACGTGAGGAGTCTAGGGACCTGGGTTCTAGACCAGCTCTGTTGCTGACTAATTGTGTGATCCAACACCAGTCGTTTTCCTTCCCGGGCCTGTTTTTCATTATCCATAAATAAGGAAGTTGACTTTCTTTAAGTCTAGTCAGTCTTTTATTCAGTCTTTACAAGTAGTCATTGAGGACCTCCTGGGTCTGTGCCAGGTCTCATGCATAGCCTTAAATCTTACCATTTAACCTCTTTACTGAAGCTTCATGTGGTCAGCATTTATTTCTCTACCTGTTCTCAGTCCCACTGTAGGTTCTGCTGTTACTTGTTACTTTCAGCAGAGTGATTCCATTTTGGGGCTTGGTCACTTCTCGTTCCAGGTGCCGGGTGGGCGAGAACTGGTGGTATCGAGGTGAGCACTGTGAGGAGTTTGTGTCCGAGCCCTTGGTGATAGGCATCACCATCGCCTCCATGGTTGGACTTGTCCTCATTTCTTCTGCTTTCGTCTTCTTCCTCATCAGGACTCTTCAAGCTCAATATGTTAGGAGAGAAAGAGAGAGACCCTTCAGGTAAGTAAGGACAATTGCTCTCTGATGGACTAAAATATTCCTTTTATTCATTCATTTTGTACTTCCTGTGTGCCAAATACTGGAAAGGATCAGCGTGGAGGGGAGAGGGCTATAAAGTTGAATAAAGACAGGGTCCCTGTCCTCAAAGTGTGTCAGACTGGAAACAAACATAAGCAGCAGTTTGAACAAGCTGCTAGGGTGTCTAGATGAAGAATGAATTTGTTTTGCCTAGGGGAGGACATCTTAGAAGTTTTAATGATGGCTATGGTATTTAGCTGGACCAAAGAGTAGATGTTTGCTGCAGGGGGTGGGTGGGAAACGTTCTAGCTAGTTGCATGAACATTAGCACAGTCAGGGAGGCATGCATGAATCTCACTGCACACTGAAGGTCACGGTGGGGGAGGGGTTGGAAGGGTGATAGAGATGAGGGGAGGCCCTATGTGAGGACCAGATCTGTTAGTTCCTTCCCCTTTGGCTCATTCCAGTGGTAATTAGCCAGACTTTAAATCTAGATAAGAATCTGACAAGAAATGGAATCTGGTTCTCTTTTTAGTTGAGCATAGCTTCATTAACAAAGGAAATAAAACTGGTTCTACTTGCTAGACTAAGCGATCCAAGCACCTTTTGAGTTGTAATATCATCACAATCCCGGGCTGTACTTTGCTTCTGTGCTTCCAGGTCTGCTTCGGGTCTAGGTTACCTCCCCTCATCCTCTGGCTTAGGCCCAGGAGACACCTCTCCTAGGTTCCTAGAGCACCCAGGACATAATTCCATATTGTTCTTATACTTTTTATTGGGTCTGACTTTGCATTAGACCGCAGTCTCATTCTGGAGAGATTCCAACAATTCTTTGTATCATCAGCATCTAGAATATTCCTAGGCATATAATCAATGCTCAGCACATATTTGTAGACCCGAATTGAATTTAATTGAAGCCCATTCTCCCCTGTGTTTCTATTTCTAGTAGATTCTTTGTGTGGTTACACACTGATTTTGATTTATCTACCCTGGGAATAATGGAGCTGTATTCATTTAATGAAATACTATTGGCAGACATATTTCCCCATCAGCATTTATTGGGTGCCAGGCACTGTGGGGCAAATAAAGATGAAGGAGACATGGAACAGTTCCACAGGCACTTACCAGATAGTTAGGGAGATAATAATGATAACACGTGGTAAATAATTTTTGAGATTGATCTGGATATTTTTCACAGTCACCTCTCCGCATCCCCCATTTGTATCCAGTTAGCCTCTTTTTCTTCCTCAACAGAAATCTTGCTCCAGGTTAATAGTCTTCCAAGTAGTTGAGCATCCAACGAAGAACCTGATTCAATCATACTTTTCTTTTTGTGGCTCCAGCAGGCAGCCTGACAGCCTCTCGTCTGTGGAAAGAGCTGTAAAGCACAACCCCGTGTTTGAAAGTCACGGGGCTGATCTCGAGCAGTACGAAGGACCCTACCCTCAGCGGCCCTTCTACAGCTCCACAGGCAGAGAGATGATTGCTGGTCTGAGCAGGGAAGAAATCAGACAAATGTATGAGAACAGTGAGCTTTCCAGAGAGGTAGGAAACTTGCTTTTTCTGTTGCTGCCCTGCTGTGTGTGTGTGTGTGTGTGTGTGTGTGTGTGTGTGTGTGTGTTTTCATGTGTGTACAGTAGGTTGCAAGAAAGGTTGAAAATTATTTCATGATTCGTTTTTTACCTCATGCTATCTCTGAGTCGATGTGATATGTAGAGGGTATACAATTCTGCGCTGTCCTTATTTCCCACCCAGTGGGTCCTTTATCATTAATAGCAAATGCTCTCTCCCTCCACCCCCCCTCCTTAGAAATATATGTCTGGGTTATTCAGAGCAGTTCATGTAGTAGCCACACCTTCCATTTTTCTGAAAAGGCCATTGTTTTCTATAGCTCTCCCCTGGATAGTTCAGAAAGCCACAATCTCTTATAAAAATCAAACCTCTTTTTTAAAAAGCTGTTAAAGTTTTTCTAATGCAATGTAGAAAAACTTTCTTCTTCTTTTTTTTTTTTTTAAAGGAAATTCAAGAAAGAATGAGAATTTTGGAACTGTATGCCAGGGATCCTGAGTTTGCAGCTTTTGTGAGAGAACATCAAATGTAAGCGTTAAGTTTGCCTTAGAGTTAGTGCCACAAGCATGAATACTTAATTCCTGTCCCTGTGACATGGGTTTTGTTGGTAACCAATGTTTGTTGAGTTCTTTTCAGTTAATACACATCCACACAGATTACCTCATTTATTCCTCCTAATGCCTTTATAAGTTGAATGTTTCTTATTTAAGTTTTATGAATGAGGAAAGGAAACCTCAAAAAGATGGAGGGACTTACTCAAGATCACGATGACAGCAAATGCCGGAGAAGATTGAAAACAAAGACACTCTGTTCTGGCCTAGAGCTCCCTGGCTCTGTCATATTTTCTTATTAATATAGATGTCACCCATTTGAGTAGCCGTAAATCCTCACATATTTTAACATATACTTCCTTTTCCATCTCTGTAGATACTTTTAAGTATGCTTTGAATGAGACAAATCTCATTAAAGTGTGTCTCTTGCTTTTATTAAGTTCATCTTTTCTTTTTTTAAAAAAAAAATTTGGGGGGGCTATAGTTTTACAATGTTGTGTTAGTTTCTACTGTACAGCGAAGTGAAGTAGAGTTCCCTGTGCTATACAGCAGGTTCATTTTACTTTTCAAGCTACCTTTTTCCATTACTTTTTTTAGCATGCATTTTGGGCAAGTGTCTAGTTTTTTTCCCCTTGTTCCTCAGGATCCATAACCAGACTTAGGTTACAAAAGTACAATAATCTTGTAAAGAGAACATTTATAGATGTTACTTGAGTGTAGTGGGTGGGATTATAATTTGGCTTTGATATTTGGTCCTACAGCTGCCCTCACAAAGGTGCTTCCTCATGGATGGGTCTCACCCAGGCCAGATGATGGCACCAGGTTTTTAGAAGAGAAAAACCAGAGCAATTCATGCCTGCTTGTAGCAGAAATTGATAAAGGGTCAGGATAACACATGTGGTTCTGATTGTAGCCTCTGCCCCTGTGTTCCAAATCCCCTTTCTCTGATAGGCAGCCCCTCATGCATGGTTCCTCTGATAGGAAGGGACAAATTGACATCAAAGGAAACTAAAGAAGACGCTTTTCTAATTCCATTTGCATGGTAGAGACTCCTTTAAACATCTGACTTAGCCCATGGGAGTTGCTGCCAACCTTGCTTGAATGCTATCAGAGCAATATTACTGGGACTCTGCCTTTTAGACCAGGATACCTGCTTATCTCTGCATCTCTAGCCAGCAGATGGCCTATGGCTCCACTTCCGTGGTATCCAATAGAAAGAACATGACTGATGTTTTTTATCTTTCCTAAGCCCCTCAGAGCCATCTGTGTTCCATGAATTACAAATGCATCTCACCTAGGCTAAGAAATCCAAAGAAAGGATCCAGGAGAGCCTAATTAGGGACAGACAGATGGACTACATGTTTCACTTTCTTCTGGTAAACTGTTTGGCATTAAAATTATTTAAAAATTCATGTAACAAAGAAGATTTAAACAAGAAGATCCAGTGAAACAAAAGAATGTTCACACAGACACTATAAGGGGGTTGTTCACAGTGGGAAGATGGCATTGAAAAAATGTTAGGTACATAATCCATACAACATTTTCAGTTTTCACATAGTCTGGAGTTTTCATCTACCAGTAGCTCAAGAAAATATTAATGGACTTGATTTAGGATTCAGTAAAAGTATTACATAGTCTCTGTAGATTGGATTCTTTTTTTTTTAACTTAGCAAAGCACAGGACAGCTTTCCTGCAAAGAAAGAAGGTAGTGGTGATTTTAGGACTATAGCTTGATGATATATTACAACAAAAGTGCATTTCAGTACATTCTGGATTTTTTCCAATTAATTGCTCTTTGTTTTTTTCATGGCAGGGAAGAGCTTTAACCAAAACTCCTATTTTCCAACTGATTAGAAGCCTAGAGAAGATGGAGATCACTCATTACCTACGTCATATAATTAACTTGGGTGTGGAACTCCGTTGGAAGAAGCGTTTTCTATCAAAAAAATTAAATTTGGGACACAAATATTTTTTTCTAGTTTAAAATTTTAGAATATAGTAAGAGATGTGATGGTTTTTATACCCACAAAGACCAAAAGCTGTACTTAAAGGGAATCAAAACTGTATGGGGCTTCCCTGGTGGCACAGTGATTAAGAATCCACCTGTCAATGCAGGGGACATGGATTTGAGTCCTGGTCCGGGAAGATCCCACATGCTGCGGAGTAATGAAGCCCGTACACAACAACTACTGAGCCTGCTCTCTAGAACCCGCAAGCCACAACTACTGAGCCCATGTGCCACAACTACTGAAGCCTGTGCGCCTAGAGCCCATGCTCCGCAACAAGAGAAGCCACCGCAATGAGAAGCCCACGCACCGCAATGAAGAGTAGCCCCCATTCACCGCAACTGGAGAAAGCCCATGCACAGCAACAAAGACCCAATGAAGCCAAAAATAAATAAATAAATAAATAAATATGTTTTAAGGGTATTTGTTCACATTTATGTGCCCTAAAGTCCCATTTACTTTACATAATAAAACAAGTGCAGGTTTTACATGATTTTATTTCCACCTCTTCTTTTTTTTTTTCTGCAGTATCTGGTCATTATGGTTTGGCTGCTCCCCTCCCCCTGCCTTTTACCACATAGTAAATTTTAATATAGTTGAACGACGCTAACTTAATATTACTTCTGACAAAAAGATGTAAATTGCGTAAATATTCTTTGTAGGCTCTCAAACCATGTTGGCTCAAATACGATACCTGATTTAGTTATTTACTTGCATGTTTGTTTTATAAGTTTGCCTTCTTCCATTTCATGAGCTTTAGGGAGCTGGTGTCTTTGCGTCATTTTCATGTTTTCAATAATGGATACTTTGACATCTATCAGCCCGTGAGTTGAATTTTCATTTTGAAATGGGAAAAGAAGGTAACATATTTACTCCATAAGAAAACTGCTGATTTAGGAGAATAACTTATCTTTATTAAATTGAGCTATTTTAGCCAAGAAAAATATGGGTCTTTTTTTTTTTCTCTTAAGATGTTTGTAACAATTCCCAGTAGGATGGGTGGGGCCAGGCTTTCAGATTTACAATCCAGCTGCAGTGAGTTATGCATCCTAGCTCATTCTATTCCCAAGTGTGCAATGAATGCAGAAAAATGGTGTGAAGGTCCCAATCCTAAAATCAGTTGCATTGTGTTCCACAGAAGATCCTGGCTGGAGGTGGGAAGGTGGGAGGGTACTAGAAAGTAATTGAAGTAACGAATCTACCTAGAAATTTCCTTGAGTCATGCATTTTGTAAAACCTTATACTATCCCTATGAGTTAACAAGATACAGGTTAAATCACTCCCCTCGGGGTAATAAGACACAAGTTAGAATACACAATTTGTAGCTACAGCCAGGTTTAAATGATTCCTTATCCTGACTTTTTTTTCTTCACATATATAATTGCTTCTTTAGTGATTAAGGGAATAAATAGGAAAAATGTAACCATGATATCAGAGAATAAAGGTATAATTATTTATGTATTCAGACTGTGTGATGATTCTAAAGTGACCATAATATATGTTCAATGTGGAGTATGGATAATGAAGGATTTTTCTTTTTCATCTTGTTTATAATGACACTGTACATAAAGTATGGGTCAGATAAGCTCATGTTACTGTACTGTTTGTTTGAAATGCTCTAGTCTTAATACTAGCTAATTAGAAATAAAAATTTAACAGTCTTTATGTATATGAAAGGTCTTTTTTCTCATGTATATAACTGTGCCATTTTCATTATTAATAAACTTCTCTTTCAAGAATTTCCCTACATTCTTTTTGTCAATTAGAATAAAACATTGTAGATTGTAGCAGTAGTTCAGTTGTAATTACCACTCAAAGATACACCTACCCAATGTGAGCATGGTGTGGGAAAGATAATCATTCTTTGATTAACCTTTGTGTAGTGAGGATCTTGGAGAATTGGAGACAAACCCAGAGCCCGATTGTTGCCCCCAATTTTGTTGATAGTTAATAATGCTGAGTTATTATTTGGCCTCGCTTGAACTTTAGTCTTTTAAAGTCTTAGAAACTTTCATTTTTTGCTCATTTGCTTAAGGCAGGGGTGGAAGGAAAGCTGGATGGAGTTGATTAAAGAAAGATTAGGGGTGAGTAGCTAGCACCAGCTGTCTTGTAACAAGAGATGGAATTGGTGCCCTGTCTTAAAAGAGAACAAGAAGACATAAACGTGGTATAACAGCAGTATGATGCAAGTTTGCATGGGAAGGTCAGCTACCACTTACTTAAACATCAGCATCAGAAACCTCAACTTTATGTTTTTTTTCCCTACGTTTGCATGTTGTTTTGCTGGCAAGAGGCTGTGAGGAAGTCCTAAATGAATCTTAGGAAAGAGAAGGATGGTCTTGATTTGACTCTAAAGACTGTATTAAAAAAACAAAGTTGGAGAAATGTGTCCAATAAATGCCTATTGATAGATTAATTAGTGACCTAATTTTAGAAGAAACAGCGAGTAATAACCCTGTTTTTAATAAGTCTGGTCAGGACAAGCCTGAGTTACTCTTAGGTCATGTGTTCACCACGCCGGTCCACTTTCTAGGTTCTTTGGAATGTATGTCTCTTCTGAGCTAGTCCTTGATGGACTGTGTCCCATGACGTTTAAGTTATCCTCTCACCAAAACACACACATATCTTGTGTTCCACTTTTTTTGTCTCTACAAATGAATCCATGCTAATATAATAATCAATATTAAGGAATCATGCTTTTCCAAGTAATAAGAATATTGTATGTAGGATTTCTGGGAGTAATTTATTATTCCAAATGAATAACTCTGTCAGTATTGCACTCACCATGGCAGATTTGGGGAAGAATCTGCATATTTTAAGCAGGTGGGCCTTTGAAGAAACCTCCAAAAACCCCCCCTGTATTTTATGCCTTTTTCTGTACCATTTATATGCTTCCACTCCACTATTCACCAAGGCTGTGTTGTAATTTTTTATTTATGTCATTGACCTCCCACTAAACTGAATTCTTTGATGTTGTGGCCATATCTTGCTCATTTACTATTCACGAAACCAAAGAGTGCTTGATGCAGAGTTGTTCTACAATATTTATTCAATTAGCTTGAGATAATGGGTCATATGTGTTTAATGACTAGCAAGCAGATTAGGTGCAACTATGAGTGGTTTACAAACCATTTTTAAATAAGTAGTTTATAGAGATTTAAAAAGAACCCTAGGCTAGAGAGGGGGAAGATGGCAGAAGAGAAAGACGTGGAGATCACCTTCCTCCCCACAGAGACATCAGAAATACATCTACACGTGGAACAACTCCTACAGAACACCTACTGAATGCTGGCAGAAGACCTCAGACCTCCCAAAAGGCAAGAAACTCCCCACGGACCTGGGTAGGGCAAAAGAAAAAACAGACAAAAGAATAAGGAGGGGACCTGCACCAGCAGGAGGGAGCAGTGAAGGAGGAAAGGCTTCCACGCACTAGAAGCCCCTTCGCGGGCGGAGACTGCGGGTGGCAGAGGGGGAAAGCTTCAGAGCCGCGGAGGAGAGCACAGCAACAGGGGTGCGGAAGGCAAAGCGGAGAGATTTCCGCACAGAGGATCGGTGCCGACCGGCACTCACCAGCCCGAGAGGCTTGTCTGCTCACCCGCCGGGGTGGGCGGGGCTGGGAGCTGAGGCTCAGGCTTCGGTCGGATCGCAGGGAGAGGACTGGCGGCGTGAACACAGCCTGAAGCGGTTAGTGCACCACGGCTAGCTGGGAGGGAGTCCGGGGAAAAAGTCTGGACCTGCCGAAGAGGCAAGAGCCTTTTTCTTCCCTCTTTGTTTCCTGGTGTGCGAGGAGAGGGGATTAAGAGCGCCGCTTAAAGGAGCTCCAGAGATGGGCGCGAGCCGCGGCTAACAGCGCTAACCTCAGAGACGGGCATGAGACGCTAAGGCTGCTGCTGCCGCCACCAAGAAGCCTGTGTGCGAGCACAGGTCACTATCCACACCTCCCCTCCCGGGAGGCTGTGCAGCCCGCCACTGCCAGGGTCCCGGGATCCAGGGACAACTTCCCCGGGAGAACGCACGGCGCGGCTCAGGCTGGTGCAACCGCCTCAGGCTCGCCCCGCATTCCATGCCCCCCCCCCCCCCCCCCCCCCCCCCCGGCCTGAGTGAGCCAGAGCCTCCGAATCAGCGGCTCCTTTAACCACTTCCTGTCTGAGCAAAGAACAGACGCCCTCAGGCGACCTACGCGCAGAGGCGGGGCCAAATCCAAAGCTGAATCCTTGTGCGAGCAAAGAAGAGAAAGGGAAATTTCTCCCAGCAGCCTCAGGAGCAGCGGATTAAATCTCCACAATCAACTTGATGTACCCTGCATCTGTGGAATATCTGAATAGACAACGAATCATCCCAAATTGAGGAGGTGGACTTTGAGAGCAAGGTATTTTTTCCCCTTTTCCTCTTTTAGTGAGTGTGTATGTGTATGCTTCTGTGTGAGATTTTGTCTGTATAGCTTTGCTTTCACCATTTGTCCTAGGGTTCTGTCCGTCCATTTTTTTTTTTAACTTAAAAATTTTTTTTTAATAATTATTTTTTATTTTAATAAATTTATTTTATCTTACTTTATTTTATCCTCTTTCTTTCTTACTTTCTTTCTACTTTTTCTCTCTTTTATTCTGAGCCGTGTGGATGAAAGGCTCTTGGTGTTGCAGCCTGGAGTCAGTGCTGTGCCTCTGAGGTGGGAGAGCCACAAGAGACCTCCCAGCTCCACGTAATATCAAATGGCGAAAATCTCCCAGAGATCTCCATCTCAACACCAACACCCAGCTGCACTCAACGACCAGCAAGCTACAGTGCTGGACACCCTATGCCAAACAACTAGCAAGACAGGAACACAACCACACCCATTAGCAGAGAGGCTGCCTAAAATCATAATAAGTCCACAGACACCCTGAAACACACCACCAGGCGTGGACCTGCTCACCAGAAAGACAAGATCCAGCCTCATCCACCAGAACACAGGCACTAGTCCCCTCCACCAGGAAACCTACACAACCCACTGAACCAACTTTAGCCAATGGGGACAGACACCAAAAACAACGAACCTGCAGGCTGCAAAAAGGAGACCCCAAACACAGTAAGATAAGCAAAAGGAGAAGACAGAAAAACACACAGCACATGAAGGAGCAAGATAAAAACCCACCAGACCTAACAAATGAAGAGGAAATAGGCAGTCTAACTGAAAAATAATTCAGAATAATGATAGTAAAGATGATCCAAAATCTTGGAAATAGAATAGACAAAATGCAAGAAACAGTTAACAAGGACCTAGAAGAACTAAAGATGAAACAAGCAATGAAGAACAACACAATAAATGAAATTACAAATACTCCAGGAGGGATCAATAGCAGAATAACTGAGGCAGAAGAACAGATAAGTGACCTGGAAGATAAAATAGTGGAAATAACTACCGCAGAGCAGAATAAAGAAAAAAGAAGGAAAAGAACTGAGGACAGTCTCAGAGACTTCTGGGACAACATTAAACGCACCAACATTCAAATTATAGGGGTTCCAGAAGAAGAAGAGAAAAAGAAAGGGACTGAGAAGATATTTGAAGAGATTATAATTGAAAACTTCCCTAATATGGGAAAGGAAATAGTTAATCAAGTCCAGGAAGCACAGAGAGTCCCATACAGGATAAATCCAAGGAGAAATACGCCAAGACACATATTAATCAAACTGTCAAAAATTAAATACAAAGAAAACATATTAAAAGCAGCAAGAAATAAACAACAAATAACACACAAGGGAATCCCCATAAGGTTAACAGCTGATCTTTCAGCAGAAACTCTGCAAGCCAGAAGGGACTGGCAGGACATATTTAAAGTAATGAAGGAGAAAAAGCTACAACCAAGATTACTCTACCAAGCAAAGATCTCATTCAGTTTTGATGGAGAAATTAAAACCTTCACAGACAAGCAAAAGCTGAGAGAGTTCACCACCCCCAAACCAGCTTTACAACCAATGCTAAAGGATCTTCTCTAGGCAAGGAACACAAGAGAAGGAAAAGACCTACAATAGCAAACCCAAAACAATTAAGAAAATGGGAATAGAAACATATATATCGATAATTACCTTAAATGTAAATGGATTAAATGCTTGCACCAAAAGACACAGACTGGCTGAATGGATACAAAAACAAGACCCATATATATGCTGTCTACAAGAGACCTGCTTCAGACCTAGAGACACATACAGACTGAAAGTGAGGGGATGGAAAAAGATATTCCATGCAAATGGAAACCAAAAGAAAGCTGGAGTAGGAATTCTCATATCAGACAAAATAGACTTTAAAATAAAGACTATTAGAAGAGACAAAGAAGGACACTACATAATGATCAAGGGATCGATCCAAGAAGAAGATATAACAATTGTAAATATTTATGCACCCAACATAGGAGCACCTCAATACATAAGGCAAATACTAACAGCCATAAAAGGGGAAATCGACAGTAACACATTCATAGTAGGGGACTTTAACACCCCACTTTCACCAATGGACAGATCATCCAAAATGAAAATAAATAAGGAAACACAAACTTTAAATGATGCCTTAAACAAGATGGACTTAATTGATATTTATAGGACATTCCATCCAAAAACAAGAAAATACACAGTTTTCTCAAGTGCTCATGGAGCATTGTCCAGGATAGGTCATACCTTGGGTCACAAATCAAGCCTTGGTAAATTTAATAAAATTGAAATTGTATCAAGTATCTTTTCCGACCACAATGCTATGAGACTAGATATCAATTACAGGAAAAGATCTGTAAAAAATACAAACACATGGAGACAAAACAATACACTACTTAATAACGAAGTGATCACTGAAGAAATCAAAGAGGAAATCAAAAAATACCTAGAAACAAATGACAATGGAGACACGACGACCCAAAACCTATGGGATGCAGCAAAAGCAGTTCTAAGAGGGAAGTTTATAGCAATACAATCCTACCTTAAGAAACAGGAAACATCTCGAATAAACAACCTAACCTTGCACCTCAAGCAATTAGAGAAAGAACAAAAAACACCAAAGTTAGCAGAAGGAAAGAAATCATAAAGATCAGATCAGAAATAAATGAAAAAGAAATGAAGGAAACGATAGCAAAGATCAATAAAACTAAAAGCTGGTTCTTTCAGAAGATAAAGAAAATTGATAAACCATTAGCCAGACTCATCAAGAAAAAAAGGGAGAAGACTCAAAGCAATAGAATTAGAAATGAAAAAGGAGAAGTAACAATGGACACTGCAGAAATACAAAAGATCATGAGAGATTACAAGCAACTCTATGCCAATAAAATGGACAACCTGGAAGAAATGGACAAATTCCTAGAAATGCACAACGTGCCAAGACTGAATCAGGAAGAAATAGAAAATATAAACAGACCAATCACAAGCACTGAAATTGGAACTGTGATTAAAAATCTTCCAACAAACAAAAGCCCAGGACCAGATGGCTTCACAGGTGAATTCTATCAAACATTTAGAGAAGAGCTAACACCTGTCCTTCTCAAACTCTTCCAAAATATAGCAGAGGGAGGAACACTCCCAAACTCGTTCTACGAGGCCACCATCACCCTGATACCAAAACTAGACAAGGATATCACAAAGAAGGAAAACTACAGGCAATATCACTGATGAACATAGATGCAAAAATCCTCAACAAAATACTAGGAAACAGAATCCAACAGCACATTAAAAGGATCATACACCATGATCAAATGAGGTTTATTCCAGAAATGCAAGGATTCTTCAATATACGCAAATCAATTAATGTGATACACCATATTAACAAATTGAAGGAGAAAAACCATATGGTCATCTCAATAGATGCAGAGAAAGCTTTTGACAAAATTCAACACCCATTTATGATAAAAACCCTCCAGACAATAGGCATAGAGGGAACTTTTCTCAACATAATAAAAGCCATATATGACAAACCCACAGCCAACATCGTCCTCAATGGTGAAAAACTGAAACCATTTCCACTAAGATCAGGAACAAGACAAGGTTGCCCACTCTCACCACTCTTATTCAACATAGTTCTGGAAGTTTTAGCCACAGCAGTCAGAGAAGAAAAGGAAATAAAAGGAATCCAAATCGGAAAAGAAGAAGTAAAGCTGTCACTGTTTGCAGATGACATGATACTATACATAGAAAATCTGAAAGATGCTACGAAAAAACTACTAGAGCTAATCAATGAATTTGGTAAAGTAGCAGGATACAAAATTAATGCACAGAAATCTCTTGCATTCCTATACAGTAATGATGAAAAACCTGAAAGTGAAATCAAGAAAACACTCCCATTTACCATTGTAACAAAAAGAATAAAATATCTAGGAATAAACCTACCTAAGGAGACAAAAGACCTGTGTGCAGGAAATTATAAGACACTGATGAAAGAAATTAAAGATGATACAAATAGATTGAGAGATATACCATGTTCTTGGATTGGGAGAATCAACATTGTGAAAACGACTCTACTACCCAAAGCAATCTACAGATTCAATGCAATCCCTATCAAACTACCACTGGCAATTTTCACAGAACTAGAACTAAAAATTTTACAATTTGTATGGAAACACAAAAGACCCCGAATATCCAAAGCAATCTTGAGAATGAAAAACGGAGCTGGGGGAATCAGGCTCCCTGACTTCAGACTATACTACAAAGCTACAGTAAGCAAGAGAGTATGGTACAGGTACAAAAACAGAAATATAGATCAATGGAACAGGATAGAAAGCCCAGAGATAAACCCACGCACATATGGTCACCTTATCTTTGATAAAGGAGGCAGGAATGTACAGTGGAGAAAGGACAGCCTCTTCAATAAGTGGTGCTGGGAAAACTGGACAGGTACATGTAAAAGTATGAGATTAGATCACTCCCTAATACCATACACAAAAATAAGCTCAAAATGGGTTAAAGACCTAAATGTAAGGCCAGAAACTATGAAACTCTTAGAGGAAAACATAGGCAGAACACTCTATGACATAAATCACAGCAAGATCCTTTTTGACCCTCCTCCTAGAGAAATGGAAATAAAAACAAAAATAAATGGGACCTAATGAAACTTCAAAGCTTTTGCACAGCAAAGGAAACCATAAACAAGACAAAAAGACAACCCTCAGAATGGGAGAAAATATTTGCAAATGAAGCAACTGACAAAGGATTAATCTCCAAAATTTACAAGCAGCTCATGCAGCTCAATAACAAAAAGCAAACAACCCAATTCAAAAATGGGCAGAAGAACTAAATAGACATTTCTCCAAAGAAGATATACACACTGCCAACAAACAGATGAAAGAATACTCAACATCATTAATCATTAGAGAAATGCAAATCAAAGCTACGATGAGATATCATCTCACACCAGTCAGAATGGCCATCATCAAAAAATCTAGAAACAATAGATGCTGGAGAGGGTGTGGAGAAAAGGGAACACTCTTGCATTGCTGTTGGGAGTGTGAATTGGTATAGCCTCTATGGAGAACAGTATGGAGGTTCCTTAAAAAACTACAAATAGAGCTACTATATGACCCAGCAATCCCACTACTGGGCATATACCCTGAGAAAACCATAATTCAAAAATAGTCATGTACCAAAATGTTCATTGCAGCTCTATTTACAATAGCCAGGAGATGGAGACAACCTAAGTGTTCATCGGATGAATGGATAAAGAAGATGTGGCACATACATACAATGGAATATTACTCAGCCATAAAAAGAAACGAAATTGAGCTATTTGTAATGAGGTGGATAGACCTAGAGTCTGTCATACAGAGTGAAGTAAGTCAGAAAGAGAAAGAGAAATACCGTATGCTGACACATATATATGGAATTTAAGAAAAAAAAATGTCATGAAGAACCTAGGGGTAAGACAGGAATAAGGACACAGACCTACTAGAGAATGGACTTGAGGATATGGGGAGGGGGAAGGGTAAGCTGTGACAAAGTGAGAGAGTGGCATGGAGATATACACGCTACCAAAGGTAAAATAGATAGCTAGTGGGAAGCAGCCGCATAGCACAGGGAGATCAGTTCGGTGCTTTGTGACCACCTATAGGGGTGGGATAGGGAGGGTGGGAGGGAGGGAGACGCAAGAGGGAAGAGATATGGGAACATATGTATATGTATAACTGATTCACTTTGTTATAAAGCAGAAACTAACACACCACTGTAAAGCAATTATACTCCAATAAAGATGTGAAAAAAATAAAATAAAATAAAATAAAAAGAACCCTAAATGTTTCAAGAGATCAGATTCATACCTTTATATCAATCTATTCTCATTGAGTAATTCGCAGATCATAAAGTAGTAAGCGTTTTACAAAATCCTATCAGAATGTATGGACTGCTACACTGAGATGTAATAAACTGTCTGTATTTCTTAACCACAGACTCAAGGAGGAAAGCAGGATGAAGAGGTGGAATAGTGTGGGGAATGGTGCTGGATGGTAGAGAAAGCTTCAGGTGCTATGGCTGGCTGAGGAGCGAAGACTGGGGAGCTTGTGGAGACAGGTGGGTTTGTGGAAACAAATTCAACTCTACTTTCTTTTGGAGTGGGGAGTATGAGACATAGAAGGCATCGTTTAATCTTAAAAAACAGGTTTTTTTAAAAAAAGTAATTTTATTCCTTTTTTATTTCTTTGTTGTGCAGGCCAGAATAAAATAAAGGCATGAGGGAGCAGGGCACAGATGAAGGTGTGACTCAGTTCTTCCCATTTTTTTAAAAAAACACAACCATGGGGAAGGATGAGTAGTTGGTTAAACCTGTCAGTTTTATTTAAGTTCTAGTAATAATGTTTTGTGAGAGTTAGAGATGATGCACTTTCAAAATTGATCTTCTTCATCCTGTACATAGCAGCAACCAATGTTGGTATTACCTCTCAGTTTCCCAACGTTTACCATGAGGGGAAGATTGCTTGTCTTCCTATTTAAGTAACTTAATCCCAGCAGAGTGGCTGGTATCCCTGTGCCCCAAAGGAAAGGCCCTGAAAAGAGAAGGCATCACGCCAGGTTCCTCCAGGATGAAGGTTCCATCCTTCCCTTTCTGTGATGTATGTGCTTGGAAGCATCTATTTGGCTCCATGCTCCTAGGGGATGGGTATTAGTTTTGCTCAGTGTCACATAATTGTCAAATACTCAATGAGGGTGGTATTGCTGCTACTATGAAACCATCAAAAGTTTATGTGATAACAAAACAAATGTTAAATATTTTCTTTCCTGTAATGAATGAGGGAAACTCATTTTTGATTCAGATTTTAAATTGCTATTGCTTGGAAGGTACAGAAAAATGAAATAGATTAGAAATATTTCAAAGTTTCAGGAAAAACTAAATTGTATTGATCTAAAAACAGATACTGGTTTAATTTCTAATTGCTTTTTAGTGATAATTGGTCAAGGTGACCCTCTCCCTGCCTTTTTTATTTTGCTATGGACACGTTTTTAAAGTTTTTATACAGAAAGCTTTTGCGAAATGTTTCTTTTTCTTAAAGAATCTGTGGTTTCTGGTGTCTTAGTACTTTATGAGAGAAGGTTGATGATCTAAATTAAAGAATAGTTCCTTACCTTTTCTTTTTTAATACTATTTGGATTTGGAATGCCACAGATAAAATGAGCATTCTACCATTCTACCATTTAGTAGACAATTCTACCATTTAGTGACAATTTCATTTTAGATGAATAATCAATCAATAGTTCATGTTGCAGTTACTACTGGGAAAATGGATTTAATGGCCTGTTTCCAGGGCACATGATACTCTTGAAAGTATACAGATAAGGAGACTGTTGGGTTGGAATTGCCCCTTTAAAATGCTGCCTGTTTCTTTTAAAAATGTAAATGTAAATATAACTTATTTCTAGAGAAATTTATTTTCCTTATGAAGTGCTCTCCATGACAGTAGTGGAATGATCTCTCTTCCTCATAAAAGAAAGTTCAAAAACACATGTTGAGGATTGGAAATACCTTCTTGAGCCAGGGAAGATTTTTTTCCATTGCTCCACTTTTTCTTATTTTACTTTCATATTTGCCAGTGATGTTTCAGGATCAGAATTTAACTTGGAATTGCGAAGCTGCAAGCTTAAATGGACTTTCCATTAATGAACAGGTTTAGACATTATTCTATTTTGAGAACAGTCTTTAATTTGGGCTTAAAATATAAAATTGACAGTTTGGAAAGATCTATAAAGTCAGGTGATTCTTTTCAGTTTTATTAAACCAAGATGGAGAGAGCAGGTATATGATAATGTTAGGGAACATGGTGTAAAAACACTGGCTTTGCCAGTATTTCTTCAGTGCCGAGGTGGGAGCCACACTGATTGATGGCATTTCGTCATTTCTTCTTGTCCCTGGCCTGTGATACACTGTGCTGCTCTCCATGTACACGTTTACATCAGGACCTCACACTGATCCCCACTTGGGAGGGCTCAGCAGTGCACCAAGTGAGGGCTAGATCCTTGCTCTCTGTTCCAAAACTCACTGGGGAAAGATGAGAGTTACATGGCAACCTGCAGAGAAAAACATGTTAACTTGCAATTTGGTTGCTCCAGGGTTTACATCTAATTGTCTTAGAAAGTTTTGTCCCCAGTACAGTTTGATTTGGAATGGAAGGTTGGGTTAAGTTATTACCTAAAATGTTCATTGTTGAGGCCATCTTTTATTACTAAATTATGTCAATCGAAAGATGATGTTTTTAACCTCTCAACTTTTATACGGATTTAAGGGGCAGATAATCTCGTTCCCGAGTTATAAAACTATTCCTTAGAGCCAGAAACAGCAAGTAAAATATCTTGAGAACTTTCCTGCTTCAAGTTGCCTTTTTATTTTCTAGGAGACTGGAAAATGCAGTAATTCTAGACAACAAAGGTGTCATGAGACTCAATTTTCTAGTATTAGTCTACTTGCCAAAACTTAGACCATGTCATACAGAACTCACAAGCCACCCAGGCCTGGAAACCTAACTCCTGTTTCAGCCATCAGTGGGGTGGGAGGTGCTTTTATGTTGATGGGTACATGGAATGTCTCTACCTTGCCCTTCCCCTTAATGTGCTTTCTTGTCCCTCCACATGTTTTGAGTTTCTGAAGGCTTGTAGCTCTGGCATCCTCTTCTGCCCCAGCTGTAGTGACCTGTGTGTACTCATGGTTACTATGTGAGCTCAGCATCTGTGCTTCAAAGTCATCACCTTCACAGAAAGCTTGTGTCTGAGGCTGTGCAGCACAGTGTCGGGTAGATGGGAGAGCGTTTGGGCTAAGTGGCTGCAAACAGAGGCTAAAAGTACATTCTGTTGTTAAAGTGGTGAGTAAAGATGTGGCAGATAAATAATGACATCTTTCCTCCTAGCCCCTAAACTGGACACTCTTCTAAAGGTGAACACTAAAAAAACCCAGCTCGTCTACATGTGAATATTATCATCAAATTTACATTCCCAAAGGAATTAAGTTTTTTGTAACAATATTGTGGTTCTCTTTGATATGCCTGTCTTTGAAGGTCTACTAGTTGTTTGAGGGTCCTACGTGATTCTGGAATTATTGAAAAATATGACCACAGGCAACCCTCATTGACCCATGGTAAAATTTTATACCTTCCTGACATGGGTTTGGAAAATGCAAAATAACTTCTATATTTGTCTAATCAAAACATAAAGGTAAATATAGGTGAATTTGCTTCATGAAATGTCACGGGTTATCTCAGGATTAATCCACTGTCTCATCTCATTTATTCCTGAGGATAAGAGAACATGCTCTTCTAAATCTCCAAATACCTTTTCTCCAAAGAATTCCAGAATGGTGCAGAGTGGGAAATAAAGATTAGAATAAGTCATAAACATTGGCTAATTGGGGGCAAAAAGGGAAGAAGGGAAAGCAAGCTATGATAAACACACACTTTACAAACTTCCAGCCAATATTTGAACGAAGCTTCCCTAAAGATGTTAGAATCACATTTTTATTACTGGATTATGATAACCAGGGGTTGGGGGCTTGGTCAAGGAGAACCTGGAAGGGATCAGGATCATGGTTTCCTGTCACTCATGATGATGAGAATCTGAAACACAGGTGGCGATGGGGGCAGAGGAAGGAGGTGGGGAGTAGGTTTAGAAAAGCTAGTAACTGAGCCGTACATAATGGTTTCAGAATCAGGGTGAGCTGAGGTCAGCATACAAGCAAGACAAGGTATTTGGTAAATACCAAAGGCAGGTATTTCGGAATACCATTTACTGAGTGTGTTTGGGCTGAGTGCTTTATATGTATTATTTCTTTGCATTATTTTCATAACTGCCTTCAGCAGTATTTCCAACCCATTAATGATATTAAATTATTCAGCATTATAGCAATTCAAAATTTTAGGGCCTCACAAACAGCCCTTTACATACAAAATTTAACATGATGGCTTGGGAAAAAGAAGAAATGTCAACCTTTCTGAGTTGCCCCCTTTTAGGGACATTGCCCAATTAGAGATGCAACATTAATGTTGAACCAAAAGAAAGGCTGAGAAAATGCATGTATTTGTTTTTTTAAGATAGGTTAAAAAATATTATAAAGTAATAAATACTTATTTGAAGAGAATTTTTAAAATACAGAAAAGTGTAAAGAAAACAAATCATCCCACAGTTTCCCTCCAGATACAGCTGTCGTGATTTTGATGTTTTCACTGCTGGTCTTTTTTCCCACGTCTCTTAAGTAATTAGGACTACACTCCCCTTCCTCCTTTTAACCTAATATTATACAAAGAGCATTTTCATTACAAATTCTTTAATCACATAATTTTCAAAAACATTTCACCACAGAGATCAAACTGGTGGTGTGTAGCTGAGTCTGGCCCGTAGACATATTTTGTTTGGCCTTTGTGATGTTCACGAATATTTGAATTACTTGCCAGTATATTTTAAAATCAGGAGGTTTCATGTCACCTAGCCTACTTCACTCGTCTAGGTGACCTGTCTGGCCACTTTCAGCATGTGCTTTGAGAGTTCTGGGATGGCTTTACCAAAACTTACATTAGCCATTCATTCACGTATTGTGATTACTTTTAGATTATTTCTGATTTTTAAAATTGTCAGAATGAATACCATTGTATTTTCTGTATTTCTAAATGTTTCTTTAAGAAAGATTTTTAGAAGTAGATTTATTTCATTGAGGTTTCAAGGCTTTTCTTATCACATTTTCTTGGCAATCAAACCACAGAACCTTCTTTCCATTGACCAGTCTCCTCGTGTCTGTAAGCAGGGTCTTGGACTGACTGCATGGGCGTTGGCCAGGCTGGGCCTGCTGCTGGCATGGAGGGGCTCTCCGTGGCCAGCATGAGAGCGTATCCAGGCCTGACTTTCCATTCACCTCTTTGCTAGGAGCTTGGTGCAAGTTAATTTGGCCAGGATGTCCTTTAATCTGTTATTTTTTAAATCAGAGGTGAATTAGTACAAGTCAGTTTTGTGATATTGACTTACTTTTTACTTGAATATAAGATCATTGTGTTTTTTTTTAGTTATCTTTTTTTTAAAAGTTAATTAATTAATTTATTTTTGGCTGCATTGAGTCTTCCTTGTTGTGCAGGGGCCTTCTCTAGCTGCAGTGAGTGGGGGCTGCTACCTTTTGCTGCGGTGCGGGGGCTTCTCATTGCGGTGGCCTCTCTTGTTGCAGAGCACGGGCTCTAGGCCCACAGGCTTCAGTAGCTGTGGTGCACAGGCCAAGCTGCTCCGTGGCATGTGGCATTCTCCTGAACCCGGGCTCGAACCAGTGTCCCCTGCATCTGCAGGCGGACTCTTAACCACTGCACCACCAGGGAAGTCCCAAGATCATTGTTAAAAAATGAATTTTTACTTCAGTTATTTAAAAATATTCTTAATTTTTTGTTCTGAGTTACAGACTTTTGGGTGTTGAGTATATGGCCATACTATAATGTTTAGAAAAATATATGTTTTATTTGATAAAAGTTTGTATTGAACTAGGATTTATAAACACTCTATACCAACTGAGAAACCCATAATAATTATATATAAAATATCAGTATAGAGCGATAACATTATACAACAAATGATTGCACACACTTAAAAGAAATTTTGAACTTCTTGGCAAAGAAATTAAGAAATTAAGTAAATTAAGTAATAAGATTAATTCTTTTAATAAGCCTGTTGGAATCTATTTTTGAGGCTGTTCCTAGGTTATCAGATGAGTATAAAAGGAACATCAAGTATTTCTATTACCATCACCAGTTGTAAAAGGCAGAAAACAATGATTTCTTTCTTCACATTTGTGGGTGAGATGACCTCTTAGTTGGTCTATGTGAAAAAGCATCAACAAATAGTAATGGTAGCCAAGTTTCCCTGGGAGGGAATAATGACTTCCCAGCCCATAAACATGGGATTGCCACATACCTGTCAGCAGCCTTGGCTTCATATGATATATTCCTAAATCCCTCTCTGTAGGGGTTTGGATTCCAAAGGAATGGCAAGAGAAAGGGTGAGTTAAGGCACTTAGGGCCAAGAGAAACCAAGCAGTGAATTGATTCTTTAAAGTGCAACAAAGATACCAAATTGGTTAAGACAAAGTTAAACACAGAGTACAAATGGTAAGAGAGGGGTTGGAAACGCCCAAACTGGGATAGAGTGGAGCAAGAGCAAGATTAAGGAACTAAACAAGGGGATACCAGGTTTATAGAGTAGGATCACCTGTGACTTGTTTTTATAGACTGCCGGCTGAATGCTGCATGGGTAATTTGGTTTGATTTAAAGGATAGAGTGGATGACACAGGATCTGGCAACTTAATTGGAATGATAAAGCTTTACACTGATTTGATTCTGGTCTCTTGTGCTGAAAGTAAGCTAATAGTAGATGTAGCAAAAAACTAAGACAGTATATTATAGTTTGTGTGGAACGTTGTCAGCCAGATCTGGGAGAAGGTAGTCATCATAGCTGTTGAAAACTGTTCCATTGTTAAGTCAGTGGAACTTCTTCCAGTTGCTGAACATGGAGAGGCATTTTGAATAACTTAGTTGGCCAGGGTGTTCTCACAGTCCAGACCAGGATGTCCTTCGTCTTCTACATCATTCATTCATGCTGGTACTTTCCTTGTGTGTGTGGTGATAAAAATAGAAATGAAAGTATCTGACCAATCCATGTATTACAAATGGCAAGAGCTATGAGGAAAGAGTGGGAAAAGCACTAGTTGGGGAATGGGGCTGGTTAGGACTTAACTTTCAGCCATGGATCAGCCACAAAATAACTAAGTGACCTTGGTCAAGTCACTTCTTTGGGTTTGAATTCCTCATGGAAAAAGGTAAGAAGGTTAAAAGATTGGCAACTCAATTAGATTGACTGGTACTCATACAACAGAGTTTATTGTCTCCTTACCTTTAAGTGTGTTTAAAAATGTAATAAAAAGTAAAAAAAAGTTGGAACGCACATAAAAAAGACACAAATGTCATCCTGCCTCCTTCCCATCCAACTAAACTGTGGAGGTTGAATCAGATGATAAGGTCTCTTGTATTCTAAAGTCTGTGATTCATTTTCTAGTACTGCAAGATGGAGCCAGGATTGTTTCAAGCTGTTTTGAGTAGGAGTCTTATGCAATCAAAAATGTCTTCCATGGAATGATTTTTCCAAATCAATATTACATTCTTGATTATCCTTCCTTGGTCAATTTACATAGGAATGTATGTGTATTTCATGGGCTATACTGAGTGGCCTGGCATGTTTTACAGTGATTTATAGTCTTTTCATATCAAAATCAATGTCAGGTCTGCAGACGTAGTTTGAAGGCAATATATTCATGTGAACACTTTCAAAATGAGCTAGAAACAACAGCCTTTTGGATAACTACGTAACTTCCCATGAAAGACATCATTTATGGAAAGGTGATTCATGCTAAGTCTTTGTCAAAATTTAAATTTCTCCAGCAGTTTTTCTATCCACACCCAGCTTAAGATATGAGACAATTAACTAATGATTTGATCAGCTTGCAAAGGTGAGTTGGATAGTTTTTCTTACATAAAAATTTCCAGCAAAGGGCTGCACTTATATGGTAACGTTAGTGGTATCAGAGAGCAATTCTGTCCTTTGAGGTTTATATGTAAGTAGAGGTCATGGGTACTGAGTAAAAGGCTCACAGTAGCCTCCATAGTAATAGAAGCAACAGAAAAGGCTTATTTTTAGAGAAAAGACCTACCAATGGCTTGATGATAGAATAAACAGTCAAGGCATGATGTTAGGATTATTTTGGAAATTCTTGCCTTCTGTGATAACCACAAAAGCTCCTTTGTCAATTTGTGTGCAGTTCTTTTCGGTATGGGACATTATTTATGAGCAGGGCTCCATGACAGCTGGTATTTTGTGGCAAAGCTCAGTTCCAGCATTTTTAGATGGAATGTCAGTAGTAAGAAACAGAAATTTATATTCATACTAATATGCTAGCCCAGAAATTGAAGTTAAAAGTCTCTTGACATTTTGGAAATCGTCCTCCAGCAAAGATCTCCCAAGGAGAGCCTTTCTTGTTAGGTAATGATGACTTGGCAGTACCTGACTTTTATGAAAGGAGAATACGGTAGAAATAAAGTAGCAGCAGGAAGCCTGAAAACTAGTTTTGTTTTGAGAGAATGAGTACAAGTTGCATAGTTATGGTTTTATATATCTCTTGCTTTCACTTGTATTTTGAAATATTGTATGGCTGCCTCTAAAATTTAAACTTTGATCTCCTCATCATTGGTCAGAGAACATGATGTAGAAAAAAGGCCAAAGAAGTCATACTCAGAAAATCCAAGTTCAAGTCTTGACTTCTTCATAGGCTGCATGATATTGGGGAAGATAATTTGCCCCTGGGAGCCTCAGTGTCCCCATCTGTTAGTTGGGAATCATGGTAAGACCAACCTCACAGGTATTAAATGAGATAATATTTATGAAAAATTATATCACAAAATGCAAAAACTATATAATAGTAATTATTGATTATATCATTAGCAAATCTGGAATCTTAGCAAGGTTTCTATAAAGCAATAGAATATTAAAGGGGCAAAGGGAATTTCTAAGTGAAGAATTCCTTAACTGGGAATGCTCTTCACAGATTGAGAAATAGTTGTGTGTTCACTGTAGTGTCTTGTATTTGTTGTTCTACTTGGGCAGAACTTTGCAAGGATCTCAAGAAGAAAAATACAGAGTTGATGCACTAGGAATATATACTACTTTAGGCCCTCATTCTCACGGCTCATTTCCCCTCAGTCTTGCTTACCATCATTATTTGTTCATGGTATAACCAGTGTGATCCTCTGGGTATATACAATTGATATCCGAGTTCTGTTTCAACCAACCTCCCTCCTTCCCTTACTTTTTCTTTTTGAGAAGATTAAGTGAATTGAAGAAAAGGCTTGATCCAGGTAGGCTGACACCATTTCCTTCTTTTGTATGTTTGGAATTCTTCTAGAATATGTTGGGGAATTTGTTAACAGCTTCTATAGCTAGACTATTTCACTATTATGCACAGAGCAGCACTAATTACTAGCACTGTGTAATTGTTTCTCTCAAGGAAATACCTCTTATAAGAGGTCTTTTCCATCTGGAGGAGCCCTACTGTATAATCTCACCTCTGGTTTTAGCCATGTGAGCAGTAAGAGCTTTGTAATCCCTTACAAAGAAAATGGCTGGTGATCTTAGCATCTTTGATATACACGTTTATGAAAAAATGCTGTAAAAGTTATCTTTATTGAGTGTGGTTTTATCACTGCTGGAGTGACTTCCACTTTACTTATGGACATTTATAAGTACTGTTCCAAATTCAGCTTTATGTTAGGCAGTCTGCTTGGCTACATTCAAGATCCCTCACTGCCAGGTGAAGGGCTGTGAAAATTCTTGACATTATTTTGGTGACTGTAAAGAGCATACCTCTGTCAGGGTGGTCTTTCCTTCCTCTTTTAAACTTCCTTGCATATGTAAGCAGAGCACTGTATGACCTTGCTCAGTGTGACTGAGGGTTGGTGTTTCTTAAATGATATTCAGATACCCTGTGTTCTGCTCACCCTGCTGGCTTTTGCAGGCAGCATTTATGTTAGGTCTTTCCCCATTACTTTCTATGAAGGTGTAATGATTGGGCAGGGCTTTCCTTTGGCCATTACAATTGTCAAATTGGTTTCACCAAGTGGCCCTGACTAATGAACTCTGTGTACAAGATACTCTCTTAACCATGTTATCTAGGAAAGTCTTCTCAGTTTGCAAAATTACTCTGAACCCATGCAACCCTAAACTCATGGCTCGGAGGAACAGAAACACAAAACTATTGAGGCTACTAATGATTCACCACATATATCACAGTAATAATAAGTAATAAACATCAACAGAGTCAATAGGTACTAGGGTGGTTACCATTTTGTCTCACATTTCCTAACTTATTCTTTCAATAATTGTCAGAAAAGCATATAAAAGTTTTTTTGATTATCACTGGCCAAATGTAACAGACTATATATAGATACACATGTGGGTGTAGATGATTCCTCAGTAAGGACATAAATGACAAAGAATTACAACAAATGACACAAAGAATTAGAAAGTTATATGGAGATCTAGACAGACACTGTCTTAGGAAAAGTGTTTTTTTTTTTCTCATCTCCTCACCAAAAACCTCATACACAGTTTATAGAAAAAGAATGGGCTTCAAGAATATCATAAGGAAATAACAGATTATTGCTGAGGAAATTAATCCTGATGGAAAATATATACTTTCTTGTTTTTGCAGTTTGGGTAGGTTCTGTGCTCTGGGTACTGCACGTACTGTTTGAAGCAGAAGGAAATTGTTGTTCTGAAGTTTAAAAAAGTCAGATTTAGTCATGTGCAGGAGGGGAGTTGAGTGCTCCCAGAGCCTCATGTCTCTGGAAGACGTGAAAGAACAAGAGATTTTGCCAAGATTGACTTTGCTTTTAGACTTTCCTTCACCACATTCCAGGGCAGAGAGCATGTAGTGTTGGAAGCGACCCACTGGCAGGATGTTTAGGATCACATGGCAATGTGTTGTGGGTTAACAGGACTGGCAGTTCACGGACTGCTTTTATTTATATCCCATTGTGAGTTTTTAGGTGGTTTGGAGAGTTTTGGTTCTTTCAGAACAGGTTTTATTCAGAGTATAAAGTATTAAAACTTTTCTCCTGCAACGAATGATAGTTGAAATACTTTCTCTAATTGCCTAAGCTACTCCATGGCTATAATTTACGCACATTTGGAAGCTGTGTTATTTCTGTCGTGCCATCAGGTTACTGTTTACTGTTACAGCTCATCAAGTTTTTATTGAGCAACTAACAGAAAATTAATATTTTGGTAAGTACTTGGACAAAGATATTAAGGGTTAATAAGTCTGGGGTTCTGAAAGATACCTCAGTTTTATCCAGGGAAGAGCTTAGGCACTAGAAGAATCAGAGTTGGTAATTACGCAAACATGCTTTTCTGATAAATGAGCAGATGTTGTTAATTTTGGCATACCACGGCTGGACTGCAGCATTATGCCTCTTCCATGGGTATGAATTGAACTACTGGAAAGTAGTTCATCTGGAAAATGTGGCTGTGGAGAATGTGCAGGAGAACTCACAGAGCCATGGCCTGGGAGCCTAGGAGGGGAGGTCACATGCTGGGAACCAGGAACTTATCCAAACTTGATACTGTGCATTTAGAATACTGTATTCACCCAGAAACTTAAGGTCCACTGAGTGATGTTTCCAGTATAATCACAAGAATTCTAAAACTTCCAGGACTAAGTATTAGCTAGGCCCTTTCCTGGAGGAATTGACATACAGGTAGAGAAGGAGCCACGAGCCCAGATCAGGCCTAGCCCTGAGTATCTTCATTCAGCAGGTGTTTATGGAATGCCTGCTCTATGCCAGGTGCTGGGTGAGGTGCACGGGGAACAAAGATGAGCCATAGTCTGACCTTGGGGCACTCACACACTAGGTGGGTGATGGATATGTTTATAACTAATGATGAGAAACTGAGCAACCCTGCAATAAGGTTATGAATGAAGTGCTGTAGGGCACAGGAGAGAGAAATTGAAGTGCTAGTTAACAATGGTGAAGAATTGTTGCATTGGAACGGTCCTTACCGGTTACCTAGTTCTACCCAATGCAGGATTCTCACCGCTGCTTCCCTGGCAGATGGTCATTTAGCCTGTGCTCAAACCCCCCTCTAGAGGCAGCTCATTGCATTTTCAGGCATCTCTGTTTAATTGATTCAAACCAATATTATGTGAACACTTATCAGGCATTGTGCCGAGTCTGTTGTACCTGTTATCTCATTTAATCCTTACCCAGGAGTAGGTACTTCTAATATCCCTCTTTTCAGATGAACAACTGAGGCTCACAGAAGTTAACCAGTTTGTCCAAATTTATATGTTCAGCAGTGTCTGGAACAAGGTCTTAAATCTATTGCCTGACTTCAAATCTGTGTTCTTGATCTACCTGATACTCTCATAGGTTCCTATTCTTTCACCTGCTGAGAAAAAGATCAAGTGTAATTTCTCTTCCTTGTGACAGCTCTTCAAATATTTCCAGAGAACGTGTATGTGTCCCTTCCCCCCACATCCAACTCTTTTCCCGTCATTCTAAGTTCTTTCAAATGTTCCCCCAAAGACATGCTTTTCAGACCTTCCACCATCCTGGTCACCTCCGGGAGCTCTCCTGTGTGTTGATGGCTTTCCTAAGATGGAGTTTGCAGCATTACCGCAGCATTCCTGCAGCAGTAGAAGAAGTAGAAGTAGCAGAAGTAACCTGTCTCCCGTTGAGGAAGATAGGCATGACATCTCTTTACCTGAGATGTATTCATATTAGCAGCAGCTGCATCACTTTTATGGCTCAGGCTTCGTTTGTTGTCCATAAAATTCATAGGTCTATTTTTCTCCCCCCTTTTTGGCCTTTATTACATTTATTTATAACCATGCCTCATTTGCATCTTTTTTTTTTTTTTTGAATTGTGCTCAGGTCACATGATGATCTGAAAAGAGATACAGCCAGAAATATTTCGTCTTCACATAGGTAGAAGCTGGGTAGGTGCACTCCAAAGAGGCAGTGGCCAAGCAGTTTGCAAGGGCTTTCCTTCACCCCCTCGAGCCCCGTGAGTTTTTCTCACATACAAGAGGGCATCCAGTCGACTCCTGTTGAGAGCCTGGGTCATTGTGGTCTTCAGGGAGGAGAGGATATGTTCTCCCCAGGCACATGGCTCAGGCTCTTCATCTTGTCCCATGGGATCTTGTCTTCTTGAGCTCCTTGAGACTAGGGAAGCTGGAGGATGAGGGAGTGTGCTCTTCTGGCAGGAAGAACTTGGCTAAGTGTTCTAAAAGACCTATCCAAATACTAGTTTAGAAAGATCGCTTAAACATTCATTAGAGGCTTAATTGGTGGCCTCGGTCATCTTAATGTTCATTAGTGGCTTGTATAAATGTTTTAGTGGTAATTAATATTTGAAAACCTGGATATCTAGTCTTTTAAAAGTTGTGGGGCCTCTGGTAATCCTGAAGTGCCACTGAAAGGTTTAGATAATTTAGAAAATTATTAGATTTTTCAAGGTGAACTAGATTTTAAATAAACTCCAGGTGCGTTTGATAATATTTCAAAAACTTTTTTACAGTTACTTGAAACTGAGTGGATTTAAGCATGAAAGTGTGTATTAGGAGCACAACAACAAAAAAGCCATGTAATAATGAAATGGCAATTTTTTTACACTGATTAAAATTTAAGGAATATAGTTCATTTTTCCAGGGCTTTCCCCAGTAGAAATAATCACCATGGAAAATGACTATATTTCATATCAAATGTTATGCTCTGCATTCACGTTATTTAATCGAGCATAGAAAAGCCATCTGTATGAAGCAGATTTTGATGCTTATGTTTAATATTTTGAAAAATGACCTTAATAAGTTGTTTGAAAGTATTTTAGAGGGGAGCTTTCAATCTGAATTCTGAAAGAACAGCTCTTATGTTTATTCTTGCATTTCTTTATTGGAATAATCTGTTCTAGATCAGTGATTCTCAAAGTGTAGTCCCTGGACCAGCAACATTAGTACCACCTACGAACATGTCAGAAATGCAGATTCTCAGATCCCCCCATCCCTGACCTGCTGAATGGGAAACTAGGAGAGTGGATCACACGCTGTGTGTTTTAACGAGCCCTCTAGCTAATTCTGGTGCTTGCTAAGTTTGAGAACCACTGATCCAGATTGTTTCAAGCTTTGTAGAATTATTCAATATTCCATGTGGTGGCCAAATTCTGTTAGAATGGAATGAGGAGAAGCCTCTACTTCTACTGCAGTTATTACAAGTGGTCAGAGAACTTGGTCCATATAAGAGATGTGTGCATGGCAAGGAGAAATCTCACTGCTGTTTTTTTCCCTCACTCATATAAAAGAATGAATTATTTTCTCTTTCTTTAGGAAATCAAACTAGATTTCCTGGAATGCCTAGAACTTATCCTGATGGAAAAATGCTTAACTCGGTAGTTCAGTCAAACTCTCTGCCCTAAAATAAAGAGAAATACCCCAAGAAAAGACCCCCGAAGATGAGGAAATTCTTACCCTTGAAGGGCTGCATGAAACAGCTTAGTGACCTAAGTCTGTGTAGCTGGATAGAGCTGGGAGAACTTTTATTTCATTGCCCTAAAAAGGAATATTCTGCTCAAATAGTTAAGGTTTTTCTCTGATCTTAAAGACCTCCAAAGACAAAGATAGTCACAATTAATTATCATTTTGTTATTAAATTTGAAGTTAATAGCCATAAATGTCAGAAAATGCATTTTTACATTTCCTATGTAAGTAATGTTAGGGTCACACGGCAATTCAACTATTGTCTAAAATCATTTTTCACAGTTGGCAGTTCTGACACATCAGTTGCCAAATTCTGTTGTTCCAGGCTTGGGAGCAGATAACCGTCCAGGGCTTATGAAGAGGGAGAAGTGACCCTTCCCAAATCAGTATAGACACCTCTCGTCCCAACCCAAATCTCTTTAATCTGAATAGTGGGAAAGAGGAAATGCTTGGAGTTGGGTCACTAGCCTGTTGTATGTGTGTGTGTGTGTATGTGTATGTGTAAGGAGGTGGTGCTTCCTCTCTAAAGCTAGTGGGAGTCACTCATAAAGCCTGCACATATTCATGACGGAGTAAAATGAGTAAAGTGAAATGATTTCATATTTAACCCACTGTCTCCAGACTATTCAGCAAACAATTTTAAAAGGTTTAAACTTTTTGAAAATATGGAAGTTTTATTGGATTTTAAAATTTTATATAGTTGATTTACAATATTATATAATTTCAGGTATACAACGTAGTGATTCAGTATTTTTACATGTTATATTCTGTTTAAAGTTATAAAATATTGGCTATCTTACATGTGCTATACAATATATTCTTGTAGCTTATTTATTTTATACATAGTAGTTTGTACCTCTTAATCCCCCAGCCCTATCTTGCCCCTCTCCCCTTCCCTCTCACCACTGGTAATAACTAGTTCTCTATATCTGTGAGTTTGTTTCTGTTTTATTAAATTCATTTGTTTTTTCAATTTTAGATTTCACATATAAGTGATAACATACAGTGTTTGTCTTTCTGTGACTTATTTCACTAAGCATAATACCCTCCTGGTCCATCCATGTTGTTGCAAATGGCAAAACTTCATTCTTTTTTATGGCTGAGTAGTATTCCATTGTATGTATATACGTTACTTTTTCTTTATCCAGTCATCTGTTGATGGACACTTAAGTTGCTTCCATATCTTGGCAATTGTAAATAAGGCTACTATGAACATTGGGATGCATGTATGTTTTCAAATTAGTGTTTTTATTTTCTTTGGATATATACCTGGAAGTGGAGTTGCCAGATCATATGGTAGTTCTATTTTTAATTTTCTGAGAAATCTCCATACTGTTTTTTTATAGTGGCTATACCAAGTTACATTCCCACCAGTAGTGTACTGGGGTTCCCTTTTCTCCACATCTTTGCCAACATTTGCTATTTGTGTTCTTTTGATGATAGCCATTCTGACAGGTGTGAGGTAATATCTCATTGTGGTTTTAATTTGCATTTCCCTGATGATTAACAATGCTGAACATCTTTTCATGTACCTGTTGGCCATCTGTATGTCTTATGTGGAAGAATGTCTATTCAGGTCTTCTGCCCATTTTTGAAAAATTTTTTTTTGATATTGAGTTGGATAAGCTGCTTATATATTTTGAGTATTAATCCCTAATTGGTCATATCATTTGCAAATATTTTCTCCCATTCAGTATGTTTTCTTTTCATTTTGTTGATGGTTTCCTTTGCTGTGCAAAAGTTTTAAGTTTAGTTAGGTCCCATTTATTTATTTTTGCTTCTGTTTCCTTTGCCCGAGGAGACAGATTTTTAAAAATTGCTACAATTTATGTCAAAAAATATTCTGCCTGTGTTCTCTTCTAGGATATTTATGGTTTTAGGTCTTATTACATTTAGGTCTCTAATCCCTTTTGGGTTTATTTTTGTATATGGTATGAGAAAATGTTGTAATCTCATTCTTTTACATGTAGCTGCTCAGTTTCCCCATTACCACTTACTGAAGAAGTTGTCTTTTCTCCATTGTATATTCTTGCCTCCTTTGTCATAGATTAATTGACCATAAGTTTGTGGGTTTATTTCTGGGCTCTTTATTCTATTCTGTTGATCTATATGTCTGTTTTTGTGCGAGTACCATACTGTTTTGATTACTGTAGCTTTGTAGTTAAGTTTGAAGTCAGGGAGCATAATAACCTCCAGCTTTGTTCTTTTTTCTCAAGATTGCTTTGGCATACACTACCAGATATAAAATGGATGGCTAGTGGGAAGCAGCTGCATAGCACAGGGAGATCAGCTCAAAGCTTTGTTGTGACCTAGAGGGGTGGGATAGGGAGAGTTGGAGGGAGGCTCAAGAGGGAAGGGATATGGGGATATATGTATACATATAGCTGATTCACTTTGTTGTACAGCAGAAACTAACATAACATTGTAAAGCAATTATACTCCAATAAAGATATTAAAAAAAAAAAGATTACTTTGGCTATTTGGGGTCTTTTTGGTTCCATATAAATTTTAGAATTATTTGTTCTAGCTCTGTAAAAAATGTCCTGGGTATTTTGATAGGGGTTGCATTAAATCTTTAGATTGCTTTGGGTAGTATAGAAAGTTTAACAATATTAATTTTTTCCAACCCATGAACATGGGATATCTTTTCATTTCTTTGTGTCATCTTCAATTTACTTCATCATTGTTTTATAGTTTTCAGAGTATAGATCTTTCACCTCCTTGGTTGTTTATTCCTAAGTATTTTATGCTTTTTGATGCAATTTTAAATGGGATTTTTTTTCTCTTTGTGATAGTTCATTATTAGTGTATAGAAAAGTAACAGATTTCTGTATATTAATCTTGTATCCTGCAACTTTACCAGATTCACTTATTTCTAATAGTTTTTTTTTTGGTAGAGACTTTAAGGTTTTTTGCATATAGTATCATGTCATCTACAAATATTAACAGTTTTACTTCTCCCCCTCCAATTTGGATGCCTTTTATTTCTTTTTCTTGTCTGATTGCTGTGACTGGGACTTCCAATACTATGTTAAATAGAAATAGCAAGTGTGGGTATCATTGTCTTGTTTTTGAATTTAAGGGAAAGGCTTTCAACTTTTCACCATTGAGTATGATGCTAGCTGGGTTTGTCATAAATGGCCTTTATTATTTTGAGATACGTTCCCTCTGTACCCACTTTGATGAGGGTTTTTTTTTTTTATCATGAATGGATGTTGAATTTTGTCAAATGTTTTTTCTGTGTCTATTGAGATGATCATATGATTTTTACCTTTCCTTTTGTTACTGTGGTCTATCGCATTGATTGATTTGAAGATATAGAACCATTCTTGCATCCCTGGAATAAATTAAAGGGCTTAAACTTTTAAAGTACAGGTACGCTGTCAAATGATACTCAAATGGATTTTTAAGAACTGAATCATCACTGTATTACCTAAGGATTATGCTTGTCCTAAATATATGCATTTTTAACTGAAGGGTTATTACTCGTGATTACATGTATAAGCTCTAGCCATATAGTAAAATAACAGTACATTTTATAACAACTGATTAAGATTTATTGTTTTTTTCTATCATGGAGCTTCTAAGAACTTTTTTTTCCTTTCCTATTTTTAGCTGCTATGACATTTTAGATACTGTAAAATGTAGGATTTTCCTGCTATCTGGGATAGTGTCTAGCCAAGTTGACCATTCTTATTCTGTTAGAAAATTCTTCCTTTTACCGAGCTGAGGCAATTCTTCTCATACACCATCTCCAGGGTAACGGGAGTCTATAATTATGAGAGGCTCATAATGAGTCTTTGGCTCTCTGTGGAGGTAGAGAGAAGAAAATATTATTTCCATTTCATAGCCAAGGGAACATACATAGACAGAAGCACCACAAAAGTGTGGACAAGATTTAAATTGTAAAGTAAAGATTTTGATTTCCATAGTAAAAGTGGACCAGGGTTTCCAAATCAGTGTCTCCTAAAGCCATCACTTTTATTCGGCTAAACTGAGAGAAAGACAAAATGTGTTTTTTAGACCAGTGCTATCCAGTAGAAATATATTGTGGGCTATATATGTACTTTTAGGTGTTCTAGCAATCACATTAAAAACGTAAAAAGAGGGCTTCCCTGGTGGCGCAGTGGTTGAGAGTCCGCCTGCCAATGCAGGGGACACGGGTTCGTGCCCCGGTCCGGGAGGATCCCACATGCCGCGAAGCGGCTGGGCCCGTGAGCCATGGCCACTGAGCCTACGCGTCCGGAGCCTGGGCTCCGCAATGGGAGAGGCCACAACAGTGAGAGGCCTGCGTACCGCAAAAAACAAAACAAAACAAAACAAAACAAAAAAAGTTAAAAGAAACAGGTGCCATTAATTTTAATAATGTATTTTACTTAACTGAAGGTACACAGGATAGTATGATTCCACCATATAATCATTATAAAGAATGAATGGAATACTTTACATCCTTTTTTTTTGTACTAAGTCTTCAAAATCATAGCGTACCTCAGTTCGAACTTGTCACATTTTAGATGCTCAATAGTCACTTGTGGCTACTGGCTACCATATTAAACAGCACAGCTCCGGAATCTTCTTTTTCTACCCTTGCTGGCTGCTCCAACTCCCTTTCCCACCCAAAATACAAAATGTATTTGCAGATGTTGAGTTCCCTGTCTCTGGAAGTGTTTGAGCAGAGGCTGGGTAACCAATGCTTGGTGGGTATATTGTGAATAAAGACCATCAGGTGGATTTTTGGACAAGAAAAGCCTTAAAATCCCTTGCCACTCCAATGTTCTGTGATACTGTGATACTGAGAAATGAGTCATGGAATTATGTGTTTGGAAAGAACTTCCTTCCATATTAGCCGTGCCATTTTCTGTCATTATCTCCTGATTTGTTATTTACCTCTTCTCTACTTCTAATATGGATAAAATGATCATTTGTAGAGTACTGTATAGTTTATAAACCACTCTCATAAACACTAATGGTTAATTCATTTATTTCTCCACCGATTCAGTAATGGTGTATTGAGTCCCTACAATGTATTAGTCTCTGTGCCGGAGCTGGAATGCATTAACTGCAGTGTGTGGAAGAGCATGACCCTGGTGCTCAGAGAATTCAAGCTATCCTGTTCCTACTATTCCTTATCCCTGGTTTCTGCAATCCCTTTCCTCCTTGTTTGGCTTGAGTCACTAGGAACCACAAATGTGCCGATATGAACATAGCGGTCTGACTTTGTTTTCTGATATGAAATGTGAATCCCTCACCAAAGGACAGTTTTCAGTGATGAGAAAACTGCAGGTGGGTTCTCTGCTCCTCTGGTGTGATTAAGCCATTAGAAATAAGGTATCTTTTTTTTTTCAGCATTAAAGAGAAGTAGAATCTGCTGTCATTTAGCTACATGTCACCTGGAATTGTAATTTCCATTAAAAACTCCTTTGCTGTCAGCCAACTGCCAGGTAGACACTTAATCTCCTTTGACTCTATGCTGCACTTTTTTGTGCCCTATCCAAAAATTCTGAAAGAATTAAAGCTGCTTCTGAGCCATGGTTTATCAATTATGTTGCTCCTGCTTTAGAGAAAGAAAAAAATACAGAAACTTCTGGTGTCAGAAAAACTGGTTCTTGTCCTGATAGTAAAAAAATCAGGATTTAAGACCAAGGAAAACCATTTATGGAAGTATTTTAGGGATTTGGTTATAATTCTGCCTAGTAAGTTTGAAAATTCTCCATCTCACTCTTGTTTCGTTCTTTAACTGTCCTAGAGTATTTTATAAATTCAGTTTCTAAATTCTGCTGTACCCAACTTTACTGGAATGTCTTCTAACAGTTTCATGTTACCACCAGAGAGCAGCAGAGATTTATAGGTAGTTAATGAGTACCCTAAATACCAAAAAACACAGAAGCTTGGCCACTTGATTTGATCTCATTAATTAAATGGCTAGGAGGAAAAAGAGGCAGCTGACTCATAACCAGAACTTTCACTCATTGGCTTGTCTCCCCACCCTTTCACACTTACTTTCTCTGAGGTATGTGTATAAGTGTGTGATTTTAATAATTTATGACATTGGTTGGGGAGAGTTTTTTGTCTTTTCTAGACGCTTTGGGGATATGGGTCAAAATGCAACTCTTATTCCACACTCACACATGCATAGACTGAACAATGAGTCTGAAGGCAGTGAATCCAGAGTTGTAGGAAGTGCAGTGCTGTTCCTCTAGAGCAGGAGGGGTCATCAAACTACTGCCCACAGGGCAAATCCAGCCCAGTGCCTGTTGTTGTAAATAAAATTTTATTGGAACACAGGCACATTTGTTTATGTTTTGTCTTTGGTGGCTTTCATGCGACAGTGGCAGACTTGAGTGACCATAGTAGAACATATGGCCTACAAAGCCTAAATTAGTTACTATCTTGCCCTTTACAGAAAAAGTTTCCTAACCTTACTCTACACCATATTTGCATTTTAAATTTAAATTATGGAAAATATGGAGAAGCTGAAGGAGTCGTGGATTGGGACTTTCAACAACTATTTTTCTATTCCTAATTCTTCTACCTGGGTGGGTCTTTCACCATTTCTAGCCCTGGAGCCCTCATCTGCAAGTAGGGGTGGGAGTGGGGGGAGGTTGAACTTGGTAGCATCTAAGATCCTTTCCGGATCCAGAGTTCTATGACTTTTTTGATTGCCTTTGTTCTTACATGAATATGCTATATAGTGAACAAGTTGTTTTATTTTTTAAGTTTTTTTAATGAACAGTTATTTCTTTTGTTTTTTAAGAATCATTGTTATTTTATTTACTTTATTTATTTTGGCTGCACCAGGTCTTAGTTGCAGCACCCAGGATCTTTTAGTTGCAGCATATGGGAATGTTTTAGTTGCAGCATGTGGACTCTTAGTTGCGGCATGTGGACTTCTTAGTTGCGGCATGCATGCGGGATCTGGTTCCCCAACCAGGGATTGAACCCAGGCCCCCTGCGTTGGGAGCATGGAAGGGGAAGTCCCATGAACAAGTTGTTTTATAGGGGCATCATTTTGCTTGGTCTATGTTCCCCAGGCTCCACTTTTAATCCCACAGGATTTGTCAGATGACTGGGCCACTTTGCACTATACATCAGGGAAGTCTGGTGCCACACCTACATATCCTTAGAAATTATGTTAATGTCACTTAAGCACAAGGTCAGTGCTTAGTTTCCTAACTCTAGCTAAGCAGGACTATATTTTTCTTGTTTTGAAGTCTCCATTTTGACTACATTCCTATACCTGCCTTTTTTGACAAGCTCTTTTTTTTTTTTTGCAGCAGAGTTATTAAATGTTGTACTAAATATTAACTCAGCAATGTCTACAATTTTGCCTTTTAACATCTTGTTGGAATGTCTGGTAATCTGAAGCAGTACTGATTTCCAAAATGTAAATATGAAGAGAAGCATGTGAAGTAAAAATTTAATACTATAGACAGTTTGATTCCACATTTTAGTTTATTATTCTGTCTTTGATTGATGTATTGATTCATTAATCTAACAAAGATCCACTTAGTAACCTATTTAGTGTTGGGAATATAGCAATGATAAAGCAGACGATTAAGTAGAAGATGCTCACTGTGAAAAATTTGGAAAGCAGAGCAAAGTGTAAAATAGAACCTAATTTAGTTTAAGTATTTGTACCCGTGCATTCTTTTTTCAAAATGTAAATATTTATCTAGCTAACATGCTTCAATATCAAGCCTAGTGTTTGTGTTTCTTGATTTATTTACTGTTAATCTGTAGAATATTTATTAGCAAGATGCCTTTTTAGGCATTTGAAAATCACTGTTTAGTTTTTTATGCCCCACATTTCTGATGTCTAAGAGGTTTTACAGTACAATTATTTATAAATGTGTTATTGCCTATATCATCTGAAGGGTCTTTAAGTCTGTTTTGGTAAGATGCTACTCAAATTCTCTGTCAAAGAGAGAGGGAGCTTACTTTAAGAGGTAGACATTATCATCTAACCATGTGATCCTTCATATGTGGATTTGAAGCTGTTGACACCCTTAGCCACTCAAATCCTTTTTGGAACAATTGGCTGGATGAGCCACCTACAGGAACACTCCTTTCCTAGTTCTTTACACGCTCAGAGATGTGTGTGGAAGATTTGGAGTTGAAATAGCTGAGTTTAAATCTCTGCTCTGCTACTTCCTAACTGGGTAATTTTGGCTGAATCACTTAACTCTCTCTCTTTTGTCCTCATCTATAGAGTAGAGGTAAAATACCAACCCTGCCTATCTCACAGGGTTGCTGTGTAGGCAAAAAGACAATGTGAGGGTTTAAATAAAAGCATGCTATTAAACCCAAATAACCAATGCTTAGGCTGGGGTTAAAATGAAGCCCAACAGTCAGCATGTTACCACAGATCATAAGGACGGATAATTGACTTTGGAGCCTTCAGACCAATTTAGTCAGTTGGACTGATTAGCTTTGCCAGTTGAAGTTTACAAGTTCACTAAAATGGACTATCGAGTTCTTCCATTAGTCAAACCAACAAATACATTTGGTATTAACTACGTGCATGCCACTGGGCTTGTGTTGTGGAAGATATAAAGAAGCTCTCTGCCTATAAGAGCTTACTATTTAGAAGGTAAGGATGTCAATCAAGTATACAGAAAACAAAAATCACTTTAAGGGCTTCCCTGGTGGCGCAGTGGTTGAGAGTCCTCCTGCCGATGCAGGGGACGCGGGTTCGTGCCCTGGTCCGGGAAAATCCCACATGCCGCGGAGCGGCTGGGCCCGTGGACCATGGCCGCTGAGCCTGCGCGTCCTCCGCAACGGGAGAGGCCACAGCAGTGAGAGGCCCGCGTACCGAAAAAACAACAACAAAAAAAGAAATCACTACGTTTTCAACAGAGGGGTTTATTTATTTCTTTTTACTTTGAAACAACCATAAACTTTCATGAGCTTGTCACTTTTGAAGATTCTAGGCCATTTACTTTGTAGAATATCTCTCAATTTGGCTTTGATATTTCCTCATGATTAGATTCAGGTTACATAGGAGTGATGAGTGGTGCTGTGTTCTCAGTGCATCCCATCAGGTGGCGCACATTTTTGGTTTGTCCTGTTATTGATCATGTTCCCTTTGATCACTTTCTTGTAGTCTGTCAGACTTCTCTACCATAAAGCTAATCTTTCCCCCTTTATAGCTACTATTTGAAGAGATAGTTTACTTTGAGACTATGTGAATATCCTGTTCCTCATCAAACTTTAATTAATCCATTCATATCAGTACAAAATCTTGTTTTCATAATTTGTTTAATGAATTATAATGTTACTATCATTATCTTGATGTTCAAATTGTCCCTATTTTGTCCAGAGGGAACCACTTCATTCTGGCTTCTGTGTCCTTTTGACATGTCCCCTTTATTATTTGAGTATTTTCTTACATTCTGATCCCAAAAGATGTTCCAGGCTCGTCTTAATCTTTCCCTACCACAGCGCTGGAGAATGACTTATAGAGATCAAGACCTGGCTCTGAGTGTGCTCATTGCCTTTGGGGTGTTGCTGCTTTCAGATTCTAACAGAGGAGATTTAATTCAGGGAATAGATTAAGCTGCTGATGGGGAAGCTGGAGGCAAATAGGGGTCAGTAAGGCTACCCAGAGAAACCACTAATGCCCTTAGGCTAGAGGGCCAAAAGAGGGATGTAGTGTGCTCAGGAGGTCAGGGCATCTGGAAGAAGTCTGAGAAGTACTGGACTGTCTAGAGGGAACCTGAGCCATGGAGGATGTGCAGCTGCTACAAGAGAAGCCACGTGAGGAGGAGAGGTTTTTCCCTTCCTTTTGCACTCCCATCTACTCTCAGTACCTCCCGTTGGCCTGACTTGGCCAGAATCCACCTGTCACAGGATCCTGGGAAACAAAGCCTGCAGAGTCAGCCCCCTGAGACGGAATGTAGAGGAGTGGAAGGGATAAAAATAGAACTGAGGGTAAAAGGTCCAGGACTCACACAAAAATATATACATCCTTGCATCCTGGTAATTGCCATTTGAACAAAACAAATAACGAGTGTTTTTGTGACTTGAGATGGGTAACATCTTCTCTGATGTGGCCACTTAAATTTAACATGTTCCCAAGAATCCTCACCCTGCCTTTTAGAACCCAGGCATTCACTGGGTCACTTATTACTACTAGAGGGCAGATAACTGCACCTTAACCTGTGCTCTGACTCACTCTTCCCTTCCTGTTTCCAGGCAATCTCTATTTTGTGAGAAGGAGCCTTTAGGCTCTAGGCTGAGTCACAGAGTCCAGTTCACCTCTTTACGAGATATTTTTATCTCGCATATATATATATATATTTTTTGCGGTACGCGGGCCCTTCACTGTTGCGGCCTCTCCCGTTGCAGAACACAGGCTCCGGACGCGCAGGCTCAGCGGCCATGGCTCACGGGCCCCGCCGCTCCGCGGCATGCGGGGTCCTCCCGGACCGGGGCACGAACCCGCGTCCCCTGCATCGGCAGGTGGACTCTCAACCACTGTGCAACCAGGGAAGCCCCTCTCGCATGTTTTTGATTGAATTATGTCCCCCCAAAGATGGTGAAGTCCTAACACACCTGAATATGTGACTTTATTTAGGAATAGCGTCTTCACAGATGATCAAATTTAAATGAGATCAGTGGGGTGGGCCCTAATCTAATACAACTTTATAAAAAGGGGTAATTTGGACACAGACACACACAGACATACACACAGGGAAGATACCATGTGAACATCATGGCAGAGATCAGAATGATGCATCCATAAGCAGAAATGCCAACCACCAGAGTCCAGGAGAGAGACGTGGAACAGTTTCCCTCACAGTCCTGAGACGGAACCAACCCTGTCGGCACCTTGGTCTCAGACTTCTAGCCTCCAGAACTGTGAGACAATAAACTTCTGTTGTTTAAATCACTCAGTTTGTAATACTTTGTTGTGACAGCCCTAGCAAACGAATACACTGTATTAGAGGTAGATGTCAGGTATTCAGTTATCTACTGATCAAGTGCTACTTGGTCTCCAACAGTGGAAAGTGGTGTAGTAAAGGGGCTGGAAGGAGTACAGGTGTGACCTGAAGACCTGCATTTTCTTCTTTACTTCTGCCTGGGAACAACTTGGTTAGTATTGAGTTTGTCGCTCCCTGTTCCTCTGCATTTCCTGGTGGCAGGCCTGCCTTTGCCCATTGCTGACAAGGCACCAGAGGATGGTCAAAGCTGATAGCCAGCTCTCTTTGTGTTGGTGTTCAGGCCTGGCCCCTGCAGCTGGTCAAAGGCTGGGAGCAGGGATTCCACATGTCATTTTACTTTCCTCCTTTGTGAGCAAGCTTGGGTTCCTGCTGTAGGCCTCAGGTTTATGTAGGTCTGGCATTGGCTCAGCACTTGGATGGAGGAGCAAAACCACATGTAAACAATATGTTGCTGGTATGACAGTCAAAATGCTACCATCTATTCATGGGACAACGTTCCTGCACTCTTGGATACAGAAAAAGAAAAAAAAAGTGTTGCTGTTCTGGTTGGTTAGTTGGTTTATTTGATTATTTTGTCTATATATAGAGTGTCACCTGCTAAAGCCAACTAAAGGTCAGCCTTTAGGTTTTCAGTTTATATTGGCCAAGTTTCTCACATAGGATTAATTATATACACTTCGAAGGTTACTCATCAAATACTGGAGATTAAGATCACATACCTTAGGAGATGACACATAACTGAAAGTATGCAATGTTGTATCATGTGGCAGACACAATGCAGTTCTAGAGAGTTGGCCCAGAAATCTCCAGAGAGTTGATCTTTATGGAATTTGGCCTCAGTATTGAGTATATTACTGACATATGCTACGTGTTATTTCATGCTTGTAATTATCTGTAATTTGCTACACAATGCTTTGTTGCTATTAACCCTAAACATTTTGGCTTATGGGGATTTGAGATGATGTAGAACTTTTACCTCCAAGTACTTAGATGTGAAACATGTCACTGATGTTAGGAAAGGTGACAGGACAAAGGCTCGAGGGTCTTGAACTGAGGAATAAGAAGCGAGGCCTAGAGCTCTAAAAAAACTATTTACTTTCATGACCATTTATATGACCCAACTTAATGGCTCCCTATAATTAATAATGACTATTTCTTTTATTTTCTCTGTGAAAGTAGGAAGTGATTTTCAAATGCTGTCAATCTGTATATTTATTATAAGTGAAAATATTTATTTCTCTTTTTCTTTTTTACTAGAGTATCCTAGCCCTTCTTTCTTTTTTGAACCCTCCACCCCATTGTTCATAGAAACGCATGTGGGATGGATGGATGGATGGATGGAGAACATCATCACGTCATCCGCTTTCTGAGTTCACAGATTTTATCATTTGGTATAGGTAGAGCAAAATCAAATGCTCTGTTGCTGTTTCTCTCACACTGTACCCGAACTCCCGGAGGAAGTTCCTCAGGGAACAGAGCCTCAGGATAAATATGTCATCTCTTGTTGGAGTATCAACTTTACTAAGATGTTTGGGAAATAATATAATTTTTATATTAAAACACTCAGGTTTATTATAGAGTAGAATATGTAATCAGCATGACTTAAAACCATAGAACACAATTGTGCCTGACTGCTTTTTCCAAGATACAAGCAATAAAATGTAATATTTAGAGTAGAAATTCTGGACTCATGTGAACCACTTAAAACCTTGCTAGACCTTGGGCAAGTTACTTAACCTCTTTACCTCTCGGTTTCCTCCTCTATAAAATGGGGCTAATAGTCATATGAAACTTACAGAGTTGGTAGAACATTAAAGGTGCTTAGCTTAATGTCTGGCACATAGTAAATATACAAATTTTAGCTGTGCTGCTGCTGGTGACATGGTCAGAGCTTTGGAGCTAAAACTTGATGCTTCTCAGTCACTAGGGGTAGATGTGCAGCACTGCTCTGGAGAAATTAAGCCCACTTCTGCCATCTCCTTTTTGGGTCTGGGCATTCAGAACATGCTGAGGAATTAGCCCTAAGCACAACTGTGAAGAGACAATTGTTGCTCTTGAATTTAGAGTCAGTGGTGCTTGCTGGATGGTACATAGTCTCTGGGCCACTAGGAGTTAAACATTATCACAAAGAGAGAAACTTGGACCAGATGGCTGGATTGGTCAGTGAGCGGGGAAAGGATGAAGTGTCAAAGTCTTTAGTTTGAGGGTCTACAAATGGTGCTGCTTCCCTCAAGAGCAGCATATGGGGCTGAAGTCAAAGGATTAGATCAGGATAAGAAATATGAGGCAGAGATCCTGCTACTCTCCTCTCCTGTGGTCTTACAGACCTTACTAATGGATTACCACACTTTTTTTTTAACAGATCTCAGGTGTGGCTTCAGAATCCTTCTCAATATGATGCTCCGGTAGACACTAGTAAATGATGATCACTTGAGAAGTTTCTTTCTGGGTAACTCTTGAGAAATTCTAGGAGTTTTGGACACAATTAGCAAGAAAAGTTAGCAACAGAAGTGGCTTCAAAGACTCATCTGCCTGAATGAAAGGCCTTCCATGAATCACCATATTTTAATCTCTGTTTCTCCCAAACAACTCTTTTAATTCAGCTTTCAGGATGCAAAGCAGTAGGATAAAACTAACGCATATGGAAGCTAGAATGATAGATACTGATGTCCTAACTTTCCCACTATATTTGCATTTTAAGAAGAGCTAATAAAAATGAGAGGATGTTATGCTGGAATTCCATCCCATGTGTTTTTTTTATAAACTCCTGCCTGATTCTGTCTAGATGGTATTTTGTGTTCTCAGATGGGGAGGGGTATATACAGGCTACGCCAATGCACAGTCACTCATACCAGTGCCAAGAGAGGCTCAAAGGAGGAAAGCTCAGGTCATGGGTAAGAAGGGTAAGGCCACATCCCTGTGGTCAGTGGGTGGAGCACAAACAAGAAATATTTTTACTTTTTGCCCGTCATTTCCACCAGCTTCATTGAATTGAATCTCCCTTCCCTGCTGTGTAGTAAAGAATTTAACTTTGCTCAGAGAGAGGTCTGGCCTTTGACCTTGACTCCTGGGAGGTAATCTCTAAGCCTTTGAAATATTCTGCCTGATAAAAGTTTCTTTCTTTATCTGGGGACCTTGGGCCACACCAGATAGTCTAACAATGTAGTTTGTAGTGGGGACTTTGGGTCGTGTGGTATCAGCTCACTCTCGAGAGGGGCTGGAGGTGGAGGTCAGCCATGTGAGCCTCAGTAAAGGCTCTGGTCACCAAAGTTTGGGTGAGCTTGCCTGTTGGTAATACTCAGTGTGTATTGTCACACATTATTAATGGGAAAGTTAATGTTATCTGTGAATGCACTGGAGGGGACAACTGGAAGTTCTGTGTGTGGAGCTTTCCTGGACTCTGTCCCATGCATGTATTCAATAGCTATTAAAATGCTATTTTTTTTTTTTTTTTTTGCGGTACGCGGGTCTCTCACTGCTGTGGCCTCTCCCGTTGCGGAGCACAGGCTCCGGACACGCAGGCTCAGCGGCCATGGCTCACAGGCCCAGCCTCTCCACGGCACATGGGATCTTCCCGGACCGGGCACGAACCCGTGTCCCCTTTATCGGCAGGTGGACTCTCAACCACTGCGCCACCAGGGAAGCCCTAAAATGCTATTTTAATCTGCATTAACACTGTAACACTGTAAGAAAACAAAACCATGTGTATAACAGCTTTCAGTGAGTTTTTTGAGTCCTTCTAGTCAGTTATTGAATCTGAGGTAGTCTTGGGGATCCCTGAACTTGCAATTGGTGCCTTAAGTGACAGTGGTTTTGGGGACTGTTCCCTAACTTTACACCCTCTGAGTAACAGATTCCTTCCTGTTATATTGGATGGATTCATTAACTTTCCAGATCCTTTGGTTAGTGAGAATCTATCAGATTCAAAGTTCTCATTTTAAAGTTTCAGTCTCCTCCATTACTAGCCAGATTTGTGGCTGGAGGAACTTGAGATGGGATGGGTCTTGGTCTTTCTTTCTAGTCCTGTACCCTTCTCATGATTTCCCCCTTCTCCTTCTGGATTTCCCCCTTCTCCTTCTGATTCCCTAGCTCCTCAGGTGGATTGGCACCCTGATAAAAGAGAAGGAAAGGGAAAAATATCACACTGTGTTGGTTGACTTTGCCTTTCCAGCTAACCCTGGACCAGTGCTGATGCCTTCTATATGGCAGGTGTCACAGGTGCCGGTGCCCTCGTGGGGGCACATGACTCTATTCTCCCAGGGTTTGGTAGGGGGATGCTTACTGCACTGTGTCCTGCCTACACCTCTTCAACCCCCTTCAACTGCCTTGTGCTTGTTCCCCTCTCCTTGGGGACAGGGCATTGAGAAGATGGTGTAAGTTACATTACTCAGGGTCACTTGAAATCATTATTAGGGTTCACTGTGGCTCCGCTCTACCCTATCATCTCTTCACTTCTGTTTCTTGCTCTGGTAGGTTTAGGGTAGATGAGTGGTTCTTGGTGTCAGGACCACTTTATCCTCTTAAAATTATTGAGGACTCCGAATGTCTTTTGTTTGTGTGAATTATAGCTCTCAATATTTGCCATGCTAAAATTACAACTGAGAAATTGAAAAATATTTATTAATTCAGTTAAAAATAACAATGATAAACCCATTACATATCAACTTAATTATTTTTAATGAAAAATAACTATATTTTCCCAAACAAGCGTCAGTGAGAAGAGCAGCATTGTTTTCCATTTTTGCAAATATCTTTAGTGCCTGGCTTAATAGATTGTAACTGGATTCTAATATCTTATTCTGCATTTAGTCTTTAAAGTTGTGATCTTTTTAAAACTGAGATATAGAAAAAAATCTGGCATGACACAGATACACAGTTGGAAAGGGAGGAATATCCTGATAGTGTCTTCAGGTAATTGTGAGTAGTCTTTGTTTTTTTCTTTTTTCTTTATCTTCTATATTGGAGTATATTTGGTTTATAATGTTGTGTTAGTTTCAGGTGTACAACGAAGTGATTTAGTTATACCTATTCTTTTTCAGATTCTTTTCCCATATAGGTTATTACAGACGTGAGTAATCTTCTTAAATACTATACCAAAATTTGAAAGCGGTAGTTTCTTAGAGGTTGGTTGCAATGTGGAATTTAAAACCATATCAATAAACTTTTCATACTATGTTGCATTAAAATCCATTGATCCCTCTTGCACATTGAATAATCATTAACCCATGCATGATTTCTTAATATGCAGTGACTATTTGAAAAATATTGGTTCACCTAATCAGATCTTCCAACTATGAACATCTTTCATTATGCAATATCCGAAGTATCACATACCAATGTCATTAGAAAAGTCCTTAAGTATCAGGAAGTTTTCAAGGTCATTGTGGTAGACACAAATTTTCCAAAATTTTAATTTTCACTTGAGAACTTAAATTTTATTTTTGATAACGAATACTATGAGCTGTTTTCCTAGAAGTGACAGGCTTACTTTGCTGATTTTGAGAAAGTATCTGCCAAATACCCAAGTCTGAAAAATGATAGTTTGTCTATTATTCATTCCTTCAAGTAAAAATAATGTCTACGGAAAGCAGAATAATGGTCCACCAAAGATGTCTGTGTCCTAATCCCTGGAACCTGTGAATATGTTACTTTGCTAGTGAAAGAGACATTGAAGACGTGATTCAGGTAAGCATTTGAAGACAGGGCGACTGTCCTGGATGACCAGGCTGAGCCCAGTGTAATCACAGGGGTCCTTATAGGTGAATGAGGGAGGCAGGGAATTTGGAGATGCTTTCCTGCTGGCTTTGAAATTAGAAGAAGAAGCCATGAGCTGAAGAAAGCAGATGGATTCTGCAAGCTGGAAAAGGCCTCCCAAAAAAATGAAAAAAGGGATTTTTTTCTTAGAGCTTCCAGAAGGAATTTACTGCTGACACCTTGAGCCCAGTGAGATCTACATCAGACTACTGCCCTCCAGAAATGTAAGATAGTAAATTTGTGTTGTTCTAAGTTTGTGGCATTTTGTTATAACAACAATAGGAAACTAATACAGTGTTCCATGAAAAGAGCAGCTACCTCAGCTCACAACTCCATCACATAATACTTTCCCTGAAGACAACAGGGTACTTCAGTATGCAGCTGAAGTGCTTTACGTGTACTTCCCTTCATTTTCTTGCAGGATATTAAGAAGACAGGTAATCAAGCGACAGGGTATAATAAAATTAATAACTTTTAGTACTTCATCAAGGACATCCTTGTGGGTATCATTTTTCTCCTTCTAACTGTGAGTGGTGGAGGTTAAGAATACAATGATTAAGTTTGGTGCCACTGCCTTGATTCCTGCTAAGGTACCCGTGAGTTTTACTCTCCACTGCTTTCGTACTATCTGTGCAAAAATCAAAACAGTGAGAAGGCAAGTAATATCTTAGGATTCTTATGAAATGAGTTTTGACCTTGGGAACCCCCTGAAAATGTTTAGGAGACAGCCGGGGGCCCACAGTGTTAAGACTGCTGAGGTTAATCCTCGTATTACAAGACATTCACTTTTAGTAATACTGCTCCTGCCTCTCAAGGAAGGGGAGGAAAAGCCAAAAAACCTCTCCACAGACTTCTAGAAAATTCCCACTCCTTCCCAACTGTCTTTTTATACCCACAGGAAGGGGGTGGTACTGGATTGATGGCTGAGGGTAACAGGATTGGCCGTGGAGAGGGCATTTGTGCCTCAAGGGTACAGAATATCTTTTCTCTCAAGTTTGAGGTCGCTCAGTAGTCAGTTCTAAAGGCTCTGGATTTTGCATTGGGGCTTAAGTTACAAGTGGCAGTTCTATTTTCAAGAGAATTCCCAGTTCTGCTTTTAGCAAGAGTTAAATACTCCAAACCATGTTGTGCTTTAAAAACTGAATACAAATCAGGAAGCAGTTTGGAAAAAAGTTTTATTATAACCCACTATTAGCTCCATCCAGAAGGCCAGATGTGCTCCTGCAGAAGTGAAAAAGTCAACTGGTACAAATGAAAAGTACTCTCAGGCCTTAGAGTGTCCTGAGCTCCTGTAAGAGCAATTGGGGGCCTTTGAGTTCCTGTATTTGGCCTTCTGAAGACAGCGGGTGCCAAGTAAATGTCACTAACTGACTGATGGAAGGACTAGGAGAGAAATTGGAGCCATTTGATGGTGGCAAACTTTTAAGTAGGAAAAGCTGATTCATCCCATTTGGACCCTTCAGGGAAGCAGTAGGAGGATTGTGTGCCTCCTGGGTAAATTTGTGTCTGGCTCTTCTACTTTCTTGCTATGTGATTTTGGACAGTTAACAATTTTGAGTGTCATTTCAATCTCCTGTGATATAAAGGTAATAAAATTACCTGATGTTTATTATGGGGGCATAATAATCTAGTGGTATACATTGAAGTATATATTGCACCATGTCGTTCAAATTTTAATTCCAATATAATCTTAACTTAGATAGCTTTCAGGGCAAGTGCAAGGGCAGCCTGGCAGTGAGGAGCAGGGCAGAGGAGGGAGAGTCAGGCCTAAGAGCCCAGACAGCTTCCTTATCCCTCATCTCAGTCCCCACATTCTAAGCTCAGACTCTGCTGGTTTTGTTTTCATGACTCTGGGGGGTGGTTTCAATATCTTTTCATAGTGCATTCTGGACATCACCTGCAACAGAATCACCTGGGGTGATTGTTAAATATGTAGGTTATACCCTCCTGCAGGCAGATTCCTGGCCCTCCCCTCCAGACCCACTGCAGCAATCTCTGATGCTGGAGTTGACACGTCCCAGGAGATTCTGATACACGTTCAGTTTGAGAGCTGCTGCCTTAAGCGCTTTGTGAGTCAAGGTCCTCATCTATAGAAGAGCGTGTTTTATTAGATGTCAGGTCTCCTGCATGATGCCAGAAGAATCAATTTCACTTATGTTTTTTTCATGATTTCAGAACTGTCATACTTTTACCCTCAACCAAGATATCAGCTTATTTATTTTAAAGATTAAATGTATAGGTCCATGGTGGAGAATAATCAATGAATGGAAGTAATTTTTGTTTTCTGTAATGATTTTTTAGAAATGGAAATATTCACTATTTTTGCTCTGGCCAAAATATTCACCTGCTGATGAATTAATTTGAGATGCAAGGCACGAGGTGTAACTAACAGAATCGGCAAACATGCAGGAAAGTCCATCTCGTGGTTAGGTCTGTTAGAAAGAGACCTCAGACATCCATGGAGCAACACAAGTATGCTTAGGTTGGAAAGGAGCACATAGGGGCCTGCTGACAGTAGACCAGGGACTGTCTGAATGCAGTCAAAGGAAATTGGATCCGAGCACGTGCTTTGCTTCAGCCTGTGCAATCATTCTTTTCTCATTATCATCACCAGATGATAGTTAGGTCTTCCTTGGCACATGAGGCTGAGCTGGACCTTGCACTCACAGAGTGATCAATTTTCTGGAGGTAAATTCCTCTGCTGTCAGAAACAAGGGACAGTTTCCAGATGACTGCTGCTCTCTCCTCTACAAAGCCCAGTTTTCCTCGTCTGATGACCATATGTCCTGGATTTTCTTGCCAAGACTCAGTTTCATGTAATTTTATTCTTTTCAGTAAAATGAATAAACCTCTAATTAAATCTGACATAATTGGTCCTCATTTATAAGACTATAAATATATATATACATTACACAAATAAATTCGCAGATCAGAAAGAAAAGATTCCCTTGTCAGATCAGACTTTCCAAATTTGGTTCAGAAATCACGGTCATCTAAGAGGTCAGGTGAAAGGCAGAAGTACTCAGTGTTGCTAAAATGGGTAGGTAGAACTATTTAACAATGAACATATCAAATGGATACAGGCCAGTCCTGTCTGCAAAGACAGCATCAAGTTGTGTATGTATAAATACGTCTGCTTTTGGTCGATGTTCTTCTAAAAGTGGTTTTGTTAGCAGAGTACATTTTTTACAGCTGGGGAGCCGCTCATGGTTAAGATAATATTGGCAGATGGATTTAAGAGAAGCAGCAAGGTGTGCCCAGCTACCACTGGAATCCTTTTCACAGATCTCGCTTTGCTTCCCACCTATTGCTTTCTTCTGCCAGTTTCATTTTTGTGGGCAAGACTGACCAGCTCTTGTTGGTCTGAGTTCCTTTTATGCTCTTATATCCTGGACAGCATGCCAGATACTTTTTGTTTCTTCTTCTTTAGATATGAACTGAACAGTTGATAAAAGTTGAATCATTGGTTCCAAGTTTCAGCTCTAATTCAATTTTAGTTCCTATCCTTCTTGGTGCTCTTAGAAACACTGAATAACTTTCCCTTTTGCTGGATTTTTTTGGTGACTATGATCCCTGAACCCAAAATTGAAATTTGTGATCTGACAAGGGATGTATTTTTCTGATTTGTACATTTATTTATTTGAAATGTCTTATAAATGGGGACAAACTATGTCAGATTTAGTAATCAATTAAATGAATCACTTTTTTTGTTGCTGCGTGTTGGGCAAGAAGCCCCTTCAATTCTTGGCTTTTGTAGGTCTCTGTTGAGGTGACCCTGAGCTGTTCACATGGCCCTGGGCCCTCTGCTGATGCTGGGACACACCTGGGACAGAAATCCCTGTGAGGCTGTCCATGGTCTTTTCTGCTGCAGTTTTTCCCTCACTGGCATTTGACCCCCTCCCAACCTGAGTGGGTCTACTAGGAATCAGAAAGTAAGCCCCCTTTCTCTTTTTTCTTCCATCCCAATGCCAAAAGAATCCTTCTCACATCTAAGGTGCAGGGATGAGATTCTGCCTCCAAATTTTTGCCCAAAGTATTGTGGCTACACACCTAATCTTCTTCTCACTCTGGAATACAAAACCCAGAGAGGCTGACTCTCTACTGCTGTTTTCTGTGCTGCCAAAAAACTTTCCTTGAGGCAGCCAGCTGGCTGGATACTGGGACAACAATGAACCATAACATATCTTAGTATTTCAGAAGTACTGCACTGAATTGCTATGCCTGTGAGCTCTTTCTTCATATCTTCAAATTCCCCTTGTGTAATTTTTCACAAGTGTCTTCCCTCCCTCTGATACATATTCTGGAAACTAAGAACAGATCTGTAGCCCTGACTGAGGATTTCCTGAGGAATCTCCTTGCAAATAGAGTTTATTTACTGCTGACTGATATAAAACCTTCCAGACACCATTTCCTTCACTTTGGTTCCTTTTGCAGAACTTAAATTTTTGGAAGAAAATGTAAAAGAAGAGGGTAAACGTCTATGGGTTGAATCATGTCCCTCCCAATTGTATGTTGAAATCCTAACCCCCAGTACCTCAGAATGTGACCTTACTTGAAAATAGGGCTGTTGCAAATGTAATTAGTTGAGGTCAAATGGGAAGAGTGAGCCCCTAATTCAATATGATTGGTGTCCTTATAAGAATACGGCCATGTGAAGACAAGAGACACAGCAAGGACATCATATGAAGACAGAGAATTGGAGTGATGCATCTGTAAGTCGAGGGATGCCGAAGATTGCTGGCAAACCACCAGAAGCTAGGAAGAGGCAAGGAAGGAGTTCCCCCTACAGGTTTTAGAGGGAGCATGGCCTTGCTGACATCTTGTTTTCAGCTCGTGGATTCCAGGACGGTGAGAGAATAAAATTCTGTTGTTTTAAGATGACCGGTTGTGGTACTTTGTTATGACAGCCCTAGGAAACGAATACATAAACCACTGATTTAGAACTTGAGTTTTTTGGAGTTTTTAAAAAATTCAAAGTACAACATACAACAGTAAAGTACATAAAGTAAAAGTACACAAATTTTAAATATATTGTTCAATTTTTTATATGTACATTTCAATAATTTTTTCCATATCCCTGTGCAGCTGTCATCCAGACCAATAGATAGAATATCTCCAGGACCCAAGAGGGCTCCCTTGGGCTGCATCCCAGTCAGTCATCTTCCATGACCTCAAGAGGTCACCACTATTTTGACTTCTCTCCCTCACTATTAGTTCTGCTTATTCTTGAACTCTACATAAACAGAATCATAAATATGTGCTCTTTTGTGTCTGGCTTCATCTGCTCAGCACAATGCCTATTGATTTATTCATGTTGTTGTGTGTGCCTGCACTGATTTCAGATTTAAGAATAATACAGTTCTCTATACTACTTTGGACAGAAATGAGCCCTTTCTTGCTTTTACAAGGTTTAGTTGCCTTCATGGATTGATTTAATTTTGCGACACAGTTTAATGAACTGGAAATGACTGGAGTCGTCAGCATAAGAAAGTTACGGTGACTGATTTTTAAAAAAATTTAATAGACATGTGTTTAACATCTGCCACTTGGTAGAATGAAATTAGAAATTGTAAATGAATTATGCAAGAAGAAATATGCTTGTAAACTGCATACATCACCAAAATGGCCCATGTGGAGATCTTGCTTAATTCTAGAAAAATTCAGGAGGAAAACAGAAACATTTGGTTCAGGAAGCATAGTAAATTCCCTTTGACCCAGCACTTAGACTTCTAGGAATTTATCTTAAGGAAATAACTAGATGTGCAAAAAGGTTAGCTACAAGGATGTCCTATTTATTATTGCTAATGGGGAGAGAAAAGAGAGCGAGAGCGAGGGAACTGGTGTGGGGAATAATCTAAATTCTTGGTAAATGAGGAGGATTGGTTAAATAAATTAAGGCACATCTGTAAGATAAAATCAATGTATTGTTTTGCTCTCATCTCTTCTCAAATTTAGTGCCTTTTCACTTACATCCAGTGTACAATATTTTACGGTGCTTGATTAAAAGATACACACTACTACATATAAAATAGATAAACAACAAGGACCTACCGTATAGCACAGGGAACTATACTCAATATCTTGTAATAACCTATAATGGAAAAGAATCTGAAGAAGTATGTATAACTGAATCACTTTGTTGTACACCTGAAACTAACACATTGTAAATCAGCTATACTTCAATAAAAAAAATTACCTATGTGTTTTAGAAGAATATTTAATGATGTAAGCATGTTGCCCGTATACATTTATTGGTAAGGTTGTTACTAAACAATAAGCACAGGATGATTTCATTTTTATAATAACATTATGTAAATACAGAACAAAGACTAGGAGGCTAAATAACAACATATAAATTAATAGTAGTTACTTCTAAGTGATAGGATTATGGGTGATTTAAATTTTCTTCTTTGTGCTTTTGGTTTCCCAAACTTTTGATATTGTTTCGTTTTTGAATTTTTATTTGTTTACTTATTTATTTTTTGGCTGCACCACAGGGCATGCGGGATCTTAGTTACCCAACCAGGGATTGAACCCGTGCCTCCTGCATTGCAAGTGTGGAGTCTTAACCACTGGGCCACCAGGGAAGTCCCTTGATATTATTTTTGAAATAAGAAAACTATTTCTTAAAAAAAAGAAAGAATAGGAATGAATCACCTGTTTTAAGGCTGTGTTCACTTTGCAGTAGATGATTTGATCCGAAAGCATGGTTTCTAATGAAGCTTTGGTTCATAAGAACATCCAACTGAGATTATTTTTAACATGGCTCACCTCTATTGTACATTGTTTCATACAAGCAAAACTTAACTTTCCTTTTTTTTTTATTATATGTTTTGGAATGTCTCCAAATAACCCTACTTTTTAATTGCAAAAAATATGCAACATATATATTCAAGTCTAGTGTAACATATGAACCTCATGAGTGAAAACTACTTTTTATTTTAACTTGATGTAAAGAACTGGGTGGGAAGATCAACCTACATGACCCACCCCACTGCTGTGCCTGCTTCTGGAAAGAAGAGGCTGTCTCCACCTTGGAACCCGGAATGAGTATACTTAGTTTTATTGCAGGGGAGGATGGATTGAAAGGGGAAGGGAATAGGAAGAGGGGGTTTTAGGCGTTTCAGCTTTGAATAGTTCAAAGCTGGACTCTAGACTATAATTTCAGATTGGGATTGAATGTGAAGAACTGAGACTACCAGCTACTGTCGAAGCTCAGGGGTCTGGGGCAGAAGGCTGGGGGTAAGGGGTATATGGACAAATGACCATGTGGGTACTTCTCGATTTGAAATCTGAGGCTGCGCCTTTACACTCTGTCATCTCTAATGTCTCTTCTTTTGGTATCCTTTAAAAATATTTTGTACATCTCTCTTGTCTCTTAGAGATGAAAGCAGATGTCTGGCTTGGTAAGACACTTTTTCACCATCTGGCGTTCACTACAGTCCTATGAAATTTATTGGTTTTGTTCTCATCTGTCCTCAAACTTAGTGTATTTCCACTTAAGGTCAACAGTTTATTCAAGTTGCAAACAGAAGAAAAATATTCTATCTTCAGTCTTTCTCTTGTGTCCATTAAAAACTCAGATTTCCTACAAGCCTATCTATGGAAAATTTATTTATGAGTAAATAAATTTATTTATTCTTCCCATTTAATTTCTTCATCAAACACTACTGTTCTTCATATCAGGACTAAGAAAGCAGTCCTTTGCTCCCCATTCCCGGTCTATTTTGTTTGTTTTCTGCTGTTGTAAACTTTCTTCCTCCCAATGGACATGCTGTTTCTCATCCATTTCCTTCAGAGTCAGAGGTGGGGCCTATGTATTGAGACTGGACCACAAGATATGGGCACAAGGCTCTATTATAATGAGCTGCCAGAAGACAAACACACATGCATTTAGATGTGCTTTCATCCACCAGAATTCTCAAGAACCACAAGGTGGTCACCACCTTGTCTGTGCGTGACCAGGAGTCCAAGGATGGCTGACCCTGCTGTTTGATGACTGCAGGTCTCTTTTCTCTTGGTGTCAGTTTCATTGGCTGGACTGATAATTACTAGTGAGTTGGGGACTCAGTCTTAGGGGTCCTTCCTCTGCAATCCTGCTCTTATAAAGTGCTTGTGGCAAAGAACCCTCTATATGCTATTGTAAGACATTCTCCGTGGGTTTTAGTTATTTCGAATTCAGACAAGGAAATGTGCTTGACCTGCTGTAATCTTTTTCTCTGTGAGTTGCATTTTTTTTTTTATGTTTTTACCATTGATGTCTGCTTTTGTAATCTTATCTCTTCTTTTTCCAATTGATTTTCCAGTGAATGTGACCAAGTTTTTGGTCATTTTCATGGTTGACGGTTGCCAGCTTTAGCAAATAAAAATATAGTACATCCAGTTAAATTAGAATTCCAGATAAACAACAAATAACTTTTAGTATATACCATACAATATTTGAGATATTTGTACTAAAAATTATTTTTTGAATATATATATATGTATACATATATATATATATATATATATATAAAATCTGAAATTCAAATTTACCTGGGCATTTTGTAGTTTATCTGGCAACTCTATTTCCATTTGACTTCAGAGCCTGTCCCTACTTAATTAACACCTCCAAAAAAACCACTCAGAAGAGCAAGCCCAATCAGCTGTTTTTTTCCGCTTTCTGATTACAGGTTATTGGCACAGAAAGGTAAAACTTCTGATGGAAGTGAGTCTTCTGGGATTATCTTTGGAATTTGCAATGTTCTGCCTACCCTCTGAGACTTTGTACATGATGCTCTTTATGTCTGGAGTTGTGCCTTCCTTGTCCCACCTCCCAGTACTCTCTCTCTGTGCCTTGGCTCTTGCTCTGCCTTGCCTGACCAGCTCCTACTCCTTCTTTTAGTTTCCATTCTGAGGCCGTTTCTTTCCTCTGAGAAAGAGGACTACACACATATGGGAGGAAGCGCCTGTCCTTTGCGTGCTCACAGCATCCTCAACTTCCCCACCAGAGAACCTGCTTATGGCATTTGGTCTATGAGGAGAAGACTGTACCTGTCCAGGCCATCGTTGTATCCTCAACAGTGCCTAACTGTTGAGTGAACTGTTGAGTGAATGAATGAATGAATGCATCTGGAGGACTGGGGTGGGGAGGAGTGAATAGGTAAACTGAAGAGTCTCCAATAAAAAATTTCATAGGAGAAAATGAAGACAAAAATGCTTGATTCTGGGAGAATGGCACAAAGCCAGAGAGGAGGGATGATCTTACACAGAGCAAATGCCTTTCATCCATATAATTCTCCAGCTCAGACTCCATGGAGTCACACTTAAGTTCTAAGATAAGGTGACTCCAAGAAAGAGTCAAAAGAGAAACCTCCATGGGTATAGACTGTGTCAGTCAGCATTGGCTGTGTAATAGCAACCACTCCAGGCATAAAGGTGGTGATGGTGTAGCTCACAACTCTGGAGTCCTCCAAAACAGACACTTTCACTTTATTTAGTTAATTTATTTTTTATCGGGGTATAGTTGTTTTACAATGTTGTGTTAGTTTCTACTGCGCAGCAAAGTAGATTTCCCTGTGCTATACAGCAGGTTCTCATTAGTTATCTCTTTCATATGTATTAGTGTATATATGTCAGTCCCAGTCTCCCAATTCATCCCATCCCCGCTTTCCCCGCTTGGTGTCCATACGTTTGTTCTCTACGTCTGAGACACTTTCACTTTAGTGAGCTTGAGCAGGACAGAGGAAAAGGGCAGACGTCCATAGCAAATACAAGCCTTAGTTCCTGTAGCCCCTTAAGACTCCCAGAATTCTTTGAGAGTTATTTTGAGGGGACCAGAGTTTTGGCAGAGTAGATGGAGAACAAAAATCAACAACTCCTGTTTATAACGTATGTGACCCTATTTTTACCCCCAGTTGGTGTGACCTGGGAGATATCGACTGTGTTCATATTTGCTAGCTTCTTTATTTAGAATAACTTATAAATAAAGATGATGGCTAATTCTTCCACATGCACTCTGCAGGGTCATTTATAGTTTCTCTCTGCAATTAAATTGCAGGCTCTGAAAAGAGTGGAGAATTTAATGAGGCAGATGAAAATCTGATAAATTGGCCTTGTCCTCCCTTGGAGCAGGGTTATGACTATATGTCACATAAGGGTGTTATTTACCAGTATTTTTAGGAGAAGTGATTTGCTTCTTATAATAGAAGACCTTTCAGATAATTATCTATGCTTGCTTCTTATTTAAATAACCTATAGTTGCACAAAATAGGAAAATTATGACCCCTTTTCCTGCTGTGAATTTAGATAAAAATGAGTGAATAGAGGACAAGATTGCATGATCAACACATTCTAATGTCACTTGGAATGGTGTGTTTTCTCTCTTTATTATAATAATGCAATGCCAACAGTTACATCTTCCTACTGAGGCAGTAAATGGAAGGAGAAACAATGTTGTTTGCAACAAAATTCTTTATATTTGCTTTTGGCTATAACTGAAAGGGAAATAGTTGTAATGGGTGGACAGAGGGGGTTAAAATCCCCATGGTGAGAGGAATTAGTCAGCATCTCACTTTCCTCCCAAATCTGTTTGCAAATATGTATTTACATAGAGATTGTGGGCCTTTTGGGAAAAGAGGCTGGAACACTGACCCACTCCCCACCTCCCCAGGTTCTCTTGACCTGGGCCATACATCATAGCCTCCTGGTGACTAATCCACTGATCCTAGACCATTCCCAGCCAACCAAACCAGAATCTCTAGGATGGGCAGGCGTCACCTTTTAAATAAAATTTTCTAGGTGATTCTAACGTGCACCCAGGTTGAGAACCACTATTCTAGAATGTACAAAATTATTTGTAGACCTGGAGTGTTGACAATAGAGATCAGACTTCAGGAAAGACTGTAGGTCCCTGAGAGACGATTCACTGTGAAGGCCTGAAGGCCCAGCAAGGTGGTGGCTGGTGGCATTCGTGCCTGTCAGCCATATGGCCAGCTCTGTGCGTGTGTGTGCTATACCCACAGACAGAGCAAGAGGGCCCTGCATATCATAAACATTGACACACCATGAGGCCAAAGCTTTTTTCCCAGTGTCTTAGAAAAGTTTTTTTTTTTTTTTATACTTGGTAACCTATTGAATGAATGGAAATTATGGAAAAGGAAATAATGAGCCAAACCAAGCCCTTCAAATGCATGCATGTGTGTGTGTGCGTGTGTGTGTGCGTGTGTGTGTGCGTGTGTGTATGACACAGAGAGAGAGTGAGAGTGAGAGAAGGAGAGGGAGGGAAAGAGGGAGAAATTGTGAGAGTCTTTTGAGACTCAGTTTTTCTGGGAAATCATGCGGATCAAGTATAAAATAGAAGAGAGGGAAAACTCTCACTGTGGCAGTTCTGTAGCTCCAGTGGCTGTGACCCGTGCTGGGGAGGATAGCGGAAGAGGGTTAATGAATTGTGGAGTCCTCTCTATGGGACTCATGGTGGCTGGGTGTGAAATCTTTGCTCAGCTAGTCTTGGTGGCAAATTAAAGAGTTGTTTCATCAGGATCTAGTGGCCATTCCCCTTTGGATTCTGGGATAATTTAGGGGAGGCAATGACTTCTTGGCTTGGAGAATCCCTAAGATTTTTTTGATCACGTAGATTCCACTATTCCATGGGAGGCAGGCAATGTCCTGGCCCAAGTCTGACTCAGAGAGGGGAACTTCCATGAAGACTTTGTCTTGATAATGTAACTTCCCAGTTCCACCCACTTAGTCCCATTATAACTCATATTGTATTAACAAGAGAGGCCAGAGGAGGAAATGTCTTGTGTGTACCTTGTCCTAACAGCATCTTTGACAGTTGGTCCATAACTGCATTCAAGGTTCTTCCCTGCAGCAAGTTAGCTTTCCTACATTTTGCAAGGAGTTGGGTCATGGGTTCTTACCTGAGACTCCTGAAAATAGGTACATAAGGAGATATGATGATAACAGAGTTTATCTAAAGCCACTGGCTGGGAACAAAGAAGGAAGAAAAGAAAGATAATTTGCAAATATCCATTCAAGGCCATTTCTCTCTGAGAAAATGTTTCCTTCATGCTTGGATCACAAAGGAAGATTGGAAGATTTTTCTTGAGGTCTGTTTCATTCATTTTATTTTACTATTAGTCTTCTCTTTGATTAATATCAAGCTCAGCAACCTCAGACCTCTGCAACCTAAATGCATCAAAGATCTTTGATATCACTATTACTATAATTCTGTAGGAATTATAGCTTTGCTGTGGTAACCCTTCATAGATCCCCTTTTTATTTCACAAAACAACGACAAGGTGACAGTAATAGCTTTTCGGGTGGAATTTTAGCCCTGAGCAGCACAACAGGGGAATGACCTGGGCTCTCATTCATTCCATTCTAACTGGGTTATAGCAGTTCAGCCTGTGAGGTGTAGAATCTGGGGAGGAGTCTGCAGCAAGGCCACTGAGATTTGGTTTTTAATATCCGCGGTGCTACAGCTGTGAGGCCCATTATCTTGGTTTATCTGATGCTATGCAGTAATTAAATATGTCTTCGTGCTTGATAAGTTTAAGGTTACATAAGTGCAGCATAAGAATCTGCATTCATGGAGCTTTCATTTAGGGTAGCAAGACATAGAACCTTAAGTAGTACGAGAAGAGTGTATATAATATATATTGCGGTGAACAGTTAAGAGCATAAGTGGGTAGGAAGAGCTGGAGAAAATTGCTTGGAATAAGTAGGACTGAGAGAGGTCCCGAAGGCTAGGAAGGATAAGTGGAAAGGTGAAAGGTATGACATTTGGGGTGACAAAATAGTTAAGCAAGGGTGTGGAGGTGGGAAACAGGTTGATGTATTTCATGAACAATGAGGAGACTGTTAGCTAGAGTATTCTTCTCTAGGGCTGCTGTAACAAAGTACTACAAACTTGGTGGTTTAAAACTATAGAAATGTATTCTCTCACAGAGGCTAGAAGTTTAAAATCAAGGTGTTGCACAGCCTCACTAGAGCTGAGGCTCAGCATGCGGCTTCACATGGAGCCCTTAATATTTAGATTCATTTAATGTTTCAGCATTTTTCTTGGGAATAACTAGAAATAACAAATATTTTTGAGAACTAGTGTTTTCTTGAAAGTACCACCAAAACCTAAGTGCATCTTTCTCAAGATTAAATTTCATATTATTGCAACAATGGAGCAATACAAAGGGTACTTTTTATTATGAAAAATATTTGTCCATAAATTGTGCCATCTTGTTGTTTAATATTATCATTAAAGAGCAGAGCGGTTTTGCACAAAAAAGGAAACCGTCAACAAAATGAAAAGGCAACTTACCAAATGAGAGAAGATATTTGAAAATCATATACCTGATAAGGGGTTAATATCCAAAATATATAAAGAACTCATACAACTCAATAGCAAAAAACCAATCTGATTAAAAAATGGGCAGAGGATGTGAATGCACATTTTTCCAAAGAAGACATACAAAGGGACAACAGGTACATGAAAAGGTGCTTAACATCACTCATCATCAGGGAAATGCAAATCAAAACCACAATGAGATATCACCTCACACCTGTCAGAATGGCTATTATCAAAAAGACAACAAATAACACGTATTGGTGAGAAGATGAATAAAAGGGAATCCTTGTGCACTGTTGGTAGGAATGTAAATTGGTGTAGCCAATATGGAAAATAATATGGAGGTTCCTCAAAAAATTTAAAATGGAACTACAGTATGATCCAGCAATTTCACTTCTGGGTATTTATCTGATGAAAACGAAACGCTAGCTTGAAAAGATATATGTGCACCCTTATGTTCATGGTAGCATTATTTATAATAGCCAAGACATGGAAACAACTGTGTCCATCAGGGGATGAATGGATAAAGAAAATGTGATTTATATATTATTCAGCCATAAATAGGAATGAAATCTTGCCATTTGTGACAACACAAATGGACCTTAAGGGCATTATAAGTGAAATAAGTCAGACAGAAGAAAGCAAATACCATATAATTTCACTTTTATGTAGAATATAAAAAAATTTTATAACTGAACTCATAGATACAGAGAATGGATTGGTGGGTGGAAGAAGCAGGGTGGTGGAGGGTGGGTGAAATGAATGAAGATGGTCAAAAGGTACAGAATTCCAGTTATAAAATAAATAAGTCCTGGCAATGTATAGCATGGTGACTATAGTTAGTAATACTATACTGTATATTTGAAAATTGCTAAGAGAGTAGATCTTAAGTTCCCATCACAAGAAAACAATTTTTTGTAACTATGTGTGGTGATAGATATTAATTAGACATTGTGGTGATCATTTAGCAATATATAAAAATACTGAATCTTTATGTGTACACATGAAACTAATATAATGTTATATGTCTGTTATAACTCAAAAAAAGAAGGAAATGAATAGCTAAAAGTACACTGGGGAAGTATTTTAGCAGGAGCAACTACAGTAGTCGTTCATGGTTACTTCTGCCCATTTCCTTTCTTGAGGTAAGGAGAATTTATAAGCTGTTAATTTTGTATGCTCTGCATAAACTGTTATAAAATTTTCAGATGTGAATTTAGCTTATTTTTTTACCTTCCAAAGATTCCAAAGAGAGTGGAGAAATTAACCAGAAAAGTTTATTTCAAAAGCAACTTTTATTAAAATGTCATTAGCAGTAGTTCAGGATATAAAGTTAATAACTTCTTTAATAAAGCTATTCATCATTTATAGATCCCCAACATATTTACCTGAGTAAACAACTCTGTTTTCCCTTCAGTTTCACTTAGTCAGTGTTAGGGGCAAGCATAGATTTTTTTCCTCTGGCTTGTGTTTATAAAATAACTCCTTTCAATCTGTTTTATGTGAAAGGAGATTAATATCTTCTTTTGGGGTGGTTCTAATGCACCACCCCAAAATGTGCATTTACACATATGAAAAGAAGTAAAAATATATTACAGAGCCTTTATTCTTATATATTAACTATGTGAAATTTAATTTTCTACCCATCAAAATATTTTCCCCTTTAATTAATTATCAATTAAACTCTCTTGTTCTTCTTGTACTATACACCTGAATTACCTTCCTACCTGCTATAAAATTCTATGAAACTTTTCATGAGGTGTTAGGAAAACATTATTCTGGATCCAGACCTCCAAAAGCTTTTTAAAAAAGCAATTTATCATCAAAATTAAAAAAAAAACAACACTTTTATGCTTCAAAGGACACTATCAAGAAGATAAAAAGACAATTCAAAAAGGGAAAAAATATTTGCAAATCATATATCTGATAAGGGACATGTATCTAAAATATAAAGAGCTCTTATACTCAATAAAAAAGAGGCAAATAGCCCAATTAAAAATGGATGAAGAGTTCAAATAGACATTTCTCTGAAGAAGATATACAAATGACCAATAAGCACAAGAAAAGGTGATCATTAGGGAAATACAAATCAAAAATCACGAGATGCCACTTCACACCCACTAGGATGGATGGTTATAATAAAAGAGACAGACAATAAGTGTTGGTGAGGATTTGGAGAAATTGCACCCTCGTATATTGCTTATGGGATTGTAAAATGGTGCAGCCATTTGGGAAATCAGATTGGCAGTTCCTTGAGTGGTTAAACATGGATTTGCCATATGAACTAGCAATTCCTCTCCTAGGTACATACTCAAGAGAATTGAAACACGTGGCCACAAAAAACTTGTACACAGGGCTTCCCTGGTGGCGCAGTGGTTGAGGATCTGCCTGCTAACGCAGGGGACACAGGTTCGAGCCCTGGTCTGGGAAGATCGCGCATGCCGCGAGCAACTGGGCCCGTGAGCCACAACTGCTGAGCCTGTGCGTCTGGAGCCTGTGCTCCACAACAGGAGAGGCCGCGACAGTGAGAGGCCTGCGCACCGCGATGAAGAGTGGCCCCCGCTTGCCACAACTAGAGAAAGCCCTTGCACAGAAACCAAGACCCAACACAGACGAAAATAAAAATAAGTAAAAGAAGGCTCAACATTAAAAAAAAAAAAACTTGCACACAAATGTTCATAACAGCATTATTCATAATAGTCAATGCTAACAGTCAAACCTAAATGCTTGTCAACTAATGAATGAATCAATGAAATGTAGTATTGTTTGTACAATGGTATATTATTGGGTCATGTTATGGACTGAATGTTTCTGTCTCCCCTACTGCCCCCCACACTCAAATATTGAAGCCATTACCCCCAATGTGATGATATGAAGAGAAGAGGTCTTTGGAAGGTAATTAGGTTTACATGGGCTCATGAGAGTGGAGCCCACATAATAGGATTGGTAGCCTTATAAGGAAAGGAAAAGACATTAAAGCATCTTCTCTCTGCCATATGAGGATCCAGTGAGAAGTTGGCCATCTGCAAGTCAGCAAGAAGGCCCTCACCAAGAACCAAATCTCCAATCTTCTAGCCCCTTTTTCGTGGACTTCACAGGCTTCAGAACGATGAGAAATAAATGTTGTTTAAGTCACCCAGTCTATGGTGTTATAGCTGCCTGAAATGACTAAGGTCATGAAAAGGGATGAAGTGCTGATACATGCTACACGTGGATAAACCTTGTTAAGTGAGAGAAGCCAGGCACAAAGCCCACCAAAAAAATAAAATAAAGTAAAAAAGAAAGAGAGAGAAAAGAAAAAAAGAACAAAGAGGGAACAGGTGCATTAGAACCACCCCAAAATCAGCTGATAGAGATTTAATTGGCATTGCCAGTGATTTCTGTCATAGTAGAGGGGTTAGAAGAGCAGTCAAAGTAGACAACTGTTTGCATCTGCAACACCACTTTGTGTCTGCCTCTCACAGGTTGGGTCAGTGGCAAGTGCTTAGACATGTGAACCAGGAAGAAATTTCAATAAACAGAGGCTGAAACTGGTGTGGTAATACCTGAATGTTGTGAGCATTTCTTTTTTTTTTTTTTTTTAAAAAGAAGATCCAATAGGCTGTTTTTATTAAAAAAAAATTTTTTTTTATCAAGAAAAAGAGTCCAAGGAATTAAACTTAATCCAATAGACAGTTGGCCCTTGAACAATGTGGGGTTAGGGGCGTGGACCCTCCACTCAGTGAAAAATGTGTGTATAAGTTATAGTCAGCCCTTCATAGTTCCTCCGTATATGTGGTTCCTCCATATACGTGGTTGCACATCTATGGATTAAATCAACCACAGATTGTGTAGAACTGTAGTATTTACTATCAAAAAAAAATCCACATATAAGTGGACCTGCACAGTTCAAACCCTTGTTGTTCAAGGGTCAACTGTACTAGCTTCTTAGTTCTAAAACACTTGCAGCAAAAACCAATTTTCTTTTAGTGTGGTGGGTAGCATTTCCTAATTACTGGAATTCCTTGGCCCATGAATGAGTAAGGGCAAGTGTCATGAGCCCTCTTAAAGTTAAAAAATTTTTTAAATTCTTTTATTATGGTAACATATGGCATGAAATTTACCATTTTAGCCATTTTTAAGTGTACAGATCAGTGGCATTAAATACATTCACATTGTTGTGTATGAAGCTACTTTTTGAAAGGTACTTTTTACTTGGTCATTTTTTTCCTTCAAAATATGAGTGACCCTCAAAGTCTCTGCACATCCAGTTAAGTGAGGTCAGTATCCTTGTAGAGAGAACTCTGACACCAATAAGATAATGCTGAATTACTTCATTTACTACTTGTTAGGTAGGTAAATTCTAGATTAGCAAATTCTGGATGAAAAAAGATTTTAGGTTCCAAGGATCTGTCGTAACCAATGTCAATGGAAAATTCTTTCTTTGAGATTGCCTTGATTCTAGTATACTGTTTAATCTACTTGGCCCCTCTGTGTCGTACTTGTTAAATTCTTTTACTAAATCTGGGCAGACATAACTGTTGCACTCCTTTACTTCCATAGCTGTTTCCAGGGATTGCCCTAGAGGAATTCCTACTTCTTGGCCTCTCAGCAGTTGCTGAATGAAATACAGTACAGCTCACCTTGTGACTGGAATGTGCTTACCTCAGCTGCCAATCACATGTCCTGTAGCCACAGAAAGGACAGGAGGGACAGCATCTTAATACCAGTCACTATCAGTTTTCCCACATGTCTTGTTGCTCAGGATGCTGTTAATGCAAGCACAGCCTGCATGGCTATGTACAAGCCTGGAATATTGAAGTACTCAAACCATATTTCAGTAGTATATTCTATTTTCAGGAGCATTTAGTGGAGATTTAATCAAAAGAAAGAAATGACATTCAGGTTGTGCTTTGAGTATTGAGAGAACATTTGCTCTATAAACCTTTCCATTAGGTGACAGCCTTAAACTATACCATGATAGACTGACCACTTTATGGTACCTGTGGCTTTTTCTATTACTTCTTTTTCACCTCTAATTTTGTTTATTTGGCCTCTCTTTTTTTCTTAGTGAGTCTGGCTGAAGGTTTATCAATTTTGTTTATATTTTCAAAAAAACCAGCTCTTAGGTTCATTGATCTTTTCTATTGTGTTTTTTTTTTTTCTTTTTTGGTCTCTAGTTATTTCTGCTCTGATCTTTATTATTTCCTTCCTTCTGTAAACTTTGGGCTTTTTCTAAGTCTGTCAGATGGAAAGTTAGGTTGTTTATTTGAGATTTATCTTGTTTCTTGTGGTAGGCTTGTATCACTATAAACTTTCCTCCTAGAACTGCTTTTGCTGTGTCCTATAGATTTTAGAAATTTGCATTTCTATTTTCATTCATCTCAAGGTATTTTTTGATTTTGTCTTTCATTTCTTTGTCGATTCACTCTTTTCTTAGTAAGATGTTGTTAGTCTTTACATGTCTGTGTTTCCTCCATTTTTCTTCCTGTAATTAATTTCTAGTTTCATACTGTTGTGGTTGGAAAAGTTGTTTAATATAAATAATTTCAATTTTCTAAATTTATTGAGACTTGTTTTGTGGCCTAACATGTTATCTATCCTGGAGTAAATTCCATGTGCACTTGAAAAGAATGTGTATTCTGCTGGGGTTTTTTGTTTGTTTATTTGGTAGAATGTTCTACAGATATCTATTAAGACCATCTGGTGTAATGTGTCATTTAAGGCCACTGTTTCCTTATTAATATTCTGTTTGGTTGATCTGTCCACTGATGTAAGTGGTATATTCAAGTATCCTACTATTATTGTATTACTGTCAATTTCTCCCTTTATGCCTGTTAATATTTGCTTTATATATTTAGGTGCTCCTATATTAAATGCACATATATTTATGAATGCTATATCCTCTTCTTGGTTTGACCCCTTTATCATTATACAATGGTCATCTTTTGTTACAGACTTTATTTTAAAATCTGTTTTTTCTGATATGAGTATTGCTATCCCAGCTTTCTTTTCATTTCCATTTGCATGGGTTATTTTTTTCTATTCCTTTACTTTCAGTCTTCTGTTCTTCCTTGATGAGTTAGTGTCTTAATTCTTTGTTCTTCCCAGTAAAAGCCAATTCTCATAGCCTTCATTCATAATAAGTGTAAATGATGTCAAATACCTTATGGTATTATTCTTCCAAGGGTATTTACATTTTCTAAATTGAAGGTATAATGGCTTAGTATGGCATTTGAATAATTATTTTCACAATGAGAAAAGATTTCTTTTTCAAAAATAGATTGTTTTGTTTTGAAATTCTTATTGACATTTAAAATTTTGAGAAATATTATGCAGTGGTTTGACATACATTAGAACTCTAGAGAGAGAATAAAACTGTTAGCAGAAAAGAGAAGCTATCTGTGGGCTTACACAGGATAGTATCTCACTTTCTTCTTTCCTCTTCTTTTTTGAAGAAGTGGCAAAGAATGATTCCCTTTTCACCTTGGCTCTGAAGGATATGTTTTATGTGTTGGCAAGTCTTACCCTTGCACATAAATGAATTATACTAATAGTAACCAGAATCTCAGAGCATTATTAGTGTTTGATTTGATTCTGGGGAGAATTAACCAGGTACCACTCCACAATCAAACAGCAGGCAATAGCATTTAAAGTAGTTGCCTGTCTGTAGGCAAGGTTGTCCATAAATTCCAAATATTTCATAGAACACCCACCCAGATAACTCTGGTGGGACACACACATACACAGGGAACCACCACTAAGAGACAAGCACCCAGGATTAGGCAGGTCATGGTCACCAGCCACTGGCAGGCTTTGGCAAGAGCATCAGTTGTCATTTTCTACTATGGGGGTTTGCTTTGTGTCCAGAGCCCATATCAAACACCTTGCCGCAACTGAGCAGATTGTCAGCCACAGTAAGTTTCATGGAAATGTTTTCCTGCACTTCTCTGATGCATATAAATAAAGTGAAAATCCTGCTTTTCTTTCTTCAGAAACTGAAATGTAAAGATTATGAGGGACAGGTATGATCACAACATAGCAGTTCTTGAAAACATATTCTATAGCTTAAACCAAATCGTTTTCTTCCCATGAGTGAATTGTCTAGCAGTATAAGTTTCTGAAAAGCCTGTATAATCAGAATTCCAGAAATACCTGAACCCAGGTGAATCCTACCACAAAGCGTGTTGGGACTTCATATCGTAGTCCCCTTGACAGGGACACATATAAAATTGATGTTGAAGTTTGGTCTTAGGTTAGTTGTTTGTGTTCTTATTTATTTCCCCTGCTATTTCTTGGTGAGAGGGAGTATCTTAACTCTTTCTTCTTCCCAGTTAAAGCCAATTCTTCTTCTGTTATTTTTAGTTTGAAGTTGTGACATTTACTCCATATTTTCCTTTCAAATGGGAAAACTGGTGAAAATACTTTGTAAACTGTGAGGTGCCATTCATTTTCTAAACTATCATGATTTATAAGGTTTTTAAAATTGCATTTGGCACTATTTACAGAAAGGATTTTTTTTTTTTTTTTTTTTTGCAGTACGCGGGCCTCTCACTGTTGTGGCCTCTCCTGTTGTGGAGCACAGGCTCCGGACGCGCAGGCTCAGTGGCCATGGCTCACGGGCCTAGCCGCTCCGCGGCATGTGGGATCTTCCCGGACTGGTGCACGAACCCGTGTCCCCTGCATCAGCAGGCGGACTCTCAACCACAGTGCCACCAGGGAAGCCCCAGAAAGGATTTTTTTAGTGGTTATGGATTATGTTTCTGGTAGTATCTCACCCAGAAGATGTCTCTTGTTCAGGGCATATGTCTATAAGAAGCAAATTATTCCTTCTGCTTGCATTGCTACATGCTTTGAAGAAAGGGCTCTATAGCTACCAGCAGAAGCCAGAGCTAAATCTGTGATTCAGATAATGCCAACAGCACTTCTGCTCAGATAATTATATGAAGCCAGATGGGATTAATTAGGAATACTATATAGTCACAACTGAGGCACCAGCTTTGGTTCCATTCCTGTGGCTCCCTGGTGCCACTATTAATCTCAGAATTTTAGGTAGTGATGGTAGAGTCCAGACTCACCACCACCATCAGGGAACTTTGAGGAGAGTTTTAAGACACTTTGAGGAGAGTTTTAAGGGCCTAGGCTCCTCCCTGCTACTGCTGTTTTGCCCACATTTGCAAAAGATTTGGTTCAGTAGGAGGAACAGAGCAGAGAGAAGCCCTGTACTGAGGGCAAGTGATGGTGAAAGGGCCAAGTTTTCTGCATGGTGGTCAGGTTGGGGTGGCAGCTGCTCCTGCCACCAGTTTTATCCAGGTTTTCCTCCCAGATCTGTGGGAGACCTAGTCCTCTGACACAGCCTTATGTCTCGAGAGGTGGGACCTGGACGGAATGGGCTGAGGCCAAACCAAGAATTTTGGGCAAGGAGAAATTTATGTTCTTGTTAAAGGCAAGGTTGACCTGGGATGCAAAGAAATGTCTGAATCCTGCAGTCCAAGCAGGGAGGTGGAGAACAAAAACTCTGATGTGAAAGGTTAACAACAGAGAATGGGAAAGATGGAATAAACTATGCAGACCGTGGAAAACCCTTCTGAGACAGCAAAGCATCCATCCCTTCAATGCCTTTTGGCCTGAAATGTGATTGATGTGAAAGCAATGTTCCTTTTACTTTAGGTTTTCATTGCCTGTAGCTCCTTACCTCTGAATTGTTGGATCTGAGACCTTGTTGAGCTATGTGAGGACTTAGAAACCCAGTCTTTTCCTTCTCACCCTCACCAGGGGATATTTGATGCACTTGTCTGGCGAGTGTTCCTAATGTAGAGGTCTAGACATCAAGCTTTAGGAGTAGAAACTCCCATGAAAATATCATAGCAGGTTTGTACATTAAATGATTATTTCTAGTATGTACAAATATGTACATACTAGTTCATGTGTGCAATCAGAATAAATTTGTTAATGATGAGGAAGGAGTTAATGTAACTGGACTGTGACCCAGTTTGCCCCTGACTACCAGGGGATGCTCCACCTAGGATGAGGGGGAAGAAGGCAGGTAACCCAATCCTAGACAATGTGATTCTGGACCTTTAGGTAATTAGGCTAATGATCTATGCTAGCTGGAGTGCTCTTAGTAAGATGTCCTTGAAAACTGACATGAAAGCTAGGGTATAAAACAGAGATGTATCATAAATAAAATGTTCCCTTACTCTGTGAGATAACCCCATATATCCTCCATTGGAGAGCTCATCTATCATTTTGGACCAGAGAGTGAGTGCTCATCATAAGAAAGGAGGCCACCTCAATGTCCCCAAATCCTCTCTGCTTTGTCTGAGCCCATGGATTACCTGACTCTTTTACATCATTATGAAGGCTTGATACTGGGTAAGATATTGATTTGTGTGAGTCTAATCCTTTGTATTAGCACAGGCACTAATTAAATAGAGCAAAGAAAACAAAGAAAATGGTACCAAGTACATGTGCCTGTCTTCTAAGATCCACTTTCTATACTTAGCTCTTGTTAAAAATTTTAATTTATGGGGAAGAATAAAAAATGAAATAAAAGAGAAAAAATTTAAATCAGGTTCTTTAAGTATTCAATGGTTTAATTTTTTTCTATTTTTTTATTGTGGTAAAATGCATATAACTTAAAACTTACCATTTTAATTTTTAAGTGTACAATCCAGTGGCATTAAAAACATTCACACTGTTGTGCAACCATCATCACTATCCATTTCCAGAACTTTTTAATCATCCCTGACAGAAACTCTATAGCCGTTAAATAATAACTCCCCAGCACCTGGTATCTTCTATTCTTCTTACTGTCTTCATGAATTTACCTACTTCAGGCACCTCTTGTAAGTGGAATCATATAATACTTGTCCTTTTGTGTCCAGCTTATTTCACTTAGCATAATGTTTGCAAGATTCATCCATATTGTAATATGTATCAGGATTTCATTCCTTTCTAAAGGTCAATAATATTCCATTTTACATGTATACCACACTTTGTTTATCCATTAATCTGTTGATGGACATTTGGGTTGTTTCCTCATTTTGGCTAGTGTGAATAATGCTGCTATAAACATTAGTGTATAAGTATCTGTTTGAGTCCTTGTTTTCAGTTCTGTTGGGTATATCCCCAGAAGTGGAATTGCTGGATCATATGGTAATTCTATATTTCACTATTGAGGAACTGCCATACTGTTTTCCACAGTGGCTATGCCAATTTAGATAGCCACCAACAATGCAACAAGGATTCCAATTTCCCCACACTCTTGCCAACACTTGTTATTTTTTAGTATTTTTTTATGATTGCTACCTAATGGATGTCTTACCTATCTTTTAGCCAAGTCTCATTATTAAATAACAATAAATTTAATAATATTTTACTGCTTACTAGCTTGTTCCTACGAGCAGCTAGTTGCAACTTTCTGGCCAGTCTTGCCTCTGGAACAACCTTGCCCCTGAAGCAAAACTGCTGAGACTGAACTGCTTAGCTGTCTCTTTGGGGGGGGTCTTTGCTGATGTCATTTCCCTCTTGTCACCTCCAGCCAACCTCTTTGGGAAACTTATGGGTGAATAATAGAGAAGCTTGTTGGACAACTTGGAATTCAACAAAAAGAGTTCAGGAGTAATAAGTTTGCATCAACTTTCTTTACAGGATCTTTCTATAGTGTGTCATCTTACTCAGCTTTGACTATTCATGCAGGTTAAGAGGGATTTGACATATCTGGCCTGATCCATTGCTGTGTTCATTATTCTCTTCTTCTTGGTATGGCTTACCTTCTAGAAACTTAAAAGATATATTTGTTTAAGGAAGGTGACTTTTATTTCCTAATGTAATGATTATTGATATTTCAAATACATATTCAGTAAATATCATTGAGGAATTTATATTACTGATTGCTTAAGCCATCATTGCCTTAAAAGTGCATGCACATTCTGAATGTCAGAGATTGGTTTTTTCATTATTGTTGTTAGTAAAAGCAGTATCTGTTCACTTTAGATCTTTAGGGCCTGTCTGCTTCTGTTACTGCTGAAGCCCAAACATTCGAACTGCAGTTGGCACTACAGAGATGGGAAGCCAGACTGGGGCCTGTTCTGCCTCCTGGTTGTTGATAAAGCTGTCAGCCAGGTTGTGGGGGCAGAAATCTGGCAAGACTAGTATTCAGAATTTCTTAAGCTTAGCCAACTGGCAATGGATGTCATCCAGGAGATGAATATGACACCCTAATTCCCTGCTCCATAAAAATACACACATCCATCATAATATTTCATTTTGATTTTTCTGTGATACACTGTGGGCTGCAGAAATCTCTAAATAGGATCAATTAGGAGAAGCTGAATGCAATGTGACATTTTTAACATTTTTTGTTTGTTTTATGAATTATTGAATTTTATTTCATTTATTTTTTTATACAGCAGGTTCTTATTAGTCATCCATTTTATACACATCAGTGTATATCTGTCAATCCCAAACTCCCAATTCATCATACCCCCACCCCCACCTGCTTTCCCCCATTGGTGTCCATACGTTTATTCTCTATATCTGTGTCGCAATTTCTGCCCTGCAAACCGGCTCATCTGTACCATTTTTCTAGGTTCCACATATATGCGTTAATATATGCTATTTGTTTTTCTCTTTCTGACTTACTTCACTCTGTATGACAGTCTCTAGATCCATCCATCTCTCTACAAATGACCCAATTTCATTCCTTTTTATGGCTGAGTAATATTCCATTGTATATATGTACCACATCTTCTTTATCCATTCATCTGTCAATGGGCATTTAGGTTGCTTCCATGACCTGGCTATTGTAAATAGTGCTGCAATGAACACTGGGGTGCATGTGTCTTTGTGAATTACAAAGGTTTTCTCTGAGTGGAATTGCTGGGTCATATGGTAATTCTATTTTTAGTTTTTTAAGGAACCTCCATACTATTATCCATAGTGGCTGTATCAATTTACATTCCCACCAACAATGCAAGAGGGTTCCCTTTTACCCACACCCTCTCCAGCATTTATTGTTTGTAGAATTTCTGATGATGCCCATTCTGACTGGTGTGGGGTGATACCTCATTGTAGTTTTGATTTGCATTTCTCTAATAATTAGTGAGGCTGAGTAGCTTTTCATGTGCTTCTTGGCCATCTGTATGTCTTCTTTGGAGAAATATCTATTTAGGTCTTCTGCCCATTTTTGGATTGGGTTGTTTGGTTTTTTGATATTGAGCTGCATGAGCTGTTTATATATTTTGGAGATTAATCCTTTGTCCATTGATTCGTTTGCAAATACTTTCTCCCATTCTGAGGGTAGTCTTTTTGTCTTGTTTGTAGTTTCCTTTGCTGTGCAAAAGCTTTTAAGTTTCTTTAGGTCCCATTTGTTTATTTTTGTTTTTATTTCCATTACTCTAGGAGGTGGATCTAAAAAGATCTTGCTGTGATTTATGTCAGAGTGTTCTTCCTATGTTTTCCTCTAAGAAGTGTCCAGTCTTACATTTAGGTCTGTAATTGATTTTGAGTCTATTTTTTGTGTATGGTGTTAGGGAGTGTTCTAATTTCATTCTTTTACATGTAGCTGTCCAGTTTTCCCAGCACCACTTATTGAATAGACTGTCTTTTCTCCACTGTATATCCTTGCCTCCTTTGTCATAGATTAGTTGACCATAGGTGCATGGGTTTATCTCTGGGCTTTCTATCTTGTTCCATTGATCAATATTTCTGTTTTTCTGCCAGTACCATATTGTCTTGATTACTGTAGCTTTCTAATATAGTCTGAAGTCAGGGAGTCTGATTCCTCCAGCTCCATATTTTTCCCTCAATAATGCTTTGGCTATATGGGGTCTTTTGTGTCTCCATACAAATTTTAAGATTTTTTTCCTCTAGTTCTGTAAAAAATGCCATTGGTAATTTGATAGGGATTGCATTGAACCTGTAAATTGCTTTGGGTAGTAGAGTCATTTTCACAATATTGATTCTTCCAATCCACAAATATGGTATATCTCTCCATCTGTTGGTATCATGTTTAATTTCTTTCATCAGTGTCTTATAGGTTTCTGCATACAGGTCTTTTGTCTCCCTAGGTAGGTTTATTCCTAGGTATTTTATTCATTTTGTTGCAATGGTAAATGGGAGTGTTTCCTTAATTTCTCTTTCAGATTTTTCATCATTAGTGTATAGGAATGCAAGAGATTTCTGTGCATTAATTTTGTATCCTGCAACTTTACCAAATTCATTGATTAGCTCTAGTAGTTTTCTGGTAGCATCTTTAGGATTCTCTATGTATAGTATCATGTTATCTGCAAACAGTGACAGTTTTACTTCTTCTTTTCCAATTTGTATTCCTTTTATTTCTTTTTCTTCTCTCATTGCCATGGCTAGGACTTCCAAAACTATTTTGATAACAGTGGTGAGGGTGGACATCCTTGTCTTGTTCCTGATCTTAGAGGAAATGCTTCAGTTTTTCACCTTTGAGCATGATGTTTGCTGTGGGTTTGTCGTATATGGCCTTTATTATGTTGAGGTAGGTTCTCTCTATGCCCACTTTCTGGAGAGTTTTTATCATAAATGGGTGTTGAATTTTGTCAAAAGCTTTTTCTGCATCTATTGAGATGATCATATGGTTTTTATCCTCCAATTTGTTAATATGGTGTGTCACATTGATTGATTTGCATATATTGAAGAATCCTTGCATCCCTGGGATAAATCCCACTTGATCATGGTGTATGATCCTTTTTAATGTGTTGTTGAATTCTGTTAGTATTTTGTTGAGGATTTTTGCATCTATATTCATGAGTGATATTGGTCTGTAATTTTCTTTTTTTGTAGTATCTTTGTCTGGTTTTGGTATCAGGGTGATGGTGGCCTCATAGAATGAGTTTTGGAGTGTTCCTTCCTCTACAGTTTTTTGGAAGAGTTTGAGAAGGATGAGTGCCAGTTCTTCTCTAAAGTGTGGTAGAATTAACCTGTGAAGACATCTGGTCCTGGACTTTTGTTTGTTGGAAGATTTTTAATCACAGTTTCAATTTCATTACTTGTGATTGGTCTGTTCATATTTTCTATTTCTTCCTGGTTCAGTCTTGGAAGGTTATACCTTTCTAAGAATTTGTCCGTTTCTCCCAGGTTGTCCATTTTATTGGCATAGAGTTGCTTGTAGTAGTCTCTTAAGATGCTTTGTATTTCTGCGGTGTCTGTTGTAACTTCTCCTTTTTCATTTCTAATTTTATTGATTTGAATCCTCTCCCTCTTTTTCTTGATGAGTCTGGCTAATGGTTTATCAATTTTGTTTATCTTCTCAAAGAACCAGCTTTCAGTTTTATTGGTCATTGCTATTGTTTTCTTTGTTTCTATTTCATTTATTTCCACTCTGATCTTTATGATTTCTTTCCTTCTAACTTTGAGTTTTGTTTGTTCTTCTTTCTGTAGTTTCTTTAGGTGTAAGGTTAGATTGTTTATTTGAGATTTTTCTTGTTTCTTGAGGTACGCGTGTGTAGCCATAAACTTCCCTCTTAGAAGTGCTTTTGCTGCATCCCACAGGTTTTGGATCATTGTATTTTCATTGTCATTTGCCTCTAGGTATTTTTTGATTTCCTCTTTGATTTCTTCAGTGATCTCTTGGTTATTTAGTAACGTATTGTTTATCCTCCATGTGTTTGTGTTTTTTACTTTTTTTCCCTGTATTTGATTTCTAATCTCATAATGTTGTGGTCAGAAAAGATGCTTGATATGATTTCACTTTTCTTATATTTACTGAGGCTTGATTTGTGACCCAAGATATGATCTATCCTGGAGAATGTTCCATGCACACTTGAGAAGAAAGTGTAATCTGCTGTTTTTGGATGGAATGTCCTATAAATATCAATTAAATGTATCTGGGCTATTGTGTCATTTAAAGCTTGTGTTTCCTTATTAATTTTCTGTATGGATGATCTGTCCATTGGTGTAAGTGAGGTGTTAAAGTCCCCCACTATTATTGTGCTACTGTCGATTTCCTCTTTTGTAGCTTTTAGCAGTTGTCTTATGTATTGAGGTGCTCCTATGTTGGGTGCATATGTATTTATAATTGTTATATCTTCTTCTTGGATTGATCCCTTGATCATTATGTAGTGTCCTTCCTTGTCTCCTGTAACAATCTTTGTTTTAAATTATATTTTATCTGATATGAGTATTGCTACTCCAGCTTTCTTTTGATTTCCATTTGCATGGAATATCTTTTTCCATCTCCTCACTTTCAGTCGTATGTGTCCCTAGGTCTGAAGTGGGTCTCTTATATACAGCATATATATGGGTCTTATTTTTGTATCCATTCAGCTAGCCTGTGTCTTTTGGTTGGAGCATTTAATCCATTCACGTTTAAGGTAATTATTGATATGTAATGTCCTAGTACCATTTTCTTAATGGTTTTGAGTTTGTTATTGTAGATCCTTTTCTTCTCTTGTGTTTCGCACTTAGAGAAGTTCCTTTAGCATTTGTTGTAGCATTTGTTTGCTGGTTTGGTGGTGCTGATTTCTCTTAGCTTTTGCTCATCTGTAAAGCTTTTGATTTCTCCCTTGAATCTGAATGAGATCCTTGCTGGGTAGAGTAATCTTGGCCATAGTTTCTTCCCTTTCATCACTTTAAACATGTCCTGCCACTCCCTTCTGGCTTGTAGGGTTTCTCCTGAGACATCAGCTGTTAACCTTATGCGAGTTACCTTGCATGTTATTTGTCTTTTTTCCCTTGCTGCTTTCAATAATTTTTCTTTGTCTTTAATTTTTGCCAATTTGATTACTATGTGTCTTAGCATTTTTCTCCTTGGGTTTATCCTGTATGAGACACTCTGCACTTCCTGGACTTGGGTGGATATTTCCTTTCCCATGTTAGGGAAGCTTTCAACTATAATCTCTTCAAATATTTTCTCGGGTCCTTTCTCTCTCTCTTCTCCTTCTGGGACCCCTTTAATGTGAATGTTGTTGTGTTTAATGTTGTCCCAGAGGTCTCTTAGGCTGTCTTCATTTCTTTTCATTCTTTTTTCTTTATTCTGTTCTGCAGCAGTGAGTTCCACCATTCTGTGTTCCAGGTCACTTATCCGTTCTTCTGCCTCAGTTATTCTGCTATTAATTCCTCCTAGTGTAGTTTTCATTTCCATTATTGTATTGTTCATCTCTGTTTGTTTGTTCTTTAATTTTTCTAGATCTTTGTTAAACATTTCTTGCATCTTCTCGATCTTCACCTCCATTCTTTTTCCGAGGTCTTGGATCATCTTCACTATCGTTATTCTGAATTCTTTTTCTGGAAGGTTGCCTGTCTCCAGTTCATTTAGTTGTTTTTCTGGGGTTTTATCTTGTTCCTTCATCTGGTTCATAGCCCTCTGCATTTTCATCTTGTCTGTCTTCTGTGAATGTGGTTTTTGTTCCACATGCTGCAGGATTGTAGTTCTTCTTGCTTCTGCTGTCTGGCCTCTGGTGGATGAGGCTATCTAAGAGGCTTGAGCAAGTTTCCTGATGGGAGGGACTGGTGGTGGGTAGAGCTGGCTGTTGCTCTGGTTGGCAGAGCTCCCTTTTTTTTTTTTTAGTAGAAAAACTGCTAAATGTCTTGGGCCTGTCTTTCTGGTACTTTACATGAGTAACTAGTTTTATAAAATAGAGTTGATGGAATCAGAAATAAAAATTTAGTTCCCTCACTTGAGAAACTAGGATCTTGAGTTGAAGTAAAAGTTTCTAGAGACATTGGTGATTTTAAGAGACTCTAAAGTGGTTTGTCAGCTATTCAAAATGCTATTCAAAGTGTGGTCCAAGGGCCATCAGCATTACCATCACTAGGATCTTGTTCAAAAGAAAAACAAACAAACAAACTTAGGTCACTTCCCAGACCTGCAGGAAAAAGAATCTGCATTTGAACAAGATCCCTAAGTGATTTGTAAACACAATAAAATTTGAAAAGTGCTTGTTTAAAAGCATACAGCTGACCCTTAAACAACGTGGGGAAATAGGGGTGTTGAACTTCCACATGGTTGAAAATCCCCCATATACGCGGTTCCACCGTATCCATAGTTCCGTATTCACTATTCAACCAACGTATCCATAGTTATGTATTCGCTATTCAACCAATGGCAGATCGTGTGGTTTTGCAGTCTTTCTATTAAAAAACATCCAAGTATAAGTGGACCTGCTCAGTTCAAACCCTGTTTTTCAATGTCAGGAAACTGTAACTTTATTGAAATTTAGAGGAAGATTTCCTTTAAATCAAGTCACAGACTCTTTTAGATGCGCAAGATGCTCCTTCTCCTCTTATCATGTAATTGAGTAAAAGAATACACTAAGAGGAATTTTAAAATACTCTGTCTTCATTAAGTGGCTATTAATTAAATTTTGGCAGTATCTTATTTTTAAAACATCTTTATTGGAGTATAATTGCTTTACAATGGTGTGCTGGTTTCTGCTTTATAACAAAGTGAATCAGCTATACATATACATATATCCCCACATCTCCTCCCTCTTGGGTCTCCCTCACTCCCACCCTCCCTATCCCACCCCTCTAGGTGGTCACAAACCACCGAGATGATCTCCCTGTGCTATGCGGCTGCTTCCCACTAGCTATCTATTTTACATATATTTGGCAGTATCTTAATTGAAATACTATTTCCAAGGCCTTCAAATATTCTCTATAATATACTCTACGTCAGTTGTAACAGTAAAGTGAGTTTTCAGGGATATGCTCCATTTCATGTAGGTTGGGGTGGATTATAAATTGATACACCTTTCTGGAATATAGCCTAATTTCAGCTCCTTCACAGCCTCTGGAGAGAGACTGAGGAAGGTTATGAGACACATTAACAGGTTACTGTAACATCTTCATTCTTAACTAGTTTAACAAACATAAAGATTTAATTTCTTTTGTTTAAAAATTTTAGGTTTATTATTTTTTAAGTTTCATTTTTAGATTTTGTTTATTCATTCATTTATTCACAAAATATTTATTAAGGGCTGGAGGATTTTTTTCCCTATTCTAGAAGTATTTTAGAATTCAATGCAAATACAATTTGAGTGAAATAAAAACTTAGCAAATTCATTGAGTATGGAAAAAATATATTTTACTTCTTGTCCTATTACTACTCAATACTGTGTTTTCTATAGAATTGTTGTATAAAACAATCATACATTAAAACATACATATCAAACAAGGTAGTATTTAATACACATCTTTTAAATTTGGAATGGGAATTTGCATTTCACAATATTTAGAATTTTCACCATTAGGTAGATGTACATGATTCGTTGCATTTAATATGAAAAGTGTTTCATTTTTATTCCACAGCTTCAATAAATAGCTCTGACATTAGAACAAATATTTATGTCCACGTGTAAAGTCTGGCAATACTGTGGCTTGACTTTTCCAACTATTTTTCCCACTAAAAGTGTTTAAGGATGTTGAGTTATTGAAATATCTTTGCTACTTCGATTTGGTAAGAGTTTCATAGTATGCTTTGCAGAGCAATTTCTACGTCTTAGGAGGAGTTTATTAGCTCATGAGGGAAAGTAAAGTTCTAACATGTACAGAGTTGCTTTGATGTTTAACTAGAAGATCAAAAGTAAAATTGAACACCATGTTCCCTTCCTCATCTTTTTTTTTGTAATTATCATCACGTTTTAGCAAAATTAAGAAATCTCAGGTTGTTTCATGTGCTGACAGTACTGTATTGTGGCCCTAAACATGTACACACACATATGTCCTGTTCTTAGAAATGGAGAAGAGGATATGAGGTCATTTGTGATGAATATTCTGGTCCCAAATTATTCTAGAGTGTTTGCTGACAAAATTACACTAGAAAAATCATCTGGCCACCGTTACAGGTGTGTGTGAGCTGGTTGTTTTTAAGAAAATATTCGCAGACATTAAGTTGATACAAATTTGAAGGTATTTTCATTGTTTTGTGTGATGGACAATTAGAGTCTGATGTGACTAGAATTTTTGTGTTTAGAGAAGGGATAATTCATAAACATTCCCAAGTAGAGTATCATGGTTTTATTAGCTCTCACAACCTTTCCTAATATCTCTTTCCTGGAAAAAGTAAAGCAGCCAGACAAGCATAAGTTAATTGCTCAATTTCATATTGTTAGACATTACAAGTTAGAAAACAAATGAAGGAGTTTTCAGTTCTCACTATTTGTAAACTACTTAATGTTTACCATGTTGAAAAACCCTGGAATCTAGCTTTTTCTAACATAGTGGGGCTCAGTGTTGAGAGTATGAGGAAGTCCCAAATATGAGGAGGCATGGAGAAAACCTGTGTCCTAGTGCACACCTCGACACTTCTTGTATCATCTCACCTGATGAGGATGAAATATAATTCATAACCTCTTGGGTAAAAATGAAGTTACTGAGCATAGATTCATTGACTCTTCATATTCCGGTGGCTTGCTGGGGTGGAGGTCATAAAGGTGTGACAGTGCATCAGACATGAGCTACAAGCTTTCAAGTGTCCATCTCTAACTCAAGGTTGTTCAGCTCTACCCCTCTGCACATAAATATTGCCAGCATGCCAAATTTTTGTATAAACCCAAACAAGACAAAGGCACAGTCAGTGTGAGACACCTAGAGAATCAACAGGCATTTTTTTGGTTGTGCTTAAAAAATGGTTTTCTTAAGAAGATCCACCTTGCTGATATGAATTCCAGAAGTGGAAAAACAATAGTTCTGGAAATCAACCACGTAAAGACAGTCAATAAGATGTATTACTATATCTTGTCCCTTTAGGAACACTGCCACTTTCCCCTCAGGTCCAACTCTTTAAAGTTAATATAGTTTAAAAATTGAATTTTGGGAAGGACTAGTTGACATTTGATAATTAAATATATGTATATAATGAAGCAGGAAAAAACCCCAAGAAGGACAATCACATTGCTTTATTTCATGGAATAACAGCTGGGATGTTCATTTACTGTCTTTTCTAGGCTAATAAAATTTATTCTAAAACAGCCTTCCAAATACCACTATGAAAGCCAAGAATATATATATATTTTTGCTAGAAATCAAATGACTTCTTGCAATACTATTTTATGGAATCTGCTGATTATTTTACCATTTGGGCATAGAGATATAGTCTCAAGAGCTGTAGAAATTTAACTACACCAAATTCAAATCACCACTTCTTATGCTGTGTAGTTGAAAACATACAACTTTAAATACATCTTCATATTCTTTTTCACTAAAATCAACCCACAGTTATTTAGAAAGTGATCAGGTGACAATTATCTGGTGTTTTGCCTGGTTTTGGGTGTTCATCGTTTGCCCATACTTACCACTGTTTGTTTCTGAGCCCCAATATTCCCCTCTCACTTCTTCATTTTTCCCTAAAAGACTGTTGGTATAATGAGAATATGCCAGGCCAGCCACTGATATTATATTAATTAGCCTGTCCAGAGTATGATGGAAGATGAAAATACTAGATAAATTAAATGTTAAACAGCTCTCCTTGAGGGTGACATGAAAAGTCATACATTAACTTTTATGAATAAAGATATTTGGAACTTTTGCCAGATGAATCTGGTAAGTACGGATCTGGATTTTATTACTTTTACTCGAGTTTTCATGATTAGGTGTGCAGATAGGCCCAATTAGAATATCTGTCTGTCTTCTTGGTATTGTTGATTTCAGCATATGTCTCTTCATTAATTAAAACAGTAATAATGATAACAGTGAAAACTAACATTTATTTAGTGTGCTTACTACCATGGTGGCCAGTAACTATCATATTTTATGTAAATAGAGTAATCTCCTTAAGATATTTACAATAGTGGGGAAAATCAAGGTGAGTACTATTATCCCCTTAGAAGAGGTGAGGAAACTGATGCACAGATAAGTTTAGTCATTTTCCCAAGGTTATACAGCTAGTAAGAGGTATAGTCAGGATTTAAATCCAGAGCACGTTCCCTTCACCGTTAGGCTGTATAGCCATTCACTTGTGGGCAAAACACATGGTGTTTTTTACCCCTGGCTGGTATGGGTATTGTCTGCTGGCATACTGTGGAGATTCATAGTGGACATTGTCAAGGGGATGATAATAAATAGAAAAAATTTCCTGCGTGATATTCTTGGAATGGAAGTCGTAGGATATCATCAGCACGGTCACATGGTGACCTCAGCTCCTCTTGTCCCTCACTCAGACTGTCAGCTCATGGCAGGTGAGTCACAAGTAGGCTCTCTGTGGCTAATGGCATGTGCATGGATATTTCTGGTTCATACTGCCTTGGACAGTGTGCTAAAGATCAAGCATGTGGACACCGTGACACGGTTTCAGCCAGTCTTCCAGCTTTTGCTTGGCAAAATCTCAGGAGGTTAGACCAAAGATTTTGAAATAAAAATTATGAAAAGAATAGAATTGGTTTTGTCATTAACCTTTTCGGCTTAGAGATTCACTTTTCTTTTGCCTACTTAGTAGCTGTTGGGTAGACTGTGGTGTAAATGACTAGAATTTGTCAAATTAAGAATGTTAACCTTCTATTTTAATACAATATCACTCCCCTGTCCCAAACCGTTTTTTTCTCTAGCTTGGCCTTTTTGGATTCAATTCAGCAAAAGTTATTCACCAAGATTCAATATAAGTAAAGCTCTGTGAAAAATGTCATGGGTATTTTGATAGGGATTGCATTAAATCTTTAGATTGCTTTGGGTAGTATGGCCATTTAAGACACTTAAAAAAAAAAATTAATTAATTAATTAATTAATTTTTGGCTGTGTTGGGTCTTCGTTTCTGTGCGAGGGCTTTCTCTAGTTGCGGCAAGTGGGGGCCACTCTTCATCGCCGTGCGCGGGCCTCTCACTATCGTGGCCTCTCTTGTTGCGGAGCACAGGCTCCAGACGCGCAGGCTCAGTAGTTGTGGCTCATGGGCCTAGTTGCTCCGTGGCATGTGGGATCTTCCCAGACCAGGGCTCGAACCCTTGTCCCCTGCATTGGCAGGCAGATTCTCAACCACTGCGCCACCAGGGAAGCCCCAGTATGGCCATTTAAAAAATATTAATTCTTTCAATCCAAGAGCACAGGATATCTTTCTATTCTAGCTCCCGCTTAAGGAATATTCATTTTATATCTACCAAGTCATGTGTATACATTTCTTTCTTGCCCAAGGAACTTATTAGTTAAGGCAAAATTGACTGTTTCTAGGCTTAAATGATTTCATTGTTGAAGGAAATAGACTGATTGTTTAAATAAATCAATAAAACCTCTTTTGCACAACACAAGAAATACAGAATGTTAAGGGTCTGAGATTTTTCACTTTTCAATTAGTGTTGATATCATCAATTCATTTTTTAAACTGTAAATGGTGTATTCTGATCACAGAGTGCATGTTAGAAAATGGGATACTACCAGCAATTTCTGGATTTAGGTATTTTTCATCTAAGAGGGTGAGCTGTCTTCTAGTTTTAATTCTACATTCCTAAGAAAGGACTCATAGATCAAGTGAGGGAGCTGGTGTTCAAAGATGATCTCCCAATGAGCTATATTTCCTGGTATTCACACTGTATTAGTTTCTTTTTTTAAAAAATAAATTTATTTATTTTATTTAGTTTACTTTTGGCTGCGTTGGGTCTTTGTTGCTGTGCGCAGGTTTTCTCTAGTCGCGGTGAGGGGGGGCTACTCTTCGTTGTGGTGCGCGGGCTTCTCATCGTGGTGGCTTCTTTTGTTGTGGAGCACAGGCTCTAGGTGCGCGGGCTTCAGTAATTGTGGCATGCGGACTTCAGTAGTTGTGGTTCGCAGGCTGTAGAGCGCAGGCTTAGTAGTTGTGGCACACAGACTTAGTTGCTCTGCAGCATGTGGGATCTTCCCGGACCAGGGATTGAACCCTGCATTGGCAGGCAGAGTCTTAACCACTGCACCACCAGGGAAGTCCCACGCTGTATTAGTTTCTTATTATTATACTTAATAACAAATTGCCACAGATTTTGTGGCTTAAACAACATAAATTTATTATCTTACAGTTCTGTAGGCGATAAGTCCAACATGGGTCTCACTAGGCTAAAATCAATATGTCAGCAGGGCTGAGCTCCTTTCTGGAGGCTTTAAGGGAGAATCTGTTTTCTTGCCTTTTCCAGGTTCTAGAGGTCACCTGCATGCCTTGGCTCATGGCTCCCTTTCTCCATCTTCAGGTGAGCAATGACAGGCCAAGTCCTTCTCATACTGCCATCTCTCTGGTTCTTTGGAGCTGAGAGAGTTTCTCCAGTTTGAAGCACTCATATTTTAGATTAGGCACACCTGGATAATACAGGATACTCTCCTTATGTCAAGGTCCATATCCTTTTTTCAAAAAAATATTTATTTATTTATTTGGCTGTGCCGTGTCTTAGTTGTAGCACGAGGGATCTTTTTCTTTTTTCTTTTCTTTTTTTTTTTTAGTTGCGCCATGCATGCGGGATCTAGTTCCCTGACCAGGGATTGAACATGGGCTCCCTACATTGGGAGCATGGAGTCTTAACCACTGGACCACCAGGGAAGTCCCTCAATGTCCATATCCTTAATCACATCTGCAAAGTCCCTTTTGCCTTGTAAGGTAACATATTTACAGGTTCCAGGGATTAGAATACAGATATCACTGGAGGGCCATTTTGCTGCATATCCTAATGCCCTTATATAAGCCCCTTCTCTGAATCTGAGCTGTCCTTGTGACTCTATGTTAAATAGGAATGATGGTTTGTGGCTTTTGAAGCCTTGATAATTCTACCTGGGCCTCTTGCAATTCTAGTTTTTGGATACTCCCTGTTGGAACTCAGCCCCTATGCTGTGAGAAGTTCAAACTGCATGGAGATGCCAGGTACAGAGGCTCTGGTTGACAGCCTGAGCTGAGCTCCCCTTGATAGCCAGTAACAACTATCAGGTATATAAGTGAGACTTCTTAGACGTCTAGCTCAGTCAAACCTTCGTATGACTGCAGGCCTGGCTGATATGTGACTGCAAGTGCATGAGAGATGCCAAGTGACACTTCCTGCTGAGGCCAGCAACCACCTGAACATTGAGAGGAAATAAATTGTTGTTTAAGGCCACTAGGTTTTGTTTTCAAAACTGCATAACCAGAAAGTCAAGCTGGGATGAGATTTCTATCCTTTGACAAATCAGCTTTGGTCAGGGGTTAAGATTGTATCCGTCAGGTATCTTAACTTCGAAGAGTAAAAATTAAATCTGGTTAAGTTAAGCAGAGGAAACATTTCTCTGCTGCCTGATTGGAAACTTCTGCAATTTGGCTTGGTTTCTCACTTCGAAATGTTATGACACTTGTTTTCTGGTGCTTTTCAGTCTCTATTGCCAACTTAATGGTCAAATTTACAAATGAGATTAGGCGTCTTCTAGAATTGTAATGAGGATTGGAGAACCAGGCTTGGAGATGTCAACCTAAATAAAGAGGGAAACTGGGGCAAGCTCAAAATTGTCAAAAAGATGAGTTTATTCAGGAATAGCAGAGAGAAATTACAAATCAGGACAGGCAAACTGTAGCAAGCTACAGGCAACTTTTCCTTGGCCTCAAAAGTGCCACACCAAGGTGCCCACACCAAGTCCCTTGCCCTCATCACTCCAGTGAGTTACCATCTACTTTCGGTTTGGAAAGTCTGTTCTCACATTCTGAGCTTCCTCCCTTTGGCTGAGCTTTCTGACTTTATTTGGGATCTGTTTGAAGGCTTTATCCTCTGATGAATACTCGTTTGTTTTCTTATTGGAAGTAGGCTAGAATTTCGGTTTAATTCCTTTGGAATTCTTGAGAGCAACAATTAAAAATAATATAAGTGGATGTGAATGGAGCAAATAAATACTATTAGAACACTTCCACCTCCTTATGAGAGACTTTGGTCTCTGAGACAAAAGACTCCCATGAGAGGATAAGGCTGATTGACATTAAGTCACCCGCCAACTGCAAGACAGTTTTCATGCAACAAGGGGCACCTGGTCATGGGTCAGATAACCAGGACAAAGGCCATCCCCTGGAAGAAAAATCTAAAGAATCTTGTGAAAGGCACGCTCTAGAACAAAACACAACTCTCAACCCTGAAAGCATACCCATCAAGCTATTTAGGAATTTTTCCTTTGCTCTCAAAAAAACCTATGACGTATGGGATTCCAGTCATTTAAATGCTCTAAGGGTGGCCCTCCTTCAGGGACCTCAGCCAGTTTGACGTTACAGAATTATGGTCTCTCCTCACGAGCTTTTTTTTTTTTTTTTTTTGCGGTACGCGGGCCTCTCACTGTTGTGGCCTCTCCCGTTGCGGAGCACAGGCTCCGGACGCGCAGGCTCAGCGGCCATGGCTCACGGGCCCAGCCGCTCTGCGGCATGTGGGATCTTCCCGGACCAGGGCACGAACCCGTGTCCCCTGCATCGGCAGGTGGACTCTCAACCACTGCGCCACCAGGGAAGCCCCTCACGTGCATTTTTGACTAAATGGACCAACCTTAGTAAAGATAATTTAGAAATTCAATGGCCATTATGGGGAATTTTTGATCTCCCCAAACTTGTTTCTCTCCAGAGTAAATTAGAAGACTGTGGCAATAGAACTAAACAAACTTAATGAGATAGCTATTTTAATTGGTACATAGAGGCTTCTAAATGTGTTCAGGGTTCAAAAATTGCCTCTTTACAAAATACTATTTCTAAGTTAGCTGAAGCAAATAAACAACTGAAAGGAGAAAAAAATCATTTGAGGTCTCTTCCTGCGCAGCACGAGCCGAGGTTTCTCTCACCCTACTGCTCCACCTCCTCCGTGTACACCTTTGCCCTCTTCTAACCCCCTTCCTTTATCTGAACTTTCCTTCCTCTCTAATGCTGAAACTTACCAACTCTCCCTTTAAAAATTAGGTTTTCTGAGGATCCTGCTAAACCATTAATTTCTTACATTCCATGGACCAAAGCTGAATCTTGAGCTATAATAAAAGATTTTCCTAACGTAACTGAAGATCCTCATAGATTTGCAGAAGAATTCAATGTTGTAATTCAGACTTACCAACCTGGCTTCTCCAGTGTTTATCAATTCATGCACTTGCTTTCTGGAAAAGGTTAAGCCCAGCATTGGATGAAAACTGCTAATTGGGAAAGCCCCAAACAATCCTTAGAATTCCAAGTAAGTCAACCACTGGCTCTTTTATATGACCAAGCTCATGCCATACCCAAAAGGTAGCATCCTGCCATCCCAAGAGCTTTCCCTAAACCAGTAGACTGGAACAAAATTCAGACATGTACCCAAAAGCCTGCCAAATCTGTTTGTGATTATTACAGCAGACTCCAAATTGTCTTCAAAGAAAATTCTGTACTTGCTATAGATGTTGAATCTACCAGGGTAGTCTTTAAATCAATGTTTAGAAATGGTTTAAACAGATCTATCCCTCTTAGTCAAGAGAACTCGCATAGAATGGGAAACAATGCCCCCCTCTGATCTTGTCAATCTAGCTAATCAGTTAGCCTGCACCCTAGAAGATGATTCCAAAAGAAGGGCAACTAAAATTTTAAATCTTCAACTTCAACAAATGGAATCTCCCAAACTTTCCCTCCTGGGTTCTGTCATTATTGTAAAAAAAAAAACTGGCCATTGGAAAAAGGACTGCTACAGATGAAAAAGGTCTAGCTGGTTGCAGCTTTCTAAGAGCCGAGGGTCAGACTCATCCCAATGATGGGACTCCGAGGAAACACAGGGACTGTTTCCCATCCTACCATTACATAGGCCGTGGGAAGCTACTCTCTAGATTGGGGATGAATCCCTTACAATAATCATCTAAACAGGTAGCTGCTCTCTCTGTGCTCCAACCCTACTACAATTAAACAGTCTCTTCTCAGAGTAGTACATTTATTCAAATAGTGGTGGCCTCAAATAAACAAAAGCATGTCCCTATTTCTAAACCTATACCCTTTTGCTTGGGATCTTTGCAAGATAAACATTCATTTCTCCTCAGTGAATCATCTCCTGTCCACTTACTAAGATGAGATTTCCTAGAAAAATATCATGATGCTGTTTCTTTCTCTTGAAAGGAGATATAACACGAGTTCAAAGCCCTTGAATCTCAGAATCTCATCCTCAAGAAAATCCAAACCCTTTTTCTTTCATATTACTTTACAAACCAGGGAATCCCAAACTTCAGACTTATCCCCATTATTAGATTTAGTGTCCCCTATTTTGTGGGCAAAATCTTCCACAGACGTGGGCAGAATTTATAGAGTCTCTCCGTTAAAAGCCAAATTCATTCCTTAAATCCTCTCCCCAGAATTGATACCTTATAAACAAAGAAGCTTTACAGGGCACAAGACCTATCATAGAAGACTCATAAAGCACAGAGACTTACTATCCCTTGCATCAGTCCTTGTAAAACCCCTATTTTACCTGTAAGAAAACCTAATGGTCAAGGATGGAGATTTGTCTAAGATCTCCGAGCAATAAATAATATTGTTATTTTTCACCATCCTGTTGTCCCTAATCCCCATGTGATGTTTTTAGCATCCATCCCTACTGAAAGCAAATTTTTTACTTTGATTTATGCAGTGCATTCTTTAGTATTCCAGTTGATAAGGCTAGCCAATATCCTTTCGCCTTTACTGGGGAAGAACAACAATATACCTGGACAGTAATGCTCCAGAGTTTTACTGAAAACCCCTCTTACTCTTCACAAATTTTAAGAGCTGACCTGGATGATATAAAATTCTCTAGAGGCTCCATCTTACTATAATATGTAGATGATTTATTTTTCTGCTCATTCTCTCAAGCCTCCTCACAAGAAGACAGTATTCACTTTCTAAAACTCTTAACCACTAAGGGACACAAGGTCTCAAGTGAAAAATTGCAGTTTGTTCAAACTCAAGTTGGGCATTTAGGAAATTTAATCTCAAGAGAAGGGTTATACCTAGATCCTGATAAGCTTCATAGCATCTTGAGCTTCCCAAAACCTAAAACCAGAAGTCAGCTACAGGGTTTTCTTGGGCTAGCTGGTTATTGTCACAATTTGTTCCAAACCTCTCCTTAATCACCCAGCCCCTGTATGTCTTATCATAAACCACTAAACCTGATCCCATTATCTGGGAAGACCAAGATGACTTAGCCTTTAAAACCTTGAAGGAAAGCTTAATAAATCCACCTGCTCTTGGCTATCCAAACTATCCTGTTCTTTCTGTATATGAAAAAGAGGGAGATGCCCTTGGAGTACTTACTGTAAAACGTGGGGGCTGACCTCTAGGTCAAAAATCTTAGATCCTGTAGCCCGAGGTTACCCTCCATACCACAGGGTTGTCCCTGCTACTACCCTACTGTTAAGGGCCACTGAAGAAATAGTCAAGGGATCCTCCCTCTTTGACTGTCTTTCTACCTCGTGCTGTCGAAGCTCTCTTGGACTCACAGCACACCCAACACCTTTCAGCAAGCCATCTTACTTCTTATGAAATTCTCTTGCTAAATGTCCCCCATATCACCCTTGTTCATTGTAACAATCTTGACCCTGCTACCCTTCCTCCTTCTTGCATGGACAAAACCCCTCGTGACTGTTTGACTTTGATGGATCACCTAGTAATCCCTAGTTACAAGAAACCCCCTTTAACATACGTTAATTTCCCATGGAATACTGATAGCCCTTACTTGAAAGATGAAAATGGTAAACATCATGCTGGATATGCAACATCAACTCCTTTTGAAATCACTAAGGCAAAGACCCTTAGCTTTGACCACTTTAGCCCCAAAAGCCAAATTATACGCTCTTACTTGAGCATGTATTCTAGCTAGGTAAAACCGCAAACATCTATACTGATAGTTGATATGCCTTTGGAGTAGCCCATGATTTTGGAATATTATGGAAACAAGACTTTCTTACTTCCAGTAGAGACGAAATTAAAAATGGCCCTTATGTCCCAAACTTAGTGAACGCTGTATTCCTGCCAGCAGCACTGGCTGTTATTCAACGTTCTCGGGTATTCCAAGCCTGACTCTCTGGAAACCAAAGGAAACCGCCTCACTGATGTCTATGCAGAAAATGCTGCTTGTATAGGATCCATGGACCAAACCTTTGTTATGGTCCAGAAAACTATTTCCTCTGGCAACAACAGAAGAGAATTAACTAGGGAAATCCAACAAATGGCCCCTGAAAAGGAAAAAGCAAAATTGGAGATCTAAAATTTGGAGATCGGACCCAATAATGAACTGGTGCTGTCAGAAAATCTAAAATTTTTATTGTTGATTACCATGCATGAGTTAAATCATTGGTCAGCTGATAAAGTGATAATGTTCATGAATCAATGTTGGTGGGGAAACCCACACTGCAAGGCTGCAAAAAGTGCTTATCTTGCTTGTTCTATCTGTCCTGAATTTAACCCAGGGGAACCTATTTGTACTGCCCCTGGATATTTTAATTTACCATTTTAATAGACCTTTTGAGGTTTGGTAAATGGATTTCATACAGTTGCCCCCATCTCATGAATACAAGTATGTTTTAGTAATGGTTTGCATGTTTTCACACTGAACTGAAGGCTTCCCACGTAAACAGGTGAGTGCATCTTCTGTAGCTAAAATCCTATTTAAAAAATTATTCCCACTTGGGGAACACCCCCTTGAACTTCATAGTGATTGAGGAACCCACTTTGTTGATCAAAACTTGGCAATGCTGTGCTATCTGGCAAGTTCTGCAGCACTTTCATTGTGCTTATCCTCCTCAGTCCTTAGGAGTGATCGAATGTTATAAATGGAATTAGTAAGACTCAGCTAAATTAGTTGAACCCCTCCAATTACCCTGGCCAAAAACATTACCACGGTTTCTTCTAAATCTTAGATCTATTCCCTCAGGATACATAAACTTTCACCTTTTGAAATAATTACAGGAGGGCCGATACACTTAGTCCCTGCTTCTTTTCACCCACAGCTAATAAAGGAGGATATACTTCAATTTTGCAAAGACCTGATCAAGTCCATAGAAAATAATTATGCTTTGGTAGAACAAGCTTTCCACAGTGTGCTCCCAGGAGATGAAGACATCAAACATTACACTTCACGGCTGGACATTTCATCTATTGGAAAACACATCTCCAAAAAGACTCTCTTCAACCGTGCTGGAAAGGCCCCTACCAGGTGCTATTAACTAACCCCTGTGCAGCCAGTCTTCAAGGAATAGACTCCTGGATTCATGTATCATATCTAAAGCAAGTCCTAAAAACTGATGGGTCCTGTGTACCAACTGGTGGCTTGAAACTGAAAATTTCTAGGGACTGATGTAGACAGCATCTATAGTAGACAGCTTACCCAAGATATCCAGGGCCTGTGTAAATTTCATTATTTTTAAAATCTTTTTTTCTTTTTATTCTATGTTTAATTAAATCATGTCATTCAGGCCTTCAACTGTCCTTTCCCTAGTTTTCCTACCATCTTTTACTTTACCTTTAACATATTGCAATTCCTCTGCTATTCCCAAATAAACTTATCTTTTTGATAATTTTGAGCTTGCCTCAGTTTACCTCTTTATTTAGGTCATCAGAGGCTAAGCAGTCAAGGACAATGCCCCTGAATTATGTCTGAGAAAGAGGCCCAGTGAGAATATTGCTCCGTCATCATGAGGGCCAAGCTTTAAGCACTGAATCTCTATTAGCAGCACCAAAGGTGCTGACTCTCGATATTAAAACCAGTACCACTACTTCTCCTACCCCAGAAAGTCCATCTTTCTTCAACTGCCACTCCATGAGGGAGAGTTGCCTATGGATCTTATTCCCTTGTGTCACCATCTCTCAATTTAAAATCCAGAGTGGGCACATCTGATTTGTAGAATGCAGCAAACCTCTAGCTTTAAGAAGCTCCCTGCCACTGCCACCCGTCACTAAAGGTTTTGTTGAAATCATCTGGAATTTCAGTTTGGGTTTTTTAAAAATATTGTGCCTTGTATTTTGGGGGAATCTTTTTTTTTTAATTTATTGAAGTATAGTTGATTTATAATGTTGTGTTAATTTCTGCTATACAGCAAAGTGATTCAGTTATACACATATATACACATTCTTTTCATATTCTTTTCCATTATGGTTTATCACAGGATATTGAACATAGTTCCTTTGCTATACAGAAGGACCTTGTTGTTTATCCATTCTATATATAATAGTTTGCATCTGCTAATCCCAAACTCCCAATCCATCCCTCCTCCACCCCCCTCCCCACCAGCAACGACAAGTCTGCTCTCTATGTCTGCAAGTCTGTTTCTGTTTCTTAGATAAGTTCATTTGTGTCATATTTTAGATTGGGGAATCCTTTCTTCATTGTATTAAAATTATAGCCATATTATTCAATAATTATTTAGAATTAAGTATTTTTCCCCCACTGGTCTCATTGTCCTCTGCTGTTTACTATATACCATTTTGCCCTTTAAAAACTTTTTGATAATTTTAAATCATTTTTTTTCTGAGAGACACTCTTAAGTAATATTTTTCAGAAGGAATGAGTGAATAGTAAATTTTTTGAGTCCTTACACATTCAAAAGTGTTTCTCCTTTGTCTTCACATTTAAATGACAATTTGGTTCTATATTGAATTCTAAGGTCACAATTCTTTGATAAATTCTTTAGAGATTATACCATTTCTGCCTAGTAGTAAGTTTTACGTAGCTGCTCTTGGTTTATTTTTCCTGTCAGTAATATGTTTATTTTGTCTTTTCATTTGTTAGGTTCTTCTCTTTATTTTTGAAATCACACTAGAACATATTCTAGATATATTTTCTTTCACTATGTCTTCTGATTATCAAGGTGCTTTTTTGCTCTGAACGCTGAAGTTTTTCTTCAGCTCAGAAAAATATTTTTTTTTCCTGTGATTTCCTTTACAAGCATTTCTCTTCCTTTACTCAGTCCTCCCCAGAACCCCTAAGATGTGGTGCTCAAAATGTGGTCCCGCCAAGCATCACTTAGGAATTTCTTAGAAATGGGAATTCTTTATCCAAGAATTCCCCAAGACCAACTGAACCAGAATTTTTAAGGATGGGTCTCAGAAATTTGTGTTTTAAGAAGCTCTCCAGGTGATTCTGATACATGCTAAACTTTGGCTCCAGCAAGCCACTGAACATTGAGAGGTAATAATAGATCATTGCTGTGAAGTTAAATAGCCAGACTGAGCTGTTAGCAAACAATCTCCATTAGCCCTGCCTATTCTTGTATAAGTGTGATTGCAGAGTTCATCTTCTGTTCTAACTCTGATGTTTCAAGCTTAGTGCTCTTTATCCTCATGACATCCCGTGTTAGATCCCCTTCTTCTGTGGCTTTGAAAGCATTCTATGCATGTCCCTATCACATTCTTTTTTTTTTTTTTTTTTCGGTACGCGGGCCTCTCACTGTCGTGGCCTCTCCCGTTGCGGAGCACAGGCTCCGGACGCGCAGGCTCAGCGCCGTGGCGCACGGGCCCAGCCGCTCCGTGGCATGTGGGATCTTCCCGGACCGGGGCACGAACCCGTGTCCCCTGCATCGGCAGGTGGACTCTCAACCACTGCGCCACCAGGGAAGCCCCCTATCACATTCTTGACACACTGAATTTTAATTTGATTTGCCTGTCTTTCCCACTACATGATAAAGTCCTTAAGGCGGGGATTTCTTAGTGTCTAGTAACGCTTAATACACTCAGTCAATGTTGGTTCAATGACTGACTCATTGACCATGTCCAAGATCAGAGAATTTAAATCAGACAGGGTGGACCAATAAAACAGGGGTCTAAATGATGACAGCTGGTGAAGGATCCAATAGATAAGCTGCCCTCAGAAAAGTGATGCTTGGCAGAAGGTGTAAGAGGCCCAGAGGAGACATATATCAGTCAGGACCCTAACAGGAAAGAGATGGGACACTCAAATTAGGACATTTCCACAAAGCTTTATTTATAAAGGGACTATCTGTAAAGGTGAATGTTCTGGAGTGTAGGGCACCACAGGAGATGGTGCAGTAACCTGGGATTAGTGGCAATTGGGCTATTACCACTGTCGGCCCAAATAGATAAGGGTGGGAACTGTTCCCAGAATTCAGAAAGAGTTATGTAGTGGAGGCCTTCCTGAGAGAAGTGACCCTTGGTCAAGGGACACAGTGAGGCAGGGATTCAGGGGAATAAATGCCCTGTCCTCACTCTCCTCCCTCCCAGCAATCTCTTTTTGTGGCTCTCCACTGGCTGATCACAACTGGAAGTCTGAGAGAAGGAAGGCTGTTGATAACAGTTCATCCAGGTCAGTGTCCCAGGGTAGAAGGCAGGATGCAGAAGGATGGAGAGTGGATTTGGAGGAGAAATAAAAGATGGCCAGCACAAAACATCAGGTATGGGACTAAGCCTAAAACGTGAGGATGAAGATGGCTGTTTGCCAGATTAGAGGGATATGGAGAAGGGAGTTATTAACTCACTATATTATTGCTGCATCACAAACAACCACAAAATCTAAGTGGCTTACAGCAGCAAGCATTTACTTAGCTTATGCGTCTGTGTGTTTTCTAGGTTGGGCCTAGTTGGGGTGGTCTGACTGGAGCAGCTTGTTCCATGTGTCTCTACTTCCTGGGACCATCAAGCTCCCCCATGGATGCTCTTCCCACAGAGATGGCAGAAATGCAAGGGACCAAGGCCAATTGTGCAAGTGCTTTGCAAGCTTTTAGTCATGTCATGCCTCAAAATGTTCTATTGGTCTAAACAAGTCACATGGCCAATCTGGGCTAGAAAAAGCATGTGATTATCCTCTTGTTAACCTTTTGAATATGGGTTAAGGGAAATGTTCACAAATGATAGAAAATTCTCTGATGGATTTCGTGGAATTTTCTCTAGCACTGCCTCTCCTCAAAGCTATACAGTTATCTGCCTAAAAAAATTAAATATATTAGCGGTAGATTCTGCTGCTAATTCCTGCACATTCAGTATCTCCACAGAACCTAAATTAAAATATAATCCAACACTCAGGAGAAGAGCAATTTTTTTTCTGCATTCTTCTTGGAAATGTCCACAACACGTGGATACATATAATATTCTCTAGCTGGCAAATAAATCCACTAACACTGCTGTTAAAAAATAAAAAGGACCTTTTAGGAGGGTACATGAAATTTTGGGATGCATATATGCCTGGATTTCAAATATAACTTGGCAAATACACTGGATTTTAAAAATGTGAAAATGAGTAACTTTGAGATCCTGGTTGGGGATGAAACCCAGAGGTGAAAATATTTGTTTTGTTGCTTTTAAAGGCCAGAATGTAATGATACAGTAAATTGGCATGGTAAGATGAATTATTCCAGGTGTTTATTTACTTATTTTTATCATTCATTTAATTGACTTTTACTGAGTTCCTGCTAACATCAGAACACTAATACTAGGTCAATCAATGGTGGTTAAAGAGATTAATGAGACATGATTTCTACCATTAAAAAATTTATGATTTTGCTGGGAAGGTAAAATGTTAATAAATGTAAATAAACATATAGGCAAGAATAGCATAGAGACTAGAGTATATATTTTTATAGCTCACTGTAAGCTTTCTGGGAACAGGATCTGTGGCTTGATACTCAATGCATAGTATTAGGTATTTAATAACAGTTGAGTGTGAACAAGAAATGATTCATTCTAATGGAAAGACATATGGTAAGTTTTATGGAAGAGATGGTATTTGGGCTGAATTGCAAAAGATGGGTAAAATTTCAGCAAGTGGAAAAGATGGGGAAGATAATAAGGGCTTTCTAGTTGAGGGAACAGCTTAAAGTATGGACATGTAAAATTTCCTAACACGTTTGGGTAATCGTGACTAGCTGGATATGGCACAACATAGGTACCTAAAGAGACATGGTGAGTGATAGGGCTAAGGGGGAGTTTTAGAAAAGTGGCATGGGAACCTGAAGTTGAGGCTGAGGAGTTTTCACTTTGGTCTGTGAACACTCGGGGGCCACTGAAGGCATTTAAAGAGGGAATATAAGCATGTAACCCAGGTGGCTATTTTAAGGTTGGAGTGGAAAGCAAGAGTCTAAGCTGGGACCAGTTAGGAAGCTTTAGCAACACACCAAGCAAAAGATTAATTTTAAGAGCCAGATTAGGGCAGTGGCGGAGGCAGGGGATAGGAGGAGATGGGGCTGGGAGCAAATAGCACTGAAGCATAGTTGAAGGGCTTTGGTAACCGAATTGGTGTGGGTTGAGGAGAATTCCCTTGGCTCCCAATAGTTCACACCTGGGTGACTCTGAGGATGCTGGTGCCATTACTGAGAAAGGGGACTCAAAGGAAAAGCATGTTTGGTCTGTCTTCAATTTTGCAAATTGAGCTTGAAGTTCAGAGGGCACAACTAAGTGTGAATAGCCCTCGGGCAGTTGGAAATTTGAATCTGGCCCCCTGGAATGTGATATTATGGGTTGCAGCCTGAAAATCTCATCTGGTCTAAATTTGGAGTGACCAGATTATTTTTGAGTGGCAAAATTGAGAACATTACAAAGACTTTCTAAACAAGTAGTAAAATTTTTATGGGTCATTATAACCCTCAATATTTTTCTTTGATTCTTTTTGCCACGCCATCTGAATCCTTTCCTTCTCCTCTTGCTGCTTCCTGAAGGCCATTAACCAGGGAAAGAATGCTTTCCTTTCTGAGGCTTTTGCCCAATTTGGTGAGGTCAAAAGGGACAATATGTTAGCTACAATTTGAAAAGTTTTGCCCCATTCTTAAGCTGGATCTAAAGGTTCAGGACCCTGTATCTCTGCGGTATATTCCTCTGCTGTCTACTTCCACCTGGAAGGTGTTTGCTACTGTCTGATAGGCTCACCATGACTGGTGCCTCTAAACCAGGACAACCAGATGGCATTGCATAGTCAACTTCTAACAAAAGCAAATTTTGATTTTTTGAAAACTCTGATTTCAAAAACAGTCCTGGACACTGTCCCTTCCCTGCAGCCCCTGCTCTGAGCCAATATCTGTCCTAATCCTGTCCGTTTTGGGGCTTTGCTATCCATTTTTGTCTTTACTAAACATTTTTGATCTATCAGTAGACTTAGCTTTCCTGTTTTGTTTCATTTTTCAATTGTAGTAAAACATATATAATGTAAAATTTACCATCTTAACTGTTTTTAGGAGTACCATCCATCGGTGATAAGTACGTTGACATTGTTGTGCAACCAATCTCCAGAACTCCTTTCGTCTTGCAGAACAGAAACTCTACCCATTAAACAATAAATCCCCACTCCCTGACCCCCCCTCAGCCCCTGGCAATCACCTCTCGACTTTCTGTCTTTGTGAATTTGATATCTCCAGGTACCTCATATAAATGGAATCATATAGTATTTGTCTTTTTGTGATGCTTTCCTGGTTTTGATCCATCTCCTGGGATTTGAACTCACCTTAGGCTTTGTCACTTATTGACACGATAAAGGCCTGGACCCCAGAATCCCACTACCATTATGCTGGGCCTGTGCTACTCTCCCTGAGGGAAAATTATATGTCATGAGACAAAGTTTCAGCTACACGTAATTCCCCATATCCAGTCTGTTCCTCATCCAATCATGCAACTGGAAGGAATGCAGCATTCAGACCCCTGTCTTATGGCAAAATGTGCCCCCCCTGCCCCAGCTCTACAGACAGATTACATACCAATGGCAAGAATGCAGGATCCTGCAAATCAAAAGAGTCTAAGGATGGCAACTCAAAAGAGTTAGAATATAGACAATGAGAAAAAAAAACACACCAGGAGTTTGTACTTTTGTATTTGTATTTATACTTTTCTTCTGAAGACAGTAACACACTTACCAGATATTATCTTAACAGTGAGGCAAATCCTTCAGAAAATTGCAGTCTGACAAATTAAACTCCCCTAAAAATGTCCCACTGGATGGCCTTATCTGATTTGAAACTGAAGCTGTCACCCTTGAAAACTTGGAAAGGGACCTCGGTCATTGATGGCAATCTATGGTGCCAGATGAGTTTCTTTAAGCCAGCGCTGTGGTGGATCTGGGCCTGGGGTGTGTGGGTACTTCAACGTCATGGCTCCAGCAAGAATCTGAAGGGTTAGTGTGTTTACCCAGCTCAAACCCATGCTGGGCATGGGAGAGTGTATCTTGTTTTCTGAGCTCTCTGGATAAAGCCTTTACTACTTGGGCAACTCCTCATGCCTGACTGGCTCCCTGTTGTAGCCCCAGCTCTTATCACAATACCTTACACACAGCAGGAATTAGGTAAACATTTGCCAAATGATAAAAAAGAATACACATGAGGTCATTCTTCCTTATTTTTATTTATTTATTTTAATAAAAACATTTTAACATCTTTATATAATTACTTTGTATATACTTTGTATAATTATACTTTGTATAATTACTTAATTAATTACTATAATTAATTATACTTTGTATAATTACTTTACATTGTTGTGTTAGTTTCTGCTGTATAACAAAGTGAATCAGCTATACATATACTTATATCCCCATATGCCCTCCCTCTTGCGCCTCCCTCCCACCCTCCCTATCCCAACCCTCTAGGTGGACACAAAGCACCGAGCTGATCTCCCTTTGCTATGCGGCTGCTTCCCACTAGCTATCTATTTTACATTTGGTAGTGTATATATGTCCATGCCACTCTCTCACTTCATCCCAGCTTACCCTTACCCCTCCCCGTGTCCTCAAGTCCATTCTCTACGTCTGTGTCTTTTATTCCTGTCCTGCCCCTAGGTTCATCAGAACGATTTTTTTTTTTAGATTCCATATATATGTGTCAGCATATGGTATTTTTTTCTCTTTCTGACTTATTTCACTCCGTATGACAGATTCTAGGTCCACCCACTTCACTACAAATAGTTCAGTTTCATTTCTTTTCATGGCTGGGTAATATTCCATTGTATATATGTGCCACGTCTTCTGTATCCATTCATCTGTCATTGGACACTTAGGATGCTTCTGTGTCCTGGGTATTGTAAATAGTGCTGCAATGAATATTGTGGTACATGTCTCTCTCCTTTTTAAAATTTAATTTAACTTATTTTTTATACAGCAGATTCTTATTAGTTATCCGTTTTATACATATTAGTGTATATATGTCAATCCCAATCTCCCAATTCATCACACCCGCCCCCACCCCCACAGCCACTTTCACCCCTTGGAGTCCATGCATTTGTTCTGTACATCTGTGTCTCAATTTCTGCCCTGCAAACCGGTTCATCTGTACCATTTTTCTAGGTTCCACATATATGCATGAATATACGATATTTGTTTTTCTCTTTCTGACTTACTTCACTCTGTATGACAGTCTCTAGATCAATCCACATCTCTAAAAATGACCCAATTTCATTCCTTTTTATGGCTGAGTAATATTACATTGTATATATGTACCACATCTTCTTTATCCATCTGTCTGTTCATGGGCATTTAGGTTGCTTCCATGTCCTGGCTATTGTAAATAGTGCTGCAATGAACATTGGGGTGCATGTGTCTTTTTGAATTATGGTTTTCTCTGGGTATATGCCCAGTAGTAGGATTGCTGGGTCATATTGTAGTTCTATTTTTAGTTTTCTAAGGAACCTCCATAATGTTCTCCATAGTGGCTGTATCAATTTACATTCCCACCAACAGTGCAAGAGGGTTCCCTTTTATCCACACCCTCTCCAGCGTTTGTCGATTGTACATTTTCTGATGATGCCCATTCTAACTGGTGTGAGGTGATACCTCATTATAGTTTTGATTTGCATTTCTCTTATAATTAGTGATGCTGAGCAGCTTTTCATGTGCTTCTTGGCCATCTGTATGTCTTCTTTGGAGAAGTGTCTATTTAGGTCTTCTGCCCATTTTTGGATTGGGTTGTTTGTTTTTTTAATATTGAGCTGCATGGGCTGTTTATATATTTTGGAGATTAATCCTGTGTCCGTTGATTCATTTGCAAATATTTTCCCCCATTCTGAGGGTAGTCTTTTCATCTTGTTTGTGGTTTCCTTTGCTGTGCAAAAGCTTTGAAGTTTCATTAGGTCCCATTTGTTTATTTTTGTTTTTATTTCCATTACTCTAGGAGGTGGATCAAAAAAGATCTTGCTGTGATTTATGTCAAAGAGTATTCTTCCTATGTTTTTCTCTAAGAGTTTTATAGTGTCCAGTCCTACATTTAGGTCTCTAATCCATTTTGAGTTTATTTTGTGTATGGTGTTAGGGAGTGTTCTAATTTCATTCCTTTACATGTAGCTGTCTGGTTTTCCCATTCCCACTTACTGAAGAGACTGTCTTTTCTCCATTGTATATCCTTGCCTCCTTTGTCATAGATTAGTTGACCATAGGTGCATGGGTTTATCTCTGGGCTTTCTATCTTGCTCCATAGATCTATATTTCTGTTTTTGTGCCAGTACCACATTGTCTTGATTACTGTAGCTTTCTCGTATAGCCTGAAGTCAGGGAGTCTGATTCCTCCAGCTCCATTTTTTTCCCTCAAGACTGCTTTGGCTATTCGGGGTCTTTTGTGTCTCAGGACAAATTTTAAGATTTTTTGTTCTAGTTCTGGAAAAATTCCATTGGTAATTTGATAGGGATTGCATTGAACCTGTAAATTGCTTTGGGTATTAGAGTCATTTTCACAATATTGATTCTTCCAATCCACGAATATGGTATATCTCTCCATCTCTTTGTATCATCTTTAATTTCTTTCATCAGTGTCTTATAGTTTTCTGCATACAGGTCTTTTGTCTCCCTAGGTAGGTTTGTTCCTAGGTATTTTATTCTTTTTCTTGCAATGGTAAATGGGAGTGTTTCCTTAATTTCTCTTTCAGATTTTTCATCATTAGTGTATAGGAATGCAAGAGATTTCTGTGCATTAATTTTGTGTCCTGCAGCTTTACCAAATTCATTGATTAGCTCTAGTAGTTTTCTGGTAGCATCTTTAGGATTCTCTGTGTATAGTATCATGTCATCTGCAAACGGTGACAGTTTTACTTCTTCTTTTCCGATTTGTATTCCTTTTATTACTTTTTCTTCTCTCATTGCCATGGCTAGGACTTCCAAAGCTACATTGAATCATAGTGGTGAGAGTGGATATCTTTGTTTTGTTCCTGATCTTAGAGGAAATGCTTTCAGTTTTTCACCTTTGAGAATGATGCTTGCTGTGGGCTTGTCATATATGGCCTTTATTATGTTGAGGTAGGTTCCCTCTATGCCCACTTTCTGGAGAGTTTTTATCATAAATGGGTATTGAATTTTGTCAAAAGCTTTTTCCGCATCTATTGAGATGATCATATGGTTTTAATTCTTCAATTTGTTAATATGCTGTATCACATTGATGATTTGAGTATATTGAAGAATCCTTGCATCCCTGGGATAAATCCCACTTGATCATGGTGTATGATCCTTTTAATGTGTTGTTGGATTCTGTTTGCTAGTATTTGTTGAGGATTTTTGCATCTATATTCATGAGTGATATTGGTCTGTAATTTTCTTTTTTTGTAGTATCTTTGTCTGGTTTTGGTATCAGGGTGATGGTGGCCTCATAGAATGAGTTTTGGAGTGTTCCTTCCTCTACAGTTTTTTGGAAGAGTTTGAGAAGGATGGGTGTTAGCTCTTTTCTAAATGTTTGATAGAATTCACCTTTGAAGCCATCTCTGGTCCTGGACTTTTGTTTGTTGGAAGATTTTTAATCACAGTTTCAATTTCATTACTTGTGATTGGACTGTTCATATTTTCTTTTTTCCTGGTTCAGTCTTGGATGGTTATACCTTTCTAAGAATTTGTCCATTTCTTCCAGGTTGTCCATTTTATTGGCATAGAGTTGCTTGTAGTAGTCTCTTAAGATGCTTTGTATTTCTGCAGTGTCTGTTGTAACTTCTCCTTTTTCATTTCTAATTTTATTGCTTTGAATCCTCTCCCTCTTTTTTTTTTTTTTTTAAAGAAGATGTTGTGGGTAGGAGTTTTTTTATTAATGAATTAATTTACTTTTGCTGTGTTGCGTCTTCATTTCTGTGCGAGGGCTTTCTCTAGTTGTGGCAAGCGGGGGCCACTCTTCATTGCGGTGCGCGGGCTTCTCACTATCGCGGACTCTCTTGTTGTGGAGCACAGCCTCCAGATGCGCAGGCTCAGTAGTTGTGGCTCACGGGCCTAGTCGCTCCGCGGCATGTGGGATCCTCCCGGACCAGGGCTCGAACCCGTGTCCTCTGCATTAGCAGGCGGACTCCCAACCACTGCGCCACCAGGGAAGCCCCCTCTCCCTCTTTTTCTTGATGAGTGTGGCTAATGGTTTATCAATTTTTTTTTATCTTCTCAAGGAACCAGCTTTCAGTTTTATTGATCTTTGCTATTGTTTTCTTTGTTTCTATTTCATTTATTTCCACTCTGATCTTTATGATTTCTTTCCTTATGCTAACTTTGGGTTTTGTTTTTTCTTCTTTCTGTAGTTTCTTTAGGTGTAAGGTTAGATTGTTTATTTGAGATTTTTCTTGTTTCTTGAGGTAGGATTGCATTGCTATAAACTTCCCTCTTAGAACTGCTTTTCCATATCCCTTAGGTTTTGGATCATCATGTTTTCATTGCCATTTGTCTCTAGGTATTTTTTCATTTCCTCTTTGATTTCTTCAGTGATCTCTTGGTTATTTAGTAACGTACTGTTTATCCTCCATGTGTTTGTGTCTCTTACTTTTTTTTCCCTGTATTTGATTTCTAATCTCATAATGTTGTGGTCAGAGAAGATGCTTGATATGATTTCAATTTTCTAAAATTTACTGAGACTTGAGTTGTGACCCAAGATATGATCCAACCTGGAGAATGTTCCATGCGCACTTGAGACGAAAGTGTAATCTGCTGTTTTTGGATGGAATGTCCTATAAATATCAATTAAATGTATCTGGGCTATTGTGTCATTTAAAGCTTGTGTTTCCTTATTAATTTTCTGTTTGGATGATCTGTCCATTGGTGTAAGTGAGGTGTTAAAAGTCCCCCACTATTATTGTGCTACTGTCGATTTCCTCTTTTGTAGCTTTTAGCAGTTGCCTTATGTATTGAGGTGCTCCTATTTTGTGTGCATATATATTTATAATTGTTATATCTTCTTCTTGGATTGATCCCTTGATCATTATGTAGTGTCCTTCCTTGTCTCCTGAAACATTCTTTGTTTTATATTCTATTTTATCTGATATGAGTATTGCTACTCCAGGTTTCTTTTGATTTCCATTTGTATGGAATATCTTTTTCCATCCCCTCACTTTCAGTCTGTATGTGTCCCTAGGTCTGAAGTGGGTCTCTTATATACAGCATATATATGGGTCTTGTTTTTGTGTCCATTCAGCCAGCCTGTGTCTTTTGGTTGGAGCATTTAATCCATTCACGTTTAAGGTAATTATTGATATGTAATGTCCTAGTACCATTTTCTTAATGGTTTTGAGTTTGTTATTGTAGATCCTTTTCTTCTCTTGTGTTTCGCACTTAGAGAAGTTCCTTTAGCATTTGTTGTAGCATTTGTTTGCTGGTATGGTGCTGCTGAATTCTCTTAGCTTTTGCTTGTCTGTAAAGCTTTTGATTTCTCCCTTGAATCTGAATGAGATCCTTGCTGGGTAGAGTAATCTTGGTCATAGTTTCTTCCCTTTCATCACTTTAAATATGTCCTCTGCAGCGAAATCAGCTGTAAACCTTATGGAAGTTCCCTTGTATGTTATTTGTCATTTTTCCCTTGCTGCTTTCAATAATTTTACTTTGACTTTAATTTCTGCCAATTTGATTACTATGTGTCTCGGCAAGTTTCTCCTTGGGTTTATCTTGTATGGGACTCTCTGTGCTTCCTGGACTTGGGTGGCTATTTCTTTTCCCATGTTAGGGAAGTTTTCAACTATAATCTCTTCAAATATTTTCTCGGGTCCTTTCTCTCTCTCTTCTCCTTCTGGGACCCCTTTAATGTGAATGTTGTTGTGTTTAATGTTGTCCCAGGGGTCTCTTAGGCTATCTTCATTTCTTTTCATTCTTTTTTCTTTATTCTGTTCTGCAGCAGTGAGTTCCACCATTCTGTCTTCCAGGTCACTTATCCGTTCTTCTGCCTCAGTTATTCTGCTACTGATTCCTCCTAGTGTAGTTTTCATTTCCGTTATTGTATTGTTCTTCTCTGTTTGTTTGTTCTTTAATTCTTCTAGGTCTTTTTTAAATGTTTCTTGCATCTTCTCGGTCTTCACCTCCATTCTTTTTCCGAGGTCTTGGATCATCTTCACTATCATTATTCTGAATTCTTTTTCTGGAAGGTTGCCTATCTCCACCTCATTAAGTTGTTTTTCTGGGGTTTTATCTTGTTCCTTCATCTGGTACATAGCTTTCTGCCTTTTCTTCCTGTCTATCTGTGAATGTGGTATTTATTCCACAGGCTACAGGATTGTAGGTCTTCTTGCTTCTGCTGTCTGGCCTCTGGTGGATGAGGCTATCTAAGAGGCTTGAGCAAGTTTCCTGATGGGAGGGACTGGTGGTGGGTAGAGCTGGGTGTTGCTCTGGTGGGCAGAGCTCAGTAAAACTTTAACCTGCTTGTCTGCTGATAGGTGGGCCTGGGTTCCATCCCTGTTGGTTGTTTGGCCTGGGGCAACCCAGCTCTGAAGCCTACCAGGGCTCTTTGGTGGGGCTAGTGGTGGACTCTGGGAGGTTTCATGCCAAGGAGTACTTCCAGAACTTCTGCTGCCAGTGTCCTTGTCCACTCAGTGAGCCACAGCCACCCCCCGCCTCTGCAGGAGACCCTGAAACACTAGCAGGTAGGTCTCGTTCAGTCTCCTATGGGGTCACTGCTCCTTCCCCTGGTTCCCGATGCACACACTACTTTGTGTGTGCCCTCCAAGAGTGGAGTCTCTTTTGCCCCAGGTGTGTCGAAGTCCTGCAACCAAATCCCGCTACCCTTCAAAGTCTGATTCTTAGGAATTCCTCATCCCATGGCTAGACCCCCAGGTTGGGAAGCATGATGTGGGGCTCAGAACCTTCACTCCACTGGGTGGACTTCTGTGGTATAAGTGTCCTCCAGTTTGTGAGTCACTGACCCAGCAGTTATGGGATTTGATTTTATTGTGATTGCGCCCCTCCTACCGTCTCACTGTGGCTTCTCCTTTGTCTTTGGATATGGGGCATCTTTTTTGGTGAGTTCCAGTGTCTTCCTGTCAATGATTGTCCAGCAGTTAGTTGTGATTCCCATGCTCTCGCAAGAGGGAGTGAGAGCATGTCCTTCTACTCCAGCATCTTGAACCAATCCACATGTCTCTTTTTGAATTATGGTTTTCTCAGGGAATATGCCCCGTAGTGGGATTGCTGGGTCATATGGTAGTTCTTTTTTTATTAATTAATTAATTAATTTTTGGCTGCATTAGGTCTTCGTTGCTGCGTGCAGGCTTTTCTCTAGCTGTGGTGAGCAGGGGCTTCTCTTGTTGCAGAGCACAGGCTCTAGGTGTGTGGGCTTCAGTAGTTGTGGCTTGCATGCTCTAGAGTGCAGACTCAGTAGTTGTGGTGCATGGGCTTAGTTGCTCCACAGCATGTGGGATCTTCCCGGACCAGGGCTTGAACCTGTGCCCCCTGCTTTGGCAGTTGGATCCTCAACCACTGTGCCAACAGGGAAGCCTGGTAGTTCTATATTTAGTTTTTTAAGGAACCTCCATTCTTTTCTCCATAGTGGCTGTATCTATTTACATTCCCACCAACAGTGTAGGAGGGTTCCCTTTTCTCCACACCCTCCCCAGCATTTATTGTTTGTATATTTTTTAATGTTGACCATTCTGACCAGTGTGAGGTGATGCCTCAGTGTAGTTTTGATTTGCGTTTCTCTAATGATTAGTGATGTTGAGTGTCCTTTCATGTGTTTGTTGGCAATCTGTATATCTTCTTTAGAGAAATGTCTGTTTGGGTCTTCTGCCCATTTTTTTTTTTTTTTTTTTTTTTTGTGGTACGCAGGCCTCTCACTGTTGTGGCCTCTCCCGTTGCGGAGCACAGGCTCCGGACGCGCAGGCTCAGCGGCCATGGCTCACGGGCCCAGCCACTCCGTGGCATGTGGGATCTTCCCAGACTGGGGCACGAACCTGCGTCCCCTGCATCAGCAGGCGGACTCTCAACCACTGCACCACCAGGGAAGCCCTGCCCATTTTTTGACTGGGTTGTTTGTTTTTTTTTGATATTGAGCTGCATGAGATGCTTGTATATTTTGGGGATTAATCCTTTGTCAGTTGCTTCATTTGCAAATATTTTCTCCCATTCTGAGGGTTGTATTTTCGTTTTGTTTATTGTTTTCTTTGCTGTGCAAAAGCTTTGAAGTTTCACTAGGCCCCATTTGTTTATTTTTGTTTTTCTTTCCGTTTTTCTAGGAGGTGGGTCAAAAAGGATCTTGCTGTGATTTATCTCATAGTATGTTCTGCCTATGTTTTCCTCTAAGAGTTTTATAGTGTCAGGCCTTCCATTGAGGTCTTTAATCTATTTTGAGTTTATTTTTGTGTATGGTGTTAGGGAGTGTTGTAATTTCATTCTTTTATATGCTGCTGTCCAGTTATCTCAGCGCCACTTATCGAAGAGGCTGTTTTTTCTCCATTTTATATCCTTGCCAATTATGTCAAATATGAGGTGACTGTATGTGCATGGATTTATTTCTGGGCTGTCTATCCTGTTCCATTGATCCATATTTATGTTTTTATGCCAGTACCATACTGTGTTGATTACTGTAGCTTTGTAGTATAGTCTGAAGTCTGGGATCTTGATTCCTCCAGCTACATTTTTCTTTTGCAAGATTGCTTTGGCTATTTGGGGTCTTTTGTGTTTCCATAAAACTTGTGAAATTGTTTGTTGTAGTTCTGTCAAAAACGCCATTGGTAGTTTGATAGGTATTGCATTGAATCTGTAGATTGCTTTGGGTAGTATAGTCATTTTCACAATGTTGATTCTTCCTATCCAAGAACATGGTGTATCTCTCCAGCTGTTTGTATCATCTTTATTTTTTTTTTTGCAGTACGTGGGCCTCTCACTGTTGTGGCCTCTCCCGTTGCGGAGCACAGGCTCTGGACAGGCAGGCTCAGTGGCCATGGCTCACGGGCCCAACCGCTCCGCGGCATGTGGGATCTTCCCGGACCAGGGCACCAATCCGTGGCCCCTGCATCGGCAGGCAGACTCTCAACCACTGCGCCACCAGGGAAGCCCTGTATCATCTTTAATTTAATTCTTTCATCAGTGTCTTATAGTTTTCCACATACAGGTCTTTTGTCTCCTTAGATAGGTTTATTCATAGGTAGTTTATTCTTTTTGTTGCAATGGTAAACGGGAGTGTTTCCTTAATTTCTTTTAGCTTTTTTCATCATTAGTGTATAGGGATGTAAAAGATTTCTGTGCATTAATTTTGTATCCTGCTACTTTACCAAATTCATTGATTAGCTCTAGTAGTCTTCTGGTAGCACCTTTAGGATACTCTACGTATAGTATCATGTCATCTGCAAGCAGTGACGTTTTTAATTCTTCTTTTCTGATTTGGATTCCTTTTGTTTCTTTTTCTTCTCTCATTTCTGGGGCTAAAACTTCCAAAACTATGTTGAATAATAGTGGTGAGAGTGGGCAACCTTGTCTTGATCCTGATCTTAGTGGAAATGGTTGCAGTTTTTCACCATTGAGAACGATGTTGGCTGTGGGTTTCTCATATATGACCTTTATTATGTTGAGGTAAATTCCCTCTATGCCTACTTTCTGGAGAGTTTTTATCATAAATGGGTATTGAAATTTGTCAAATCTTTTTTTGCATCTATTGAGATGATCATATGGTTTTTATCCTTCAGTCTGTTAATATGGTATATCATGTTGATTGATTTGCATATACTGAAGAATCCTTGCATTCCTGGGATAAACTCCTCTTGATCATGGTGTATTATACTTTTAATGTGTTGTTGGATTCTATTTGCTAGTACTTTGTTGGAGATTTTTGCATCTATGTTCACCAGTGATATTGGTCTATAGTTTTCGTTACTGTGACATCTTCGTCTGGTTTTGGTATCAGGGTGATGGTGGCCTCATAGAATGAATTTGGGAGTGTTCCTCCCTCTGCTGTATTTGGAAGAGTTTGAGAAGGATAGGTGTTAGTTCTTCTCTAAATGTTTGATAGAATTCGCCTGTGAAGCCATCTGGTCCTGGTCTTTTGTTTGTTGGAAGATTTTTATTCACAGTTCCAATGTCAGTGCTTCTGATTGGTCTGTTTATATTTTCTATTCTTCCTGGTTCAGTCTCGGAAGGTTGTGCTTTTCTAGAAATTTGTCCCTTTGTTCCAGATTGTCCATTTTATTGGCATAGAGCTGCTTATAGTATTCTCTCATGATTCTTTGTATTTCTGCAGTGTCAGTTGTTACTTCTCCTTTTTCATTTCTAAATCTGTTGATTTAAGTCTTCTCCCTTTTTTTCTTGATGAGCCTGGCTAATGGTTTATCAATTTTGTTTATCTTCTCAAAGAACTCGCTTTTAGTTTTATTAATCTTTGCTATTGTTTTCTTCATTTCTTTTTCATTTATTTCTGATCTGGTCTTTATGATTTCTTTCCTTCTGCTAACTTCCGGGTTTTTTTGTTCTTCTTTCTCTAATTGCTTTTGGTGTACATTTAGGATTATTGTTTATTTGAGATGTTTGTTGTTTCTTGAGGTAGGTTTGTATTGCTATAAACTTCCCTCTCGGAACTGCTTTTGCTGCATCCCATAGGTTTTGGGTCATCTTGCTTTCATTGTCATTTGTTTCTAGGTATGTTTTGATTTCCTCTTTGATTTCTTCAGTGATCTCTTGGTTATTTAGTAACATATTGTTTAGCCTCCATGTGTTTGTATTTTTTCCAGTTTTTTTTCCTGTAATTGATATCTAGTCTCATGGCGTTGTGGTCGGAAGTGTTACTAGATATGATTTCAATTTTCTTAAATTTACCAAGGCTTGATTTGTTACCCAAGATATGATCTGTCCTGGAGAATATTCTATGAGCACTTGAGAAGACAATGTATTCTGTTGTTTTTGGATGGAATGTCCTAAAAATATCAATTAAGTCCATCGTGTTTAATGTGTCATTTAAAGCTTGTGTTTATTATAGCTTATTTATTTTCATTTTTGATGATCTGTCCTTTGGTGAAAGTGGGGTGTTTAAGTTCCCTACTATGTTTGTGTTACTGTCGATTTCCCCTTCTATGGCTGTTAGCATTTGCCTTACATATTGAGGTGCTCCTATTGGAGCATAAATATTTGCTCCAATGGGTGCATAATTGGGTGCATAAATATTGACAATTGTTATATCTTCTTCTTGTATTGATCCCTTGATCATTATGTAGTGCCCTTCTTTGTCTCTTGTAATAGTATTTATTTTAAAGTCTATTTTGTCTGATATGAGAATTGCTACTCCAGCTTTCTTTTGATTTCCATTGGCATGGAATATCTATTTCCATCCCCTCAGTTTCAGTCTGTATGTGTCCCTAGGTCTGAAGTGGGTCTCTTGTAAATAGCATATATATGGGTATTGTTTCTGTATCCATTCAGCCACTCTGTGTCTTTTGGCTGGAACATTTAATCCATTTACATTTAAGGTAATTATTTATATGTATGTTCCTATTACCATTTTCTTAATTGTTTTGGGTTTGTTATTGTAGATCTATTCCTTCTCTTGTGTTTCCTGCATAGAGAAGTTTCTTTATCATATGTTGTAAAGCTGGTTTGGTGGTGCTTAATTCTCTCAGCTTTTGATTGTCTGTAAAGGTTTTAATTTCTCTGTTGAATCTGAATGAGATCCTTGCTGGGTAGAGTAATCTTGGTTGTAGGTTTTTCCCTTTCATCACTTTAAATATGTCCTGCCACTCCCTTCTGACCTGCAGAGTTTCTCCTGAACAATCTGTTAACCTTATAGGAGTTCCCTTGTATGTCATTTGTTGCTTTTCCCTTGTTGCTTTCAATATTTTTTCTTTGTCTTTAATTTTTGCCAGTTTGGTTACTATGTGTCTCAACATGTTTCTCCTTGGGTTTATCCTGTATGGTACTCTCTTCGCTTCCTGGACTTGATTGACTATTTCCTTTCCTATATTAGGGATGTTTTCAACTATAATCTCTTCAAGTATTTTCTCAGTCCCTTTTTCTCTTCTTTTTCTGGGAACCCTATAATTCGAATGTTGGTGCTTTTAATGTGTCCCAGAGGTCTCTGAGACTGTCCTCAATTGTTTTCATTCTTCTTTCTTTATTCTGCTCTGTGGTCGTTATTTCCACTATTTTATCTTCCAGGTCACTTATGCCTTCTTCTGCCTCAGTTATTCTGCTGTTGATCCCTTCTAGAGAGTTTTTAATTTCATTTATTGTGTTGTTCATCACGGTTTGTTTGCTCTTTAGCTCTTCTAGGCCCTTGTTAAACGTTTCTTGTATTTCCTCCATTCTATTTCCAAGATTTGGGATCATCTTTACTATCATTATTCTCAATTCTTTTTCAGGTAGACTGCCTATTCCCTCTTCATTTGTTTGGTCTGGTGGGTTTTTGCCTTGCTCCTTCATCTGCTGTGTGTTTTTCTGTCTTCTCATTTTTCTTGACTTACTGTGTTTAGTGTCTCCTTTTCACAGGCTGCAGGTTCATAGTTCCTGTTGTTTTTGGTTTCCGCCCCCAGTGGGTAAGGTTCGTTCAGTGGGTTGTGTAGGCTTCCTGGTGGAGGTGACTGGTGCCTGTGTTCTGGTGGATGAGGCTGGATCTTGTCTTTCTGGTGGGCAGGACTCCACCTGGTGGTGTGTTTTGTGGTATCTGTGATGTTATTATGATTTTAGGCAGCCTCTCTGCTAATGGGTGGGGTTGTGTTCCTGTCTTGCTGTTTGGTATGGGGTGTCCAGCACTGTAGCTTTCTGGTCGTTGAGTGGAGCTGGGTCTTAGCGTTGAGACGGAGATCTCTGGGAGAGCTCTCACCAATTGATATTATGTGGCGCCGGGAGGTCTCTGGTGGTCCAATGTCCTGAACTCTGCTCTTCCACCTCAGAGGCTCAGGCCTCACAGCCGGTTGGAGCACTAAGACCCTGTCAGCCACACAGCTCAGAAGAAAAGGGAGAAAAAAAAAAGGAAAGAAAGGAAAAATAAAATAAAGTTATTAAAATAAAAAATTTAAAAAATTGTTAAAATAAAGAATAAAAAAATAATAAAGAAAAAGAAAAAAGAAGAGAGCAAACAAACCAATAAACAAATCCACCAATGATAACAAGCACTAAAAACTAAACTAAGATAAACATAAAAATCAGAAACTGGTCAGTCGCATGCAGGAAACCCCAAGTCTACAGTTGCTCCCAATTCTGCCGTCTCAATTTCGGGGTGATTCTTTGTCTATTCAGGTATTCAGATGCAGGGTACATCGAGTTGATTGTGGAGATTTAATCCGCTGCTCCTGAGGCTGCTGGGAGAGATTTCCTTTTCTCTTGTTTGTTCGCACAGCTCCCGGGGTTCAGCTTTGGATTTGGCTCTGCCTCTGCATGTAAGTCGCCTGAGGGTGTCTGTTCCCTGCCCAGACAGGAGGGGGTTAAAGGAGCGGCTGATTGGTGGGCTCTGGCTCACTAAGGCTGGGGGAAGGAGGGGTATGGAATGCGTGGCGAGTCTGCGGTGGCAGAGGCCAGCATGACATTGCAACAGCCTGAGGCACGCCGTGTGTTCTCCTGGGGAAGTTGTCCCTGGATCACGGAACCCTGGCAGTGGCGGGCTGCAGAGGCTTCCAGGAGGGGAGGTATGGATAGTGACGTATGCTTGCACACAGGCTTCTTGGTGGCTGCAGCAGCATCCTTAGCATTTCATGCCTGTCTCTGTTGTCCAAGCTGATAGCCGTGGCTTGCGCATGTCTCTGGAGCTCGTTTAGGCGGTGCTCTGAATCCCCTCTCCTCACGCACCACTAAACAATGGTCTCTTGCCTCTTAGGCAGTTCCACACTTTTTCTTGCACTCCCTCCTGGATAGCTGTGGCACGGTAGCCCCCTTCAGGCTGTGTTCACACAGCCAACCCCAGTCCTCTCCCTAGGATGTGACCTCCGAAGCCCGAGCCTCAGCTCCCAGCCTCCACCTGCCCTGGCAGGTGAGCAGACAAACCTCTCAGGTTGATGAGTGCTGGTCAGCACCATTCCTCTCTGCAGGAATCTCTCTGCTTTGCCCTCTGCACCCCTGTTGCTGCGCTCTCCTCAGTGCCTCCGAAGCTTCCCCTGCCCACCCCTCGTCTCCACCAATGAAGGGGCTTCCTAGTGTGTGGAAACTTTTCCTCCTTCACAGCTCCCTCCCAGAGGTGCAGGTCCTGTCCCTATTCTTTTGTCTCTGTTTTTTCTTTTTTCTTTTGCCCTACTGAGGTATGTGGGGATTTTCTTGCCTTTTGGGAGGTCTGAGGTCTTCTGCCAGCGTTCAGTAGGTGTTCTGTAGGAGTTGTTCCACACGTAGATGTATTTTTGATGTATTTGTGGGGAGGAAGGTGATCTCCACGTCTTACTCCTCCACCATCTTGAAATTCTTCCCTCTTCTTTATTTTTAAATCTCCAAATCTTTCATTACTCAATCTGCAATTTGATCCCCTATCATCATTAACACTTAGGAAAATAGCTTAATATGCTTAAATAGTATTTTCAAGTTCCAAAGAGATTCAAAAGGTACTGCCATCCAAGTAACTTAGGCTACTAGGTCCCTGGGATTTCTTGTGATCTCCCACTGGTTTAACAGTTTGTTCCCATTGCTCAATAAAATGTACTATTGGAAAAGTTGGTGTAAGTATTTTAGTTGTAGGAGAAAGAGACAGAGAGAGAGAGAGACCTGGCATCAATTGTCTGTTTTTTCTATTTAATGGAAATACTAGGAACGGGAAGTACACTGGGGCTGGGTGCACACTAGATTCAAGGAACTGGTTAAGATAGATAACAATGTCTTTGCAGAGAGTCAAGACCCAGTTTCACTTCCAACTATGATATTCGCAATACAGTCCAACCTCCCAAATGTGGGCAAAGCAGTTCTCAAGGAGGACTTGGAAGGTGGTTGGAAACTCTGAAGAGGGAGGCAGAAATGTGACCTGGAGGTTGTGACATATTGTAAAAATGCAATGAGGCTTTCACGCTTGGAGCAGAGGCCGATGCTGGGAAATAACCTTGGACATTGAAAGAAGGGTCAATTCATAAAATGTCTGGAAGTCAGGCCTAGAAGATTAGAGTCAGTGTAAAGATAGTGGGGGCTACAGTAAGTTCGGATACAGTGTTGTCTAGCTCACTTTTGGTTGACGTAATTTCTGTTTCATCACTCCTGGAAGTATCTGAAATATGGGATAGACACTCATCATAGATTTATACTGATCAAGCTAAGTATGATAAAACTAAATTAGTGTTTCAACTAATTAGATGTTGAAACACACAAGGCCACTGCCTTCCTTGGACTCATCTTGTATGGGCGATAGGCCTAGTTGATGATATATAAATTCGTAAGTTAGCTTTCAGTGGGGGTTTCTTAATACCAAAACATGTTTTCACTCTCACCATTTGAGCTTTCTTGTTCTTCAAATGCAAGGATCCAGGAGCTTTACTGGGTAATTACATGGTAGTTTTGTCAAGGCCCTCTTTGCTTACACTGACTCCTGTGGATCACATGCTCCTAAAAATGTTTTCTGACCCTTCCACTGATCATATGTTCCCTTTGTCCTTCCTAGATGTTTCCCAACCTGATGGCTTGCCTCTAATAGACAAGGACATCTCACATGTTGAGGTGACAGCCTTGTCACTGCCCACCCATGGTGAGCAAAGGCTTAGCCCTTTCTTGGATATTTTCACCTTGGCCCAGCCTCAGCCTTGGTTAATATTTTGAGTTCCTGATCTCTTCATAAGAAGTCTTGGTTAGATCTCAGAAGCCTCAGATTTATTTTATAGCAACTTGGTGCAGGTCTGGTCCCAGACCAGTCAGAGATTTATGCCAGTCCTGACAACCAGTGTTGAAGAAAAATAGAGATTCAGCATTGGTGTGCCTCCAAGGGAATTCCTGGAAAGGTGACTGAAAGGGCGAAATGTTGGTCTTACCTCTTCCTTAAGATGCTTGTTAGAAGGCCAGTTTGGTGTTCAGATTAGATTCCCCAAAGTGAAGTTAATGCTTATGTCTACTTCAATACATTCGCAGTTTTATCGTCCAGCAAAGTAGAATGGGCTTATGCTAGGCCTTTCCAAGAAGGAGCTAATCAAGGGGAAGACAGCTGGGAAAGTTGAAGGAGGGTTACACAGTGAGCTCATGTCCCCTTGGTTTACAGAAGGGGTGTATTTGTGTGGCCTCTTGCTGCACAGGGCTTTCCCGCATTAAGAGAAGGACTCAGCTGAGGTCCGAGATATGAAAGACACAGCTGGCATCATACGTATCCATGCCTTCACCCCACCCATTTTGGAGAGAGTGCTGAGCCTTTGCTTTTAAGTGCTTCAGCTCCTGCTTCTGTGGAACACAAGTTCCTTTACTCTTCTCAAAATCATGTTCCTAGTCCAAGCTCTTTTTGCACAAAGAGCTTAATACTGTAGGAATCACTGTTATGCTGGTGACATCTCTTTCCCTTTTCATCTCTTTGTGGTTTATCTGAGTAGAGTGGATGGTATCACTTTTGAAGAAACACTGATATAACCTGATCTAGATTTAAGTGAGATGTGATCTAGCTCTCAGCCTCAGCTAGACTTCAACTCTTTTTTTTTTTTTTCTGGTAGCTTTTTATTCCAGGAGGCATTAAACACCAATCTGAATTCTTTTCACTATAAAGTAAAGCAGTCATTTCTTATACTTGTCCATTAGGGAGTGGATTTTTCTTTTCTTTTTGTCCTAAACCAGTGTTCCTAAAATAATACCAACTCTTTCAGAAACATCTGGGCAGCATATAAACAAACACATTCCCAGGCCCCAGCCCCACAACCATACTGATTCAGAGGAGCTAGGATGAGACCCTCCAGGTAATTCTTAATACACTCCAGAGCTTTTGAAAACCTGTGCTTCAAGGAATTTAGAACTTGGCTAGGCTCAGGTTTGTCTTCAAAAAGATGAATTCAGCTCGCAAAAGGTTTCAAGGAGATGGCGAAGCAGCTCAGAAGTGGGAGCTGGTTTGACACGCTATTGTGGGGTGAGATGAGTGATATTCATTTGTCAGCCGAGCTCCTCTTTCCCCAGTCATTTCCCGTGGTTGAACAGCTTTCATGGCTTTCTGCAATGCTTCGTGAAGAAGCAGGGAACCATTCAGAGCTCACATGATCCCGTCACCGTCTGAGTCATCTCTAAAAGTCCTGACCTTTCCAACAGCCTTGCTGGCAGAGCGAGTCAAAGTCAAGAAGCAGGTAAGCAACCTGCCGTCCTTTGCTGGTGAACATAGATATTTTGATAAAGCTATTGGCATGTTTAATAGAGTGAAATTAACTAGTCAAACTCTATTTCACTCATTGGAACTTTCAAGTTGCTTTTGGAATGGCAGAGAGATTTTTGGAGTTTTTTCTTGCTTTGAGCTTTGTTTGGGGTTAGTTTTAATAGAAGACTCCAGGAGACAGCTATTCCAGAGAAATCTGTCATAGGAGTGAATTCATATTTGCTTAAAATGAATTCACTTCAGGGGATTAGGTTTAAAACGTGACCATAAACTTAAAGAGTAACCTTTTAACATCACAAGGAGTTGCCTTTCACTTAAAACTGTCAGATGTGAAAGGTACATTTTGGGATATGAAAAACTAAAACTCACTAATACGGATCATTTAGGAAGGATTAGTGCTAGACACATAGTTGCTCATAAATGATTATCGTTGAAGGAGGAGTGGGATTTGAAGAACAAATTGAGTAACTATTGACTGAGAAGTAGCTTTGTGTTTAGTGAGAATAACAAAAATGTCCTCCGTATCAGTTGATGTTTATGATGTAAAATATTTCCTGACAGTGCTTATGCAGTAAGTAATGGGTGTTTATTAGCTGGCCCATTTTAAACACTTTATATTTTGTTTTGTTTTGGTAATTGAATATAATAAACAGTATTGTTGCCTGGACAGCAGCTGTGGTTTTATTACCCAAAAGGATGCTTTTAGATTGCTATCTTTTGTAGTGTCCAGTGGTGCTGTTTGTAGATGACAGACACAAGCAATTCCTCTTTTAATGAGTTGGAAAATGTTATGAGTTTGAGGATGAAGGTTTCAAGTTCTTGATTAGGCAAATTAAGTAGTCTAACTTCTTTTTAACTGTTCTGTGCAGATGGCTGATTTTCCAAAGACTAATTTTCAACAGAGATTCTTGAAGCCATGAAGCTCTTTTATTTAAAAACAACAACAATAACAAATCCCTGCAATTTAAATAAACTGATGCCCAGGGGAGTATAATATTTGTGGTTTTAGGAAGTTGAAATGACAGACTTATCATAAATTCATTGTAGCTGTCTTTCTATAAAACTTTAAATTATAGTTTCAACACAGCGAAGTCTTTGAATGAAACAATGTTTTCTACCCATTAAAAAAAACCAACGTGTTCATGAGAGGAAATAGAGCTTCACACAGCATTACTTCAGCTAAGCAAGAAGAGTGCATATTGTCATTGAGAGGTTCTGGGATCTCTCTGGGAGGACCTCAGAGGAGTCTCCAGGAACTGTGGGCAAAATGCCCCAGATTGGGGTATGAAGAAGGCAGTGTCAGCTTTCACAGGGCTTCTGTCCTTCTAAACTCCTCTGGGGACAACTTGACCTCCAAATATCCATTCTCCTCCTTAGTTGATTTTGTGGACCAAGAGGAGAAAAATAGGAATTAGAAAGAGTCCATGTGAACAAGGTGTTCTTCATTGTTCACTGAGGAAGGAAAACTTCGATGTGAAGTGCCCAGGGCAGGGACGGGCACATGCTCTTTTAGGCTAAAGTTATTTGTGCACAGGAAACGAGGTCTAGGTTATGTTAACAGGATTGTACAGTTATCATGTAAGTGAGACGGGGCCTTCATGGTAAAGAGTAAGATGCCTTCCGAGAAATATTTTAGAAAAAATAAACAAACTTTAGTACAAAGAGGAACGCTACTGGTCCTAGTTCATCCCTCCCTCTCTGCCCTCTGCCTTCCTCCATGCATTAAACCAGAGCAAATGTCCCTTCTCAGCCTCTTTTAGTACATAATAGAGTTTTCTGTAGGACAGCAACCACACAGAAGAGGTAGAAAGAGAGCTGAAAACCTGGGACTATAGCATAACCCTCCCCTTGGTGGAAATTTGGTGGAGAAAAAAAAGGATATACACTGAGGTTGTGAACATTTCCAAACACAAGATAGGTTTTAGGGGAATTAAGATTCTATAAAGACTTTAATATATAATTTAATCATCTCTGGTAGGTTTTTAATTGAAGTTCCATTAGATTTATATGTTAATTTTGGAGGAATCTGTGTTTCCATAATACTGTTTTTCCTATCCAGGAACATAGTACACATCTTTCCATTTCTTCATATCTTACTTTGTGTCTTTCAATAGGATTTAAAATTTTTTTCATATAAAATTCTTGTTAAATCTACTCCTATGTATTTTTCATTGTTATTGTCATAAAGAAGGAAAATTCTTTCTCATTTCCCTTTCTCAGTGATTATTGCTAAACAGGGAAAATTATTGATTTAAACAAATTATCCTGTACCTAGCCACCTCACCAATTCATGTAAATTCTTTCTTTCTTTTTTCTTTCTTTCTTTTTTAAAAAACAGTCTTGTCTGCAAAGGGATTAACCTTGTTTTCCAATGATTTTTACATGGTATTTGATTTTTCTAAACCTTGTGTGGCATTTGTTAACATTTGCAGAACAGTGAATAATAATCGTTGTAGCCGTCAACTCTGTCTAGTACTGGTATTAAGAAAAATGGCTTTAGGGAATTCCCTGGTGGTCCAGTGATTAGGACTATGTGCTTTCACTGCTCTGGGCCCTGGTTGGATCCCTGGTCAGGGAACTACAATACTACAAACCTTGAGGTGTGGCCAAAAAAAAAAAAAGAGAGAGAAAAATGGCTTTATTTTTCATTATTTATGATATCTGCCGTTGATTTTTGATAAATAACTTTTATTATATTTAAGTAGTTTCCATTTTACTTACTGTCTCTATTAGAAATGGTGATCTAATTTTGAGTCTTTTTTCCTGCATTTATTGACATCACATGGTGTTTCTCCTATAATTTTTTTTTTTTTTTTTTTTTGCGGTACACGGGCCTCTCACTGTTGTGGCCTCTCCCGTTGCGGAGCACAGGCTCCGGACGCGCAGGCTCAGTGGCCATGGCTCACGGGCCCAGCCGCTCCGCAGCATGTGGGATCTTCCCGGACCGGGGCACAAACCCGTGTCCCCTGCATCGGCAGGCGGACTCTCAACCACTGCACCACCAGGGAAGCCCTCCTATAATTTCTTGATATACTTTATTATGTCGATGGATTTTCAGATATTGAACATCCCTTCTCTTCCTGGAATAAGTTTTATTTGGTCATAATGTATTATTTTCATTGATGGATTCTATTTGATAATATTTAATTTAGAAGATTACATAAAATGGGTCTAAAATAAGTATTTCTAAATGATCAAGGTTAGAACCTCTTTGTCAGCTTTCCATGTAAACCTGTTAATATTTGAAGTTGTGCCTGCACTGGCTTTCCTTCCTATGGCCACTGGTGAAATCTTGTCCATGCCTCAAGGCTCACCTCAGTGCCATTTCATCTGTGAAGCCTTTCCTTTGTCTTGGCCGCTACTGCATAAAAACACTTCTTATGCTAGATCTTCACAATGTGTTGTAGTGTCAAAACATGATTTTCAAAAACTTATCATGACACTTCTGTAAGTACACAGTGAGCACTTGTCAAAGATTTACTTAACTCATGAGTGAGGGAACAAGCAGGATAAGCTGGTTCAAAAAATTCTCTGTTTGATGAACAGAGAATTTTATGGTTTATTGGGGATGGCGTGCTTAAATAAATTGGCTAAGTTAGAGACAAATTGGTTAATATCCTAATGGGCAATAAAATCATAATATTTGGGGTTATTTTTTTCTATTGAACAGAAACGATTTGCATCTCTTCTGGGCAAAAGTCGACAAGTTTTTACGTAACCTTGTAGAATCATATTAAATAGTGAGTTAGAGACAGGTATATTCTCCCAGAGAAAGAAATAATCCTTGAGTGGGCCTTTTAGATGATGTTCAAGGATGACTTTGAAAAGATATGCAGGTTTCCTTTTGCCAAATTTCTTGGTTTTGGATACTTTTTTCCTTAATGGTAGTAAATTCTGTAAAAGGTACCATCTACTTTATGTTTCCATTATTTGCATGTCTGACCTACACATGGCATGGTGTAGAGGAAAGTGCATGAGCTTTGAATATCTCATACAATCTAAGGTTTGAACCTTGACTCTCCAAGCCCAACCCTCATCCATATATGGTTTGTGCTGTTAGAGGAGGGGTCTGGGATAGCAGGGAGGCACAATAAAAATAGATGGAGGGCTTGGGAGCATCAGGAGAAAGCACACGTGGCACGTCTCTGGCATTCTCACATGGCAACAACTCAGCATGACCATATTTCACCAGCCTGAGATACAAATGGGCACAAGGACACCAGTAAGCTCAAGTTTCTGTTTGTGCCTCCAAATGCCTATGTAGAACTTTTCTCACCCCTGCTAACAAGGGACCCTCTCCCCTAATATTTCTGGGTTTCCCCCAAAGGAGTGCCCATTTGACCACAGATCAATATGACAGCCACAATTACCCTAACCTATTCTCCTTCTGGGCCTTGGGCTTCTCCCTTGGTGATGTTTGCTGCCCCTGATGCCCTCTGAAACCCCCCCATGGCAGTGGAGAATGTTGGAGAATGGAGAAACTGAGGGAACTTTCTTCTGAGACCCCAAAGCCAAGAAGCTGTCTTTGCCACCACTTCCAGCTGCCTGTCTCCCTTTCCTCCCATATCTGAGTATCTTAACAGGACAGGTCCGTGTGACAAATAGAATATGGGGAGACTTTATTTACTCAAGGATGTGTACTTGGATTCACATGCACGCGAGCTCCTGCTTTAGGGTAAAGAAGATTTTAAACAAATGTTATTCAGTTGTTATTTGACTGCTAATTGGTACCAGGTGCTGTAGGATAAAGATTTTTTTTTTTTTTTTTTTTAAAAGGAACATTCCTGGCCTTTAAGAAGCTAGTTCAAACTATCTAGTGTAGGTAGGATAAATATACTAAAAGGTCAAATAATTTTGCAAAACCTAAGAAATTGAGCAAAATGCCGTAGGATGTTAACCCAGCCCAAGGCATTTGTTGTGAGGATTTCAGTGACGACTAGGGATCACATTCCTCAGTCATTAGAGAGAACGCTGAAATCGAAGCGTGTTTTTCTCTCCAGAGAGAAATCGAGTAGGGTTTATGTACTGCGTGTGGAGATGTTTGTGTGCTTATGTACAAAATATCTAGGAGTTCTTGCTGAAGTCTTCCTGCCTCCCTGACAGGTTCCTGTTGTTGTTGCTTTTGTTTTGCCTGGCAAATGTATTGACTTGGAAAAATAATTCAAGAGCTCTCGTTGTGTCAGCATGAATGTGTACCATATGCCTTGTCTGATCTTGTAAGTCCTTTATGCCTGTCTTCAAAAATACAAATATGAAGCTTCTTTAGCTAATTAATCACTGCATTGCACTCTCTCACTACAGAGAACAGTAGATTTAAAATTATAACAATTAAATATGAAGTTACAAGGAGGAAAAGATGTTGAAGTGTAAGAGGTTTTTAGGGTGCAGGGGACTCTAAATTGTAGCTTCTTAAGTCATTTCTAACCAGAAACCAGATCTGTCATGAAGGAAGGTGTGTCTCTACTTTCAGAATCATTGAGTAGGGCTGTTCAGGTTAGAAGACTCTGTGTATCTCTGATTAGAGAATAAATCACCATTTTTTTTTTGTGATATGCGGGCCTCTCACTGTTGTGGCCTCTCCTGTTGCAGAGCACAGGCTCTGGACGTGCAGGCTCAGCGGCCATGGCTCATGGGCCCAGCTGCTCTGCGGCATGTGGGATCCTCCCAGACCGGGGCACGAACCCGCATCCCCGGCATCGGCAGGCGGACTCTCAACCACTGCGCCACCAGGGAAGCCCACCATTATTTTTTTTTAAAGGCTTCCTATGCCACAGATTTGCTGCTGAGGAATAAATACATCCCCTTTGTTTTATGATGAAAGATTATATAACTGGGAAACAAAAAAAAAAGGGGGGGGGCCTTTGTGTCACTTCAGGTGAATTGGATTAGAATGTCTGGGGTAGGTCCTCCTCTTCCTATAATCACAGGTCTTAAAAGCACCTTCCAGGTGCTTTTAATGTGCAAGCATAGTAGAGAATTATTTCCCTACCCCAGCTACACCATGAAATGATACTATGTTTACTTAATTGTCTTGGAAGTAATTAGGGTGTTGTGTTGCCAGCTCTTTATCACAGCATGTCATGATTGTGTAACCCAGACGCTAGTCTTTATCAGAGGTGGGTGGAAGCAAAACACCCGGCTGGGTCCACATGCAGAATCCGATGACTATTCAGTCCTCTACTTTGAGTGATGGAGTCTGAAATGGTTGGATTCTACCTGGTGACAGAGAATAGATCTGCTGTGGTTTACTCGTCCCTAGGCCTCTTTCATAGGAATGCCCCCTAGTGGGCATTTGTTTACGGTAACTTTTGTTGTATAGAAAAAATTTTCTATAGTCAAATATGTCCTTCTGTGTGTATGTGACTTTTACCTTTTATTAACTGAGCTTTCTCTGCCCCAAGATAATATGGACCTATAGTTTCTAGTGGTACTTATGATCATTTTTTTCATCTATATCTTAAATCTGTGTGAAAAGTATTTGAAGTGGTCTTCTGTTTTCTTCCCTGAAAAGTTAGCCATTGTTCCAATGCCATTTATGTCCCTATCAATTTCCCATTGATTTGAAATGATACTGGCCAGATTTCTTTGTTTATATTTGAATCTTTCTTTTAGGCTTTCTATTCTATATCCTTAATCTTTTATTGATTCCCAAACCATAAGTTGTTTCTGACTTTGAAGAAAATGACTTTAGTGTTCAATCATTGAATAAGTTGGTGACATGAAAAGTTTGAGATTTTTATCACAAGAAGGTATTACTCTTCTTCATTTTCCAAGATTTGCTGAAATCTATAATGATTTAATGAATTTTATAATATTTTTTTCTCCTTTGACCACCTGATGTGATGAATTACATTAATAATGCCTTGATATGAAATCATTCTTGCTTTTTTGTTTTTTTGGATAAAACCAACTGTGTCACCGTATATCATTCTTCTAACATGGGGCTGGATTTGATTTTTCTGAAATAGTGTACATTATAATGGAATTTAAACATTATTTGACAGACCCCACCAATAACTGGTATTGGCAGTTTCTACAGAAAATGAGTTTCAAGATTATAAGGAGTAATGGGTAGTAAGGAGACAGAGGCAGTTGGTCTTACAAAACAAGTTAGGAATAAAAATGAATTTCCAGTTTAATCCTTCTTAAGGGTTGTAAGTTGAACTTGTACGTTGAAGGAGCAAAACAGTTAAGGTGTAATCAAAAGTACTTTTATTCATGTACTATCCATCCCTCATCCATTCTGTGAAGATAGTTTTCTCTTTATCTCTAGTTGAACTCTCATGCTCAGATATTAAGCCTTCTATTCCTATTCAAAGAATCTCATTTCAGTGAATAAAATACCGAGAGTCACGAAATAGTCAGAACTAAGTTAAAACTTCTCCTCTACCTCTGCTCCAGACTTCAGTCAGAGGGGTAGGATCTGTTCATTTTTGTTTCTGTCTTCTGCATGCCAGCTTCTTTTTCCTTCCCCTCACTTTGTAGCCTAGGCTTCGAATCCTCCTCGTTTGAAATACGAGGAGTGGAGAAAAGGATAAGGAGCAAGCAAGGTTTTACTTGACTGGTCCCGATTTATGAAGACGTTGGCTTCCTCTAGCCATGGTGAATAAAGCTGCCCTTCACGGGGGCAGGGCGGGGGAGGCAGTTCTGTGGGTCTCAGGGACCTCCTCCCCACCAAACACTAGCAACGCCTTATCTGTGGTTCAATAACTAACATCAATACATTTTCTCCAGCTGGTTACGTAAAATTCCTCCCCGTCTTTTAAACTCCTGGCAGTACAACTTTAGTCTTTTTGTGCTGAAGTCCTCATCCTTCCAGGCAGCCCTGTTGGTCAGATTCTAACACCTGGCCATCTCTAGCCCAGGAGAAGTGCTAACGCTGGGATTGCAGACTGCTAGGAACTGAATGCTTGTGTCCCCCAGCCCTCCAATCCCTAAGTGCGATGGTATTAGGAGGCGGGGCTTTTGGGAGCCAATTAGGTTTAGATGAGGTCGTGAGGGCGGAGCTGCCGTGATGGGATTATATGAGAAGAGGCACCAGGGAGCTTGCTTCCTCTTCCTCTCTGCCATGTCAAGACACAGTGAGAAGGCACCATCTACAAGCCAGGAGGAGGGCCCTCACTAGAACTGGACTGGGCTGGCACTTGGATGTTGGACTTCCCAGCCTTCAGAACTATGAGAGGTCAAGGCCTATTGTTTAGGGCATGCAGTTTATGGTATTTTGTTATAACAGCATGAGCTAAGACAGACTGTGCTAAGTGCAGCTCTCATGCCTGCTTTGTCTTCAGAGCAGGGGCTCCAGCCGCAGCCTCGCACTTTTAGCCTGGTGTCCGACACTTAGCTGGGGACTCTACTGTGTATCCCAAACTAAAGGCATCCATGTCAAGCCCTTCAAATGGTCTTGAAGATCCTCTCATGTGGTTTGAGGAAAGTTAAGGACCCACTTCCCTAGGCTCATAACCCACCAACAGTTCCCTCTAAAGACATCTTCTTGCCATGTAGCTTCCTATTCTTTTCTAAAAGGCTGGGAGTGTTTGGTAAGCCAAGTGTTACACAACTGGTTCTTCGTTACCTCTCTTCAGGCCCCACACAACCTTGCTATTCTATTGCTTGGGTGTGGCAATAGTGGACACCTATCACTCTGAGGTGTCAGCCAAAACAGACTTAGGAGTCCTATTTTAATATCCTGTTTACACAACAGGATATTTATCATATTACTTTGTATTAGGTATTTGAGTAAGGACAGCTTAGAGAGAAGAGAAGAAAAGGGTCAGTCCGGGTCTGTCAAGGACACAGGCTTTGGAGCTCTGAACCAACTCAATAGAGTCTTCTCTGAACCACATCAGAATCTGGTGGTTTTAACCTGCACTGGATCTTTCTCTTCTTTTTTAACAGTCACAGCCTCCTCATTTCTTATATTGCGTTTTGCCTGACACTTTTTGAAAACATCTCTGTTAAACTTTATGAATCCATTTCACTTTCCTCTTGGTGAGTCTTCTGCTTACTGAAGCAGCTCCTTTTCCTGTTTCTTAAATCTGGGTTTCCAAAGTGTTTTTGGGAATACTATTCTTGAGAAAGAAGCCACAAAAACAATGTCCTGAAATTCCATTTATTTGGTGAATGCCGCATGCATGCTAGATCAGTCTTTTGTTGACTGACAATGCATAAAGCCTATCCAAGGGTTTGAGCAGTCCTGCAGTAAAGAAAGTGGTTTAACTTTTTAAAGCCAAGCACTTCACAATCTTATCTGACTATAGACTGTTATCACTCCCACTTGTCTGGTAGGACTTATGTTCTCCTGAGAAACACTTTGCAAATACTGATTCATATCACTTTGCTGCTCAAGGATTGGTTAGGATGTTGTCTTGCGCTATATGTGAAGTCAAGGAGAGCTAGGGAAGGACTGCCACCTTCTTGTCAACTTATCCCACTTAGATCTCTGAGCTTTCTCTCAAATTGCACCCTATTGATCTTTCCTTGTTAATTCCCTTCCATAATTTCCATTTTAGTATTTTATCAGGACTTCCCTGGCAGTCCAGTGGTTAAGACTCCACGCTTCCAATGCAGGAGGCACTGGTTTGATGCCTGGTCAGGGAACTAAGATCCCACGTGCTGCAGGGCATGGCCAAAACAAACAAACAAGAATGTCAATATAGAATTTTATTGATCATAGAAACATACCATAAATACTTATAATTCTATCAGTTATTTTCTCAGAATGATCATTTCCCCCAAGTTTTCTTTATTTAATATCTAACTAGTCATCCCTTTAGGAAAAACATTTTAAGCCATTCTTTTAGTAGATAAGTAGTATATATTTATTTTTGAAAAATTAGAAAATACAGACAAGCAAAAGAGAAAATGACCACTCATAATCCCATCTGACCTAGAAATAACTGTTCACTTTTTGGGATATATGTTTCTAGATTATTTTATGAGTGCATAGAAATCCACTCTGTTTATGTTATTATTATTTTTTTTGCAGTACGCGGGCTTCTCACTGTTGTGGCCTCTCCCGTTGCGGAGCACAGGCGCCGGACGCACAGGCTCAGTGGCCATGGCGCATGGGCCTAGCCGCTCCGCGGCATGTGAGATCTTCCTGGACCGGGACACGAAGCCGTGTCCCCCTGCATCAGCAGGCGGACTCTCAACCACTGCGCCACCAGGGAAGCCCCTGTTTATGTTATTTTTATGTGTTGATGTGTCAAATATATGTCTATAAGACTTTTATAATGGCATAACATCCTGTTAGAGTCTTTAGTTTAATCGATTCCTATTCGGTATGTTGGATTGCTTTCCAATATTTCACAATTATTGACAATTCTGGTGAAGATTTTTGTGCCTAAATCCTCACAAACATCTTTTATTTTTCTTTAGGTTCCAATTAATGGACTCAGGTAAGGAGAAAGCACAAAACTCTGAGTCTTTTGCTATGTATTACTAAAATAACCTTTGTAGAGGGCAAACCAATTTATTATTCCATTTAAGTAATATTAACATTTAAAAGATTTTTGGTTTTAATGCACATCAGATATTTCCAACAGTGTTATCTTTCTCATGTTGTTAGCTGTAGGGTAAAGGATGGTGTAAATGAAGGAATGGAATTCCACAGATTTGGTATAAAATCAGTCTTGTGACCTAGGAACATCTGTTTAACCTCTCTAAGCCTCAGTTTCTTTGTCAGTAAAATTGGGATAAAAGTTTCATATAGGGTTGCTGGGGGATTAAGTTTTGCACACAGAAATTGTCCAATTAAATACCTTATACAAAAGTTTGGGGGAAGGGATAAATTAGGAGTTAGGGATTAACATATACACACTACTACATATAAAACAGATAATCCACAAGGACCTACTGTATACAGAGGGAACTCTACTCAATATTCTGTAATAATCTATATGAAAAAAGAAACTGAAAAAGGATGGATATGTATGTATATATATATATGTGTGTAACTGAATCACTTTGCCATATACCTGAAACTAACACAACATTGTAAATCAACTATACTCCAATAAAATAAAAATTAAATTAAAAATTAAAAAAATAGGGCCTCC